>NC_092089.1:80043867-80386596 GCF_045679555.1 Salvelinus alpinus | reverse complement strand
TAATAAAATAAAAAAATCCATATTTGTAATAATGGCAATTACAACAGTACTGAATGAACACTGATTTTAACTTAATATAATACATCAATAAAACCAATTTAGCCTCAAATAAAATGAAACATGTTCAATTTGGTTTAAATAATGCAAAAACAAAGTGTTGGAGAAGTAAGTAAAAGTGCAATATGTGCCATGTAAAAAAGCTAACGTTTAAGTTCCTTGCTCAGAACATGAGAACATATGAAAGCTGGTGGTTCCTTTTAACAGGAGTCTTCAATATTCCCAGGAAAAAAGTTTTACGTTGTAGTTATTATAGGAATTATAGGACTATTTCCCTCTATACAATTTGTATTTCATTAACCTTTGACTATTGGATGTTCTTATAGGCACTTTAGTATTGCCAGTGTAACAGTATAGCTTCCTTCCCTCTCCTCACCCCTACCTGGGCTCGAACCAGGAACACATCGACAACAGCCACCCTCAAAGCAGCGTTACACATCGCTCCACAAAAGCCGCGGCCCTTGCAAAGCAAGGGGAACAACCACTCCAAGTCTCAGAGCGAGTGACGTTTGAAACGCTATTAGCGCGCACCCCGCTAAATAGCTAGCCATTTCACATCCGTTACACCAGCCTAACCTCGGGAGTTGATAGGCTTGAAGTCATAAACAGCTCAATGCTTGAAGCACAGCGACGAGCTGCTGACAAAACGCACGAAAGTGCTCTTTGAATGATTACGAGCCTGCTAGTGCCAACCATCGCTCAGTCAGACTGCTCTATCAAATCATAGACTTAATTATAACATAATAACACACAGAAATACAAGCCTTAGGTCATTAATGTGGTCGAAACCGGAAACTATCATCTCGAAAACAAGACGTTTATTCTTTCAGTGAAATACGGAACCGTTACGTATTTTATCTAACGGGTGGCATCCATAAGTCTAAATATTCCTGTTACATTGCACAGCCTTCAATGTTATGTCATAATTACGTAATATTCTGGCAAATTAGGCGGCCCAAACTCTTGCATATACACTGCCTCTGCGTGCAATGAACGCAAGAGAAGTGACACAATTTCACCTGGTTAATATTGCCTGCTAACCTGGATTTCTTTAACAAAATATGCAGGTTTAAAAATATATACTTCTGTGTATTGATTTTAAGAAAGGCATTGATGTTTATGGTTAGGTACAGTCGTGCAACAATTGTGCTTTTAAAAAAATCATCCCCCGTTTGGCGAAGTTGGCTGTCTTTGTTAGGAAGAAATAGTCTTCACAGAGTTCGCAACGAGCCAGGTTAGCAGGCAATATTAACTAAATATGCAGGTTTAAAAATATATACTTGTGTATTGATTTTAAGAAAGGCATTGATGTTTATGGTTAGGTATACATTGGAGCAAGTCAGTCCTTTTTCGCGAATACGCACCGCATCGATTATATGCAACGCAGGACACGCTAGATAAACTAGTAATATCATCAACCATGTGTAGTTAACTAGTGATTATGATTGATTGTTTTTTATAAGATAAGTTTAATGCTAGTCTCCTCGTGGAGTGCAATGTAATCAGGTGGTTAGAGCGTTGGACTAGTTAACTGTAAGGTTGCAAGATTGAATCCCCAAGCTGACAAGGTAAAAGTCTGTCATTCTGCCCCTGAACAAGGCAGTTAACCCACCGTTCCTTAGCTGTCATTGAAAATAAGAATGTGTTCTTAACTGACTTGCCTAGTTAAATAAAGGATAAATAAAGGTGTAAAAAAAATTATTAAAAGAATTGGCCAAATCGTTGTCCAAAAATACCGATTTACGATTGTTATTAAAACTTGAAATCGACCTCTAATATCGACTAGGTTAGTTGGACAATACTTACCTCCACTTCAACACATACACTATTACTGTATATTACAGCAACGATTAATGGACATATCCAAACGGGGCTTACTGCTTGGTGTCATTCATAGGTGTGGCTGTTCGTGTGTGTCCATCTGTCACTGTGTATTGGTTGTTTAGGATATTCTCACACACATTATTTTCAAATGGATCTTATTGTTCACATTGTGCCTTCCCTTCAACAGAACGTACACATAAGAACATTGGCTGACGACATGGTAAGGCGTCCTGTTTTCATTTCCGTGTGTATTTGGTCTTGCATCATCGTCTTTGTGTCATGGCAGCACAGGAAGATGAACTGACATCTGTGGATTGATCAAGGAAACCAGTGTTACACGGTGACTTCTGTTAACCAAGTTGGGTTCCTGTATGCTTGTCTTTACAGTATATGATGGTTATGTTATGTACCCAAACAATAACGTCCTTTAATATGAAAAAAGTTTAGATCTATTTTTTTTTCTTTTTTTTTTTTGAAAGTCTAATCAGTCAAATATTACAGGAATGAACCCAACAGTATTCTGAATCGGTTAGGATTACATTTTTTATTTGTTACACGTTATTCCTCCTAATAATTTATTAACAAAGAACAAGTGCACTCTCTTTGTGTCAAACACTGGTGCTGTATTACATGAAGGTTCTCCAATCATGTTCACCATCATTGGTTTGACTTGCCCTGGTCCTTCCACAACGATTTCAGTGTAGATTCAGGTGTGACGTCATTGATTTAATTTCCTTTAGTTTTTATTTGTCTTATTCTATTTCATATGTATGTGCACTCATCCATTCTGCACAAGCATAACCCCTAAACCCATATAGCTAATACTAATGACGACTGACTAACAGCGACTGGTGCGTGGACTTACCCTCTTCTGACTCTGTAACAAAGGTGTGTGCTGCTGGCAGCATCTCGTTTGATCTTGTTCTGTCTTCCGTCATCAGACCTGAATACATATGAGATGCTCTTGATTGCAGTTCGCACTTTTGGCACTATTCCATTTGTTACATTGCACAAGGCAAATTAAATTATGTACAGATCAGGTAAAGGTATGTACATTAGACCTACATTTCTTCTGTATTCATCGGTGTAGCTAGAATAGCTGAATACAGTGAGGAGAGAGTATCTTTCTAATGTAGGTATGTTCCTCTGTACTGAAGTTCTACAGACTCTCCTAACAGTCTGTGATATTGAACAAACATAACCTACAGGGTTAATAGTAAGTGTGAAGGTGAGTCAAATCTATGACTCTCACTGTAGTTTACAGTGCACTGTTTTATTATGTACTATTTTCATTCAGATACACATGAACTGTACAGATGAATAAATCAAGGCCAGTTTGAAAGAAATAGAGCAAGCAATGTTAGCCATTTTTCACGCGCATAATTTAATCTAACAGAAAAGATGAATGATAAAACATAATGAACGAACGCTAGGTCTGTCCCTTGTCATAGGCAAACACTTTACTTTAGCCGTCCTGTGGTACCACCCCAACCTGGATTTGAGCCCAGCTGATACTCGTTTAAAGGTTGGGAAGGAGATGGAAAGACATGTCAGGGAAGGCATATGACAGCATTACACAACCTTACAGTATGTTAGCATTCAGAAAGCCTAACGCCTAGGGAAATACTCCCAGATAAAGCCTATATGTCAGTATGTAAGCATTCAGAAAGCCTAACGCCTAGGGAAATACTCCTAGATAAAGCCTATATGTCAGTATGTAAGCATTCAGAAAGCCTAACGCCTAGGGAAATACTCCTAGATAAAGCCTATATGTCAGTATGTAAGCATTCAGAAAGCCTAACGCCTAGGGAAATACTCCTAGATAAAGCCTATATGTCAGTATGTAAGCATTCAGAAAGCCTAACGCCTAGGGAAATACTCCTAGATAAAGCCTATATGTCAGTATGTAAGCATTCAGAAAGCCTAACGCCTAGGGAAATACTCATAGATAAAGCCTATATGTCAGTATGTAAGCATTCAGAAAGCCTAACGCCTAGGGAAATACTCCTAGATAAAGCCTATATGTCAGTATGTAAGCATTCAGAAAGCCTAACGCCTAGGGAAATACTCCTAGATAAAGCCTATATGTCAGTATGTAAGCATTCAGAAAGCCTAACGCCTAGGGAAATACTCCTAGATAAAGCCTATATGTCAGTATGTAAGCATTCAGAAAGCCTAACGCCTAGGGAAATACTCTGTCATAACGCTTACCGTACGCACTTTGGTAACGCCACATTCTTTCCCCTTCAGCGTGACCGGATCACCAGTTTTCGGAAGACTGGGAATAAAAAGGACAAGCCCCTGATTCAGCACTCCACAGACCCCCTGTCCACTCAGGTAGAGATGCCCCTGCCCCAGCCCCTCTTCGACGACCGCTCCATGAACCTCTCCGAGAAGGAGATCAACGACCTCTTTGAGAAGATGATGGTAAGTCTGATACTGTATATTTCCTTTTGAACCGAATGTGTATATAGCCACCTATAGCCACCACTATCCACAGTGCTCTCCTATAAGAGTTAATGTACAGAGTCCCTGTGTGGATATGTAGTAAAGGATAACTGTTGCTCCCGGTCCACCTTCCACCACTACTGTCTTGAACCATAAAGACTTAATGGGTAGAATGGACATGGTTACTGCTTCTACGTCTTCAACTCCCTATGGGGCCTTTTTAGTACTAGCTACCAATCACATTGTTATTTTACTGTTCACCAGAGTCTCTGATCTTTAAGTGGATCTCTGATTTCCACTGGTTGTCATAGTAATGATACAGTTAGATGTTATGTGTTGACAGCTTGCTGTGGCACATTAAACCAACTCTTGCCAAGGAAATGTAGCAGGTTTCTATTCTATATATTCACATGTCAATGTGGGTGCTTTTGTGTCTCAAACTATGCACCACACTTCTCTTTCTTGTAAGCTGCAGGCAGGAGCTCTGTGCTCAGTCTAAGTCTCTATAGAACAGTACTTACCTGGTTCACTGCACAGAGTTGAGTCACAGCTCCGAATTCACACTGACGCTTAGCATAGAGAGCACATTGATCACAAAGAGAGACAGGAGGGAGCTTATCAGTGTAACACTGTCGTGAGTTCTCAATTAACTCTGTAACTCAAGTTCACTTGAATCAGCCCTCATTCAAACAGAGAGTTCCATCAGAGCTACAGAGAGCTCCATCAGAGCTACAGAGAGCTCCATCAGAGCTACAGAGAGCTCCATCAGAGCTACAGAGAGCTCCATCAGAGCTACAGAGAGCTCCATCAGAGCTACAGAGAGCTCCATCAGAGCTACAGAGAGCGCCATCAGAGCTACAGAGAGCGCCATCAGAGCTACAGAGAGCGCCATCAGAGCTACAGAGAGCGCCATCAGGGCTCCATAGAGCTACAGAGAGCGCCATCAGAGCTACAGAGAGCGCCGTCAGAGCTCCATAGAGCTACAGAGAGCGCCATCAAAGCTACAGAGAGCGCCGTCAGAGCTACGGAGAGCTCCATCAGCGCCACAGAGAGCTTGCCTGCCTAACCTCCTTGCTCCTTGCTCCGGCCAAACGCTACACCACGCTACACACATGGGTAAAGCGGCGGTTTGAAAGCTCCAAAGAGCTCCAGAGTGTTACAGAGCTCTCCAGAGAGCTCCAGAGAGCTACATCAGAGCAAAATGGCCAAAACTGCCTGTAGAACAATGGAGCTTTATTTTATCTTTGAGTAAATTGGTTGTTATATTTAAGTGATAATTCCCTCGAAGCCGGTGAAGCCAAACACCGGCTTTGAGGGCATTATCACTTTCATACAACGGGTTACAAACATATTCAAATAATGATTGACAAATGTTCATTAAAAACCTTATTTTTATGAACTTATTCATACTATTTCATCCTTCCATAAGATATAGTTCCGACACAAATCTAGGGCTGCTACCCAAGCCGGCTAGTCATTAGTTCTATCGTTTCGATTGCCAGAGACGTGACCCAGTCGTTCAGTCTTATTGTTTGTAACTATGGATGTGACTCAGTTTTTCGTTCTAAATGTTCCATTGCCATATTGGCTGGCAACTTATCTTGCTTGCTAGCTAGCTAGCCAACTACATTTAAGCTGTTTTTAGTGACATTTATTTAGATACATAAAGGGTTGGAAACTTGCCGGCAAATTTCTGGAAATTTACCTTACATTTTCCATGGGAGGTTAAGCCTGGGAATTTTGGGAATTTTGCTTAAATTCATCAAAAAAGTTAGCTTATATCAGTGAAACTTTTTTATGGGATACACAAGGCAATTCTAGGTCTTGTGGCATATTTTGGTTAAACTATACCCAATTCAATGGAATTGCAGCCCTCTGCATGCGCAGTGCATTCTTCCATCACATGTGCAGTGCATTCTTCCATCACATGTACAGCTGATAATCAAGATATTGCACATTGAGATGCTTTTGAGCCTACACTACTACACTGTTTGAGCCAAGGACTACATGCTTTCTGGTAAGTTTTGATTTCAATACTGGGTGGGGTGAATATATTTTATGACATACATAATTTTTTTGTTAACTAGTAAATAGTAGCCTACAGCAAAGTGTGTTTAAATAATTTCTAACTTAACAATTTCTGCTAGTTAGTTTTTGCTACCATGTGGGTTTTAGCTTGCTTGTGCCTGCTAACGGAGAACTGTTAATTCACCTGTTTCCATACGTTTCATTTCTCTTACAGAGGAGTTGTTTAATCTAACTGCTTAACTATTTATCTGTACATGGAATTGTATATATATTTTTTTTTTAACTCATATTTTCTCATCTTTACAGGACACTATCTGATGTGTGGAGACATTTCACTGCAGCTAATGTAGAAGGAAAAGCTGTGTACATTTGCAAATACTGTCCCAAATCATATGTGAAGAATGCAACAAAGATGCAGGATCATCTGGCCAAGTGCATAAAGTTCCCTTAGCGCTCACAGCAAGCAACCTCTGACAAAGTCCCTCTACTTCTATTTGAGGTGAAAATTATGAATCAGACACCTTATCGATAGCAACAGCTCATGGTCCTCCTGGAATCATATGTTTTTTTGACTCAATGGAGGAAGTAGTCAGAGAAATGCTGATGAATGTCTTGCTCGAGCTGTGAATGCAACTGGTTCACCTCTAATCCTCATAGGCAATGTGTATTGGAAGAGATTTCTGAATGTTCTTCGCCCAGCATACACCCCTCCAACAAGACATGCTTAATCTACTCATTTGCTGGATGCAGAGTTCAACAGAGTTCAAGTGAAGGTCAAGCAAATCATAGAGAAAGCAGACTGTATTGCAATCATCTTTGATGGGTGGTCGAATGTTCGTGGGCAAGGAATAATTAACTACATCTCCACCCAGACACAGACATACCGGTCTCTACATGAGCTGAGCTGAATGCAGTCATCAATGACCTTGGACCACAGAAGGTATTTGCACTGGTGAAAGACAATGCTGCGAACATGCAGGCTGCTTGGGCTAAAGTGGAGGAGTCCTGGATACACTCTACAAGAGAGCCAAGGAAATGGTTAGGTATGTGAAAGGTCATCAAGTTATAGCAGCAATCTACCTCACCAGGCAAAGTGAGAAGAAGAAGCGCACCAGATTGAAGCTGCCCAGCAACACCCGTTGGGGTGGTGTTGTCATCATGTCTCCTGGAGGGAAAGGAGTCTGTCCAAGAAATGGCCATATCACAGTCGGCCGATATGGACAGCCCCATCAAGAGGATCCTCCTGGATGACGTACAGTGCCTTGCAAACGTTTTCACCCTCTTGGCATTTTCCCTTTTGGTTGCATTACAAACTGTAATTTAAATGGATTTTTATTTGGATTTCATGTAATGGACATACACAAAATAGTCCAAATTGGTAAAGTGAAATGGAAAAAATTACTTGTTTCAAAAAATTCTACAAAATAAAAAAACGGATAAGTGGTGCGTATACACCCCCTTTGCTTTGAAGCCCCTAAATAACATCTGGTGCAACCAATTACCTTCAGAAGTCACAAAATTAGTTAGATTGCGCACACGTGGACTTTGTGTCACATGATCTGCCACATGATCTCAGTATATATACACCTGTTCTGAAAGGCCCCAGAGTCTGCAACACCTCTAAGCAAGGGGAACCACAAAGCAAGCAGCACCATAAAGACCAAGGAGCTCTCCAAACAGGTCAGGTACAAAGTTGTAGAGAAGTACAGATCAGGGTTGGGTTATAAAAAAAGATCCAAAACTTTGAACATCCTACAGAGCACCATTTTAAATTCATTATTAAAAAAAGTAAAAAACATGGTACCACAACAAACCTGCCAAGAGAGGGCCGCCCACCAAAACTCACGGACCAGACAAGGAGGGCATTAATCAGAGAGGCAACAAAGAGACCAAAGATGACCCTGAATGAGCTGCAAAGCTCCACAGCGGAGATTGGAGTATATGTCCATAGGACCACATTAAGACGTACACTCCACAGAGCTGGGCTTTACGGAAGAGTGGCCATAAAAAAACGTTTTGTGTTCGCCAAAATGCATGTGGGAGACTCCCCAAACATACAGTAGAAGGTATTCGGGTTAGATGAGACTAAAATTGATCTTTTTGACCATCAAGGAAAACGTAAACCCAACACCTCATCACCCCGAGAACCCATCCCCACAGTGAAGCATGGTGGTGGCAGCATCATGCTGTGGAGATGTTTTTCATCGCTAGAGACTGGGAAACTGGTCAGAATTTAAGGAATGATGGATGGCGCTAAATACATAAATTCTTGAGGGAAACCTGTTTCAGTTTTCAAGAGATTTGAGACTGGGATGGAGGTTCATCTTCCAGCAGGACAATGACCCTAAGCATCCTGCTAAAGCAACACTCTGGTGGTTTAAGGGAAACATTTTAGAATGACCTAGTCAACGCCCAGACCTCAATCCAATTGAGAATCTGTGGTATGACTTAAAGATTGCTGTACACCAGTGGAACCCATCCAACTTGAAGGAGCTGGAGCAGTTTTGCCTTGAAGAATGGGCAAAAATCTCAGTGGCTAGATGTGCCAAGCTTATAGAGACATATCCCAAGATACTTGCAGCTGTAATTGCTGCAAATGGTGGCTGTACAAAGTATTGACTTTAGGGGGGTGAATAGATATGCACGCTCAAGTTTTCTGTTTTTCTGTCTTATTTCTTTTCAACAAGAAAAAATATTTTGCATCTTCAAAGTGGTAGGCATATTGTGCAAGTCAAATGACAAAACCCCCCCAAAAATCTATTTTAATTACAGGTTGTAAGGCAACAAAATAGGAAAAATGCCAAGGGGGTGAATACATTCGCAAGCCACTGCATTTTGGGAGAGAGTGGTAAGCAGCCTGAATCTCCTGAAACCTATAACAGTAGTCGTTGCATGGTGTTGAGGGAGACAATGCCATCCTGTCTTATGTTCAGAGTCTGCTTGCAGATGTAAGAGAATAAATCCGTACTGCCCTGCCCACTTCACTTTTGCTCCAAGCAGAAGAAACTGCAGTTCTGAAATATATCAAAAGCGTGAAGACTTCTGCCTGAAGCCCATACACGCCGCAGCGTACATGTTGGACCCAAGTATGCTGGCAAGAGCATCCTGTCTGGTGCCGAGATCAACAAGGCCTGTTGTGTCATCATTACTGTCTCTCCCCACCTTGGCCTGGATGAGGGCAAGGTTCTTGGCAGTCTGGCGAGGTACATTTCCAAGCAAGGGCTTTGGGATGGAGATGCAATATGGCAGTCCTGCCAACATATCTCATCAGCCACCTGGTGGAAGGGACTTTGTGGATCTGAGGCTCTTTCCCCTGTTGCCTCCATCATCCTCCAAATCTCACCAACATCAGCCGCCTCAGAGCGCAACTGGTCCTTGTTTGGGAACACACACACCAAACCACGCAACAGGCTGGCTGACCAATACAAGGGTAGAAAAATGGTGGCCATCTGGGCAAACTTTAGGCTTTTTGAACCTGACAACGAGCCATCCTCAACAAGATTGGGAAGTGACAGTGAAGATGAGGCCTCAGTCTGATGTTCAAGAGGAGGTCCAGGGAGAAGAAATGGAAGCCTGAGAGGAAGACAACCAAAGCTTTAGTTTCTAGACTATCATTTTACAGATGTTGAAAACATTTTTGGGAGATGCGATCGATCATTGGGGATCATTCAATATT
Organism: Salvelinus alpinus; assembly: GCF_045679555.1. Lineage (NCBI taxonomy): Eukaryota > Metazoa > Chordata > Actinopteri > Salmoniformes > Salmonidae > Salvelinus > Salvelinus alpinus. Next base: position 80,376,563 of record NC_092089.1, on the reverse strand, counting down.
CCCTTTTGTTGTTCAATGAAATCATCCCATGTGAAGAGTCAACTCATTTAATTAAAGTTCAATTCGTAATGATTTTTTAAAATGTATTTCTATTGGAAGGATTTAATCATTTGCAATTGTCTACTTATGATAAGGTAAAAGGTGTATGTTTATGTCTCCATATGATATGGTAAATATATCCAATGCAAAAAAAACCCATTTTAAATGGTATTAATATTAATTTGCATATATTCCCGTTAATTCCCATATATTCCCGTTAATTCCGACGGAAAGTTTCCACCTCCTGAATATTACCCCAAAATGCGCCTTTGTATATATCCATAAAAATTATGCTGATTCATGATTTTGACTAGCTGTGAAAAACTGCATACTTGTTTGTCTCATCCCGACTCCCGACACGTTCATTACTATGTGACAGCTGGAGATTGAATTTGAATATTGAAACAAAGTTGCACATGTCAGAGAGACCAGACCGCAAGGTTTATACAAATCTCCGCTGTTGAAAACTAAATGTTATTAAATTTTTTTTTAGATAATGTCTAGATTATTTTTTATAGTGAAGATGATGTTTATACGTTTCCTTTGCGGAGCTGATGAGATAGTGCTTTGCTCAGTCAAGTGGAACAGAGTAAATGGGTATTTTAAATCAGATTTAGCCGGTGGTAACTTGTAGAGTAGACACCAGCTGGAATGCGGTTTTAACCAATCAGCATTCAAGATTAGACCCACCCGCTGTATAACTGACCACTATTTGTTATGTCTGACCTACCATATGTTTGACAGTGCTTAGTTGAACTGTCGTACACCGTCAGAACCCAACAAATAAGCTTGTTTTACTTCAATGTTTGTAAACAAAGTCAAGGTAAACAAACACTGACTGTATATCCTTTAAATGTGGTTAAAACTATGTATGGTCAATCCTTGCATTCATAGCTCTGTCTATGAATTTAAGAGTGGTTATATTTCTCCAGCTCCATCCCTCAGCTTTTTACAGAAACGGGAGGGGAGTATGCTTTTTAATTGTTAATACTGCTGATTGATACTTTAAGTTACCCTATTTCTTATAGTTACTCTATATAACTATGAGACAACCATACAATTCTGTAGTGAGGGTGATACAGTGCGTTTGGTTACTGTAATTACTGTGTTACTACTTCCTGTTACCAGTGAAGATACACCTTTTTCGACTGAATATCACCAGATATCAGACAGGTATTTATAGGGTAACGCTCATGGCTTTAACCAACTCCTCCTGTTGTGTTATGAGCTAGAGTGTGCCTTTCTACCCAAGTGTGGTAATAAACTGAATTTGTATCAGTTAAACCTGTTGTTGTGCGTCTCCATTGAGTGTTAGTAGCAGTTTATATCCAAGCAAGAAGAAGTTGAGGTATGTATGCCTGTAGCTAGCCAGCCAGCCCAGCAGGCTGTGAATCTCATCATTGAGGATAGAAGATTATTCCACTAAACATATTAACTGCAGAGAAGGAAGCCTACATTATAAAACAATATCTGAATTCAAAAGAATGTTAGCTTCTAGTCACTGTGCAGTTAGATGTAATTAATTGTACTAAGACATGACATGTACATGGTGTCCTATCCTTACATGGTGTGAGTCCATATTTAAATGTAAACAAGGGTAGCTGTGTTCCCACATACATCCAAGGAGGGACATTGCTTTATTTATTACATTTTTTATATTAAAACCCTCATACCCCCCCACATGGCTTTAGTAGGAGAGGACATGTTGATCAACGAGCTTTCCCATGGGACTCGCTGGGTAAAGCTCAACATTATCCCCTTGTGGGGTTCTACTTGACTTAATGAAAGGAGTGGAAAAAGGATGCTTTACATTCCCATCAGTTTTACGGTTGTTTGTTTGATTTATACTGTGAAGCATTTGATCATCACAGGGATTAGTCATTTTGTCATTGGAGCATATGCTACATTAACCCCACGTACTAAGTAGGAGCATGTACTACACTGAACAAATGCAACATGCAACATTTCAAGGATGTTAAAGTTCATAAAAGGAAATCAGTCAATTTTAAATAAATTCATCAGGCTCTAATTTACTGTTAATCACAGATACATTTGTATTTTTATTTTTAATTATTTTTATTTAAATTTTATCCCCTTTTCTCCCCAATTTTCGTGGTATCCAATCGCTAGTAATTACTATCTTGTCTCATCGCTACAACTCCCGTATGGGCTCGGGAGAGACGAAGGTCGAAAGCCACGCGTCCTCCGAAGCACAACCCAACCAAGCCGCACTGCTTCTTAACACAGTGCGCCTCCAACCCGGAAGCCAGCCACACCAATGTGTCGGAGGAAACACCTGGCTCCCTTGGTTAGCGCGCACTGCGCCCGGCCCGCCACAGGAGTCGCTGGAGCGCGATGAGACAAGGATATCCCTACCGGCCAAACCCTCCCTAACCCGGACGACGCTAGCCCAATTATGCGTCGCCCCACGGACCTCCCGGTCGCGGCCGGCTGCGACAGAGCCTGGGCGCAAACCCAGAGACTCTGGTGGCGCAGCTAGCACTGCGATGCAGTGCCCTAGACCACTGCGCCACCCGGGAGGCCAATCACAGATACATTTAAAACAAAGGTAGGGGAGTAGATCAGAAAACCAGTCAGTATCTGGTATGACCACCATTTGCCTCATGCAGTGTGACATATCTTCGGATAGAGTTGATCAGGCTAGAACATGCTCAATAACAGGTATGTTATTGGCTTTTCAGTATGGGTATACTGTACCATACTGTAAGTGCTCACCCTGCACCTTGTTGATGACGGACTTTTTTGAATGTTACATGTTAAGTTAAACTCGTACCCATCTTGTTGTATTGTATTCATTGACAACAGTAGCGCGTTTAACACCATCCAACCCCGCTTACTGGCTGATAAACTGGGGAATTTAGGTGTCAACTCTTTACCGATCAAGTGGATTAATAGTTTCCTTGTGAACCGTACTCAACAAGTGAAGTTTAACTCCGCCATCTCTACGTCTAGAACGGTGAGTACGGTAGCCCCTGAAGGTAGTGTACTTTCACCGATACTGTACACACTGTACCCAAATGATTGTCAAGCCTCTGACTCAGCCCACAAGCTTTTAAATATGAAGATCACACCGCTGTTGTGGGTTTCCTCCAGCCAAACCAAGCCTCTCTTCAAGGATTTGGCAGAGAAGCGTCAAAATTCGTCCAGTGGTGTGCAGAAAACTTTCTTGAAGTAACCGTTAAGAAAACAAGAGATGGAAATTGATTTCAGAAGGAACAAAACTACCCCCGCCAAAGCTCAATGGGGATTCAGTCCATAGAGTGACCACATATACAGTTGAAGTCGGAAGTTTACATACAGTTGAAGTCGGAAGTTTACATACACTTAGGATGGAGTCATTAGAACTCAATATTCAACCACTCCACAAATTTCTTGTTAACAAACTATAGTTTTGGCAAGTCGGTTAGGACATCTACTTTGTGCATGACAAAAGTAATTTTTCCAACAATTGTTTACAGACAGATTATTTAACTTGTAATTCACTGTATCACAATTCCAGTGGGTCAGAAGTTTACATACACTAAGTTGACTGTGCCTTTAAACAGAAAATTCCAGGAAAATGATGTCATGGCTTTAGAAGCTTCTGATAGGCTAATTGACATAATTTGAGTCAATTGGAGGTGTACCTGTGGATGTATTTCAACGCCTACCTTCAAACTCAGTGCCTCTTTGCTTGACATCATGGGAAAATCAAAAGAAATCAGCCAAGACCTCAAAAAAATTATTGTAGACATCCACAAGTCTGGTTCATCCTTGGGAGCAATTTCCAAACGCCTGAAGGTACCACGTTCATCTGTACAAACAATAGTACGCAAGTATAAACACCATGGGATCACGCAGCCGTCATACCGCTCAGGAAGGAGACGCGTTCTGTGTCCTAGAGATTAACGTACTTTGGTGCGAAAAGTGCAAATCAATCCCAGAACAACAGCAAATGCCCTTGTGAAGATGCTAAAGGAAACAGGTACAAAAGTATCTATATCTACAGTAAAATGAGTCCTATAGCGACATAACCTGAAAGGCTGCTCAGCAAGGAAGAAGCCACTGCTCCAAAACCGCCATAAAAAAGCCAGACTACGGTTTGCAACTGCACATGGGGACAAAGATCTTACTTTTTTGAGAAATGTCCTCTGGTCTGATGAAACAAAAATATAACTGTTTTGCCATCATTATGTTTGGAGGAAAAATGGGGAGGCTTGCAAGCCGAATAACACCATCCCAGCCGTGAAGCACGGGGGTGGCATCATCATGTTGTGGGGGTGCTTTGCATCAGGAGGGACTGGTGCACTTCACAACATAGATGGCATCGTGAGGTGGGAAAATGATGTGGATATATTGAAGCAACATCTCAAGACATCAGTCAGGAAGTTAAAGCTTGGTGGCAAATGGGTCTTCCAAATGGACAATGACCCCAAGCATACTTCCAAAGTTGTGGCAAAATGGCTTAAGGACAACAAAGTCAAGGTATTGGAGTGGCCATCACAAAGCCCTGACCTCAATCCCATATGAAATGTGTGAGCAGAACTGAAAAGGCTTGTGCGAGCAAGGAGGCCTACAAACCTGACTCAGTTACACCAGCTCTGTCAGGAGGAATGGGCCAAAATTGACCCAACTTATTGTGGGAAGCTTGTGAAAGGCTACCCAAAACGTTTGACCCAAGTGAAACAGTTTAAAGGCAATGCTACCAAATACTAATTGAGTGCATGTAAACTTCTGACCCACTGGGAATGTGATGAAAGAAATTAAAACTTAAATAAATCTCTACTATTATTCTGACATTTCACATTCTTAAAATAAAGTGGTGATCCTAACTGACCTAAGACAGGGAATTTTTACTAGAATTAAATGTCAGGAATTGTGAAAAACTTGAGTTTAAATGTATTTGGCTAAGGTGTATGTTAACTTCCGACTTCAACTGTAAGTACCTGGGAATCGAAATAGACTAACTGAAATTCAATGACTGCCTTTGCAAAGATAAATAAATTGCTACAGAGAATATATTTTTTTAATGCAAACTGAACCATTTTAATGTTGACCGCCATATCTTACATATGTTCTATAAATCTGTCCTGCAGAGTGTGCTGTCCTTTGGTCTGATATGTGAGTTTGGAAACATGCGAGTGCAAGGCCTAATCAAGCTTCAGCGCTTGATTAAGACAGCGGAAAGGATAAATTGGTATAGATCAAGAATCAGCCACCAGCCTATACACAAAACTCTTCCTCCTAAAACTTGAAAGAATTTTACAGGACATTGCTCATCCCCTTCACTCAATGTAGTCACAGTAGCAGCCGGGCAAGGGGAAAGAGACTTCTTCAAAAGAAAATTAAAACAGATAGATATAGGGACTCTTTTATTCCAACAGCCATTAGGCTGTATAATAAATAGTATGTTGGTCCCTCGAGTATACAGCATATTGCACTTTCACTTTAAATGTCTAGCTATAGCATACTGTCTTTTTAAGCACATGACCAAATGAATTTCCCCCTGGTGGAATAATAAAGTTTATCTGAATAAAGTTGATCTGAATCTCCGAGGTCAAACCTGTTTTGCAATCCCTGCTTTTTACTCCATAGAAACTGGCCCTGGCTGGCTCTTTGTGTATACTGCCAGATTGAAAATCGAACAAAAAGCTTTCAGCCCATTTCTTTGAAGCGGGCAAGGCTAAATTACCCAAGCTTCATTGCATAGGTCTCTGTGTGTGTGTGTGTGTGTGTGTGTATGTGTGTTTATGTACCTTTTATCATACAATGGTCTTTATTGCGGGAGCCAAAGATGCTCCATTTTTTTTCTTTTTTCTTTTCTTTTTTTCTCTCCTCCATCACAAGCCGCTTTGTGCTTTCTTGCTTCTTGGTGTTTTCTTGCCGCTTGGTGTTTTCTTGCCGCTCTGTGCTTTCCTGCCTCAGCGCGCCTCATGCCCTGCCTGTCACTCAGCTCACCTCTAAATTACTGTGTTTGTGCTCACCATGCCGTGACATTAAACTCAGGCTTCCATTTGCTCAGTGACGGAAGGCATGTTTCACGGCGGCTGAAAATGTGTTGCGCCGAGAACCCTCACTGAAAGCGAGATTACAGTAATGAATTTGAAGTAAAAGGACTTGTATTACCTTTACGTGCTTTTGAAGCCACCAGCACCAACTTGCCCGTATCTATAGATGGCAGAGCATGTTTACAGCTGAAGTACCACCAGCAGCCTATGTTGAAATGATAATACAACTTGAATTGGAGTAGCTAAGTCTAGTCAAATGCATCATCTTATTCTCAATACATAGATACTCAATCCAGAGTGTTTGCATTTGGTTGTTGTCTGTGTGTCTCCTCGTGGCCCCAGCTCTTATTGATCGATAACATAGCTTACACTGCTGTTTTCAAATGAGTTCCAAATTAGGGTGTTAGTGCTGACCAACGAGCCCCCTGGTGTGCTTTAAATACTAGGACAAATCCAAATGGGTTTTTCCTTCAGCATGTTGTCTGCATGTCACTCAAAGCTAGAATACGCTCATAATGCTGCCAGGTTATCAAAAGGTTCTGGGAAGAAGAGCTGCACAGGGTTGGTTGATGCGGACAAATAATCTTCTCCCGGCCTGTTAAGAAACCACTGTGTAACAGTAGTGGTAGTGTTACTGTAGTGGTAGTGGTACAGTGTTACAGTACTGTAGTGGTAGTGTTACAGTACGGTAGTGTTACAGTACGGTAGTGGTAGTGTTACAGTACTGTAGTGTGTACTGTAGTGGTGGTGTTACTGTAGTGGTAGTGTTACAGTACTGTAGTGTTACAGTAGTGGTAGTGTTACAATACTGTAGTGGTAGTGTTACAGTACGGTAGTGGTAGTGTTACAGTACGGTAGTGGTAGTGTTACAGTAGTGGTAGTGTGTGGTGTAAGCATTACAGTAATGTAGAGTGTATTGTTAGTTTTACAGTAGTGTTAGTGTTACGGTAGTGGTAGTGTAGGGTGTAGTGTTACTGTTACAGTAGCGGTAGTGTAAGTGTTACAGTACTGTAGTGGTAGTGCTACAGTACGGTGGTGTTACAGTACTGTGGTGGTAGTATTACAGCACTGTAGTGGTAGTGTTACAGTACGGTAGTGGTACATTTACATTTACATTTTAGTCATTTAGCAGACGCTCTTATCCAGAGCGACTTACAGTAGAGTGCATACATTTTATTACATTTTTACATACTGAGACAAGGATATCCCTACCGGCCAAACCCTCCCTACCGGCCAAACCCTCCCTAACCCGGACGACGCTATGCCAATTGTGCGTCGCCCCACGGATCTCCCGGTTGCGGCCGGCTGCGACAGAGCCTGGGCGCGAACCCAGCCCAGCCTGGGCGCGAACCCAGAGACTCTGGTGGCGCAGCTAGCACTGCGATGCAGTGCCCTAGACCACTGCGCCACCCGGGAGATGGTAGTGTTACAGTACGGTAGTGGTAGTGTTACAGTAGTGGCAGTGTGGTGTAAGCATTACAGTAATGGTAGTGTAGGGTGTATTGTTAGTGTTACAGTAGTGGTAGGGTGTTTGTGTAGTGTTTGTTACGGTAGTGTTAGTGTTACGGTAGTGGTAGTGTAAGAGTTACAGTAGTCGTGGTGTTAGCGTTACTGTAGTGGTAGTTACTGTAGTGGTGGTGTTACAGTACGGTAGTGGTAGTGTTACAGTACGGTAGTGGTAGTGTTACAGTACGGTAGTGGTAGTGTTACAGTACGGTAGTGGTACAGTACGGTAGTGGTAGTGTTACAGTAGTGGTAGTGTGGTTTAAGCATTACAGTAATGGTAGTGTAGGGTGTATTGTTAGTGTTACAGTAGTGGTAGGGTGTAGTGTTTGTTACGGTAGTGTTAGTGTTACGGTAGTGGTAGTGTAAGAGTTACAGTAGTCGTAGTGTGGCGTTAGCGTTACTGTACTGTAGTGGTAGTTACTGTAGTGGTGGTGTTACAGTACTGTAGTGGTGGTGTTACTGTACTGTAGTGTGTACTGTAGTGGTAGTGTTACAGTGTGGTAGTGTTACAGTAGTGTTAGTGTTACAGTAGTGTTAGTGTTACAGTAGTGTAGTGTTACTATGGTAGTGGTAGTGTTACAGTACAGTAGTGGTAGTGTTACAGTACAGTAGTGGTAGTGTTACAGTACAGTAGTGGTAGTGTTACAGTACAGTAGTGGTAGTGTTACAGTACAGTAGTGGTAGTGTTACAGTACAGTAGTGGTAGTGTTACAGTACAGTAGTGGTAGTGTTACAGTACAGTAGTGGTAGTGTTACAGTACGGTAGTGGTAGTGTTACAGTACGGTAGTGGTAGTGTTACAGTACGGTAGTGGTAGTGTTACAGTACGGTAGTGGTATTATAGTACGGTAGTGGTAGTGTTAGTGTGGTAGTGTTACAGTATGGTAGTGTTACAGTATGGTAGTGTTACAGTATGGTAGTGTTACAGTATGGTAGTGTTACAGTATGGTAGTGTTACAGTACGGTAGTGTTACAGTACGGTAGTGTTACAGTACGGTAGTGTTACAGTACGGTAGTGTTACAGTACGGTAGTGTTACAGTACGGTAGTGTTACAGTGCGGTAGTGTTACAGTACGGTAGTGTTACAGTACGGTAGTGTTACAGTACGGTAGTGTTACAGTACGGTAGTGTTACAGTACGGGAGTGTTACAGTACGGGAGTGTTACAGTACGGGAGTGGTAGTGTTACAGTAGTGGTAGTGTTACACTGGGGTTGTGTTACACTGGGGTAGTGTTACAGTGCTGTAGTGGTAGTGTTACAGTGTGGTAGTGTTACGGTAGTGGTAGTGTTACAGTGTGGTAGTGTTACAGTAGTGGTAGTGTGTAGTGTTAGTGTGGTGTAAGCATTACAGTAATGGTAGTGTAGGGTGTATTGTTAGTTGTACAGTAGTGTTAGTGTTACGGTAGTGGTAGTGTAGGGTGTAGTGTTAGTGTTACAGTAGCGGTAGTGCTAGTGTTACAGTACTGTAGTGGTAGTGTTACAGTAGTGTTACGGTGGTAGTGTTACAGTAGTGTTACGGTGGTAGTGTTACAGTAGTGTTACGGTGGTAGTGTTACAGTACTGTAGTGTGTTTGTTACAGTAGTGTTAGTGTTACGGTAGTGTAGTGTAGTGTTACACTATGGTAGTGGTGGTGTTACACTATGGTAGTGGTGGTGTTACACTATGGTAGTGGTGGTGTTACAGTACGGTAGTGTTGGTGTTACAGTACGGTAGTGTTGGTGTTACAGTACTGTAGTGTTGGTGTTACAGTACTGTAGTGTTGGTGTTACAGTACTGTAGTGTTGGTGTTACAGTACTGTAGTGTTGGTGTTACAGTACTGTAGTGTTGGTGTTACAGTACTGTAGTGTTGGTGTTACAGTACTGTAGTGTTGGTGTTACAGTACTGTAGTGGTGGTGTTACAGTACGGTAGTGATGGTGTTACAGTACTGTAGTGTTGGTGTTACAGTACTGTAGTGGTGGTGTTACAGTACTGTAGTGGTGGTGTTACAGTACGGTAGTGGTGGTGTTACAGTACTGTAGTGTTACTGTACGGTAGTGTTACTGTACGGTAGTGTTACTGTACGGTAGTGTTACTGTACGGTAGTGTTACTGTACGGTAGTGGTAGTGTTAGTGTGGTGTAAGCATTACAGTAGTGTTAGTGTTACGGTAGTGGTATGGTGTAGTGTTTGTTACGGTAGTGTGTAGTGTTACAGTAGTGGTAGTGTAAGAGTTACAGTAGTGGTAGTGTGGTGTTAGCGTTACAGTAGTGGTAGGGTGTAGTGTTAGTCTTACAGTAGTGGTAGTGTGTAGTGTAGTGTGTCGTGTAAGCATTACAGTAGTGGTAGTGTTAGTGTTACAGTAGTGGTAGTGTTAGTGTTACAGTAGTGGTAGTGTTAGTGTTACAGTAGTGTTAGTGTTACAGTAGTGTTAGTGTTACAGTAGTGTTAGTGTTACAGTAGTGGTAGTGTTAGTGTTACAGTAGTGGTAGTGTTACAGTAGTGGGTAGTGTTAGTGTCACAGTAGTGGTAGTGTAGGGTGTAGTGGTAGTGTTAGTGTTACAGTAGTGGTAGTGTTACAGTAGTGGGTAGTGTTAGTGTCACAGTAGTGGTAGTGTAGGGTGTAGTGTTAGTTTTACAGTATTGGTAGTGTAGTGTAAGCGTTACAGTAGTGGTAGTGTAAGGTGTAGTGTTAGTGTTACAGTAGTGGTAGTGTGTAATGTTAGTGTTACGGTAGTGGTAGGGTATAGTTTTGTTGTTACAGTAGTGTGTGGTGTGTAGTGTTCATATTATACCAGTGGCTGCTGGCTACCTGAGAGTCACATTAAGGCTGCTGTGGCTTCCACTCTGCCACAAGGAGTGTGTGTGTTGTGCAGCGTCCTTGGGTTCTTTAGTCTTGATGTGCACAGCTGGACCCCGGAGTCGGAGCCCCTGATATAAATTCACAGCGGTAAATCCTCTGATGAAATCTCCCATTGGAGGAAGCGTCTTTGGCGAGAAGGAGGCGCTGTGGCAGGATTCTTAATGTGGGACCTGGTGCTGGGAAAACAGCGAGCCGCCATGTGATACACGTGTGTTATTCCTCATTTAGCCAGCGGCAAACCCCCTTCTTTATGAATCTGTACCCCTCCCCATCAGCTCCATCGCTCCCATCTGACATGAACATTCAGGCACGTTTCATACTAGGGCGGACTTGGAGGGACGAGGATGAGGTTGTGATTACCGGCGGATGCCTCAGGATGGACAAGCGGACAGAGAGACGTGTTACTCCTCTTCTCTAGGCCATGCCCTCCAGACCAACACGTCTGTCTCTGTGTGAATAATGTTATTGGAACGACCACCGCTCGCCTGGTCCACCGCTGTGAATCACGTTACGTACAGACACACAGTCAGAGAGATGAGCAATAGGCAGCAGCATTGTACATAACACGCTCCTCTATCTTGGCACAATGTTCCAAGGATGCACCCCAAATGGCACCCTGTCCACTCTCTTATACTGCAGGGTGGATATCATACCAACCTGTCGCTATTGTGGAAGATCATTTCCTTGGCCTATTCTGTATACAGCGTCCATTGATACATCATACTCCGGCCTAACTCTATTTTTTCCACGGGTAGTTGTCACTAGCTGTGGGTCGTATCCACATTACCTTCCGTTGCTTTGCCTGTTTATTTTATTGCTTGTCTGTCATATTCCGGGTTTTCTAGAAGGAGAATACCTGGAACCGATGTGTATCTGTGAACTGCCATCAACATGCCTCCACCTGTTCTTCTAGTTTTCACTTTTATGAGCTCTGTATGATTCCTCTCTTCAGCCATGGCAGGTAATAGATCCAAATGATGACCCTCGTCCCCCCCACCTAATGCCCACTGAAGTCGTAGAAGAGAGTGAGAGACCGAGAGAATGAAAGTGACCATTGCAGAGTGCTGTGTGGATGAGGCTTGTTTGAGCCTTTATGTGCCTGTGCCTCACTGCCAGGAGCAGCATTCTCCATAATAACAGCCTCTCTGTGATTCTCCATTGCAGTTACACTTTCCCTCTGCACTTAAACCACAGAGGAGGAGAGACACAATGTACCCCTATACGCCATGAATCAAACTTGTGGGGCAGTGGAGAAAATGATACATTTGTCACAGTCAAAGCAAATCAAAACAATGCTTTCTCTCCTCCTCTCTCCTGTCCATATGCATTTCAATAGAAGACAGATATGACGGTACACTATACATTATCCCTTGCAATCGGAGCCAATGGAAGCCCCAAGCTGCGTTCACAGGCAGCACATATCTCCGCATCGCTCTGTGATTTCTTTTTATTATTCGTTAAAAAAGTTTTCTCCCCAATTTCGTGGTATCCATTTGGTAGTTTTACAGTCTTGTCCCATTGCTGCAACTCCCGTACAGACTCGGGAGAGGCGAAGGTCGAGAGCCGTGCATCCTCCATACAACGCCCGCTTAACCCGGAAGCCAGCCGCACCAATGTGTCGGAGGAAACACCGTACACCTAGCGACCGTGTCAGCGGCGCTGGGCTAAATGTGCGCCGGCACATGGGTCTCCCAGTCGCTGCCGGCTGCAACAGAGCCTGGACTCGAACCAGGATCTCTAGTGGCACTGCGATGCAGTGCCTTAGACCACTGTGCCACTCGAGAGGCCCCGCTCTGTGATTTCAGACGTATCTGAGGCAGTCTCAAATCTCAAGTTGTTTCGCACAGTATTCAGGCCATGCAGAGTTGAGGCCCAGTCCGTTCGGCTGAAAGAACACACGCAGATGTCTCCACTACCGCCAGATAGCTCCACACACAGTCAAGTGTTTGGGGTTGCCTGTATAAATGTTTAATTTACCCGAGTCGGCAGCCAGGGATATCTTGGGATTCTTCCACGCAGACCTGCGAGGATATCATTATGAATGGATCATAAATCATTTTTGGGAGGCGGAACACAGAGAAGCTTTTCTCTTCCAGTTGGCCCAGATGAGTACTCCGCAGGCCCAACTGTCTCCCCCCTTCATCCCCCCTTTATTCTCCACTCTGCGTTTTGCCTTGTTTAATGAATGCCAATTAACCGGCCAAATTAGCAGAGTTCAGAGATGAATTAAAAAGCCTACCGGTCCCGCCGTTAGAAAATGTCCAATTGGTAAAAGTTTCTACACCCCCCCCCCTGTACCTAGTGGGTCATGCTACCCTTATTCATAATAACCATGATGCTGTACCTAGTGGGTCATGATACTTTAATGGTAATAACCATGATGCTGTACATAGTGGGTCATGCTACCCTTAATGGTAATAACCATGATGCTGTACCTAGTGGGTCATGCTACCCTTAATGGTAATAACCATGATGCTGTACCTAGTGGGTCATGCTACCCTTAATGGTAATAACCATGATGCTGTACATAGTGGGTCATGCTACCCTTAATGGTAATAACCATGATGCTGTACCTAGTGGGGCATGCTACCCTTAATGGTAATAACCATGATGCTGTACCTAGTGGGTCATGCTACCCTTAATGGTAATAACCATGATGCTGTACATAGTGGGTCATGATACCCTTAATGGCAATAACCATGATGCTGTACATAGTGGGTCATGATACCATTAATGGTAATAACCATGATGCTGTACCTAGTGGGTCATGCTACCTTAATGGTAATAACCACGATGCTGTACCTAGTGGGTCATGCTACCTTAATGGTAATAACCACGATGCTGTACCTAGTGGGTCATGCTACCCTTAATGGTAATAACCACGATGCTGTACATAGTGGGTCATGCTACCCTTAATGGTAATAACCATGATGCTGTACCTAGTGGGTCATGCTACCCTTAATGGTAATAACCATGATGCTGTACATAGTGGGTCATGCTACCCCTAATGGTAATAACCATGATGCTGTACCTAGTGGGTCATGCTACCCTTAATGGTAATAACCATGATGCTGTACCTAGTGGGTCATGCTACCCTTAATGGTAATAACCATGATGTTGTACATAGTGGGTCATGCTACCCTTAATGGTAATAACCATGATGCTGTACCTAGTGGGTCATGCTACCCTTAATGGTAATAACCATGATGCTGTACCTAGTGGGTCATGCTACCCTAAATGGTAATACCCATGATGCTGTATCTAGTGGGTACATTACCTTAATGGTAATAACCATGATGTTGTGCCTTTCAACAGCCACAGACTATACTGTACCAGGCAATAGCCTACAGAATTAAAGAGACAATAATTTAAATCCCTTCACCAAATGTTAGATCATATAGTAGACATATACTGTAAGGTTGATTTATCTATGGCGGCGCCCCAAATTTCCTTCACCATGCACTACTTTTGACAAGGGCCGAAAGTAGTGCATTATATGGGGAATAGGGTCCCATTTGGGATGCAGGCTATCTCTGTTATATTCTGGGCTATACATTAGTGATGGGGGAAATAGATAGTTACATATCAAGATATTCTTTTTGAAGATGTATTGTATCGTTTCACAATATCAATATTATTTTTGTGTTAGTTGGCTTTACCTGCCCCAAAACTCATAGTTTGTTCTCCATCTTATTTTTAAATAGGGAGCCAATTTGTTTTCAGCACTTTCATTTCCATGACTGATCAAAACATGTTTTCTCGTGTCTCTCCCTTGTCTCTCTGTAGCAGACATATGGTGAGCAATATGTCTGGAACATCGCATCACAATGAAATCACAGTATTGAATCGTAATGCATATAGAATCGCAGGACATATCGCATCGACACCTAAGGATGGTGATATCGTATCTGGCAGTTCCCAGTCCTCCTGTACATCCAAAACCACCACCCTTCAGCATTCGAAGCTCAGCCAACTCACTGTGTACAGAAAGACATCAAACAAAAGAAAAACACACTATTCTCCCACTAGAGTGCAGCCTTGTTCCACAGCAGCAGCACTCAGCCACATCACTTTAGCCATGTGTTTTTCTATGTCATTCTGTCCATACCTTTGTCTGAGAGTGCTCCAAATAAACATCCTCCCATCCTCATCATGTCATTCCCCTGCTTTTAGTGCTCTTCTTTCCATCCCTCACTCCCTCCATCCCCTCATCTCTTTGACAAGAAAGGGCCTTTTTGTGATGCAGAGTAAAACGTAGCATGTATGCTGAAGATAATAGCTAATGAGACATTGGCTACTGTCCATCCAGGCGTTGTGGTATGACAGTGTTGGATGGTAATCATCCTTACCCATCCACTGTACAGGCAGTGTTGTATGATATCCACTCTGTTGTATAACATAGGGTAATGCATCATGGCCTAACTCTTCTGCTTCCAGGAGTAGTTATCACTGTCGCTAGCTGTGGGCTCGTCCACATTACCTCCTATTGCTATGCCTGTCTGTCATATTGCCTATAGAGAGGGGGGGGCGGGGGGGACTGTGTACCCCAACTGTAGTACAAAACCCTATAGAGAGAGGGAGGAACTGTGTACCCCCCAACTTTAGTACAGAACCCTATAGAGAAAGGGAGGGACTGTGTACCCTCAACTGTGCTACAGAACCCTAGAGAGAGAGGGAGGGACTGTGTACCCTCAACTGTGCTACAGAACCCTAGAGAGAGAGGGAGGGACTGTGTACCCTCAACTGTGCTACAGAACCCTAGAGAGAGAGGGAGGGACTGTGTACCCTCAACTGTGCTACAGAACCCTGGAGAGAGAGGGAGGGACTGTGTACCCTCAACTGTAGTACAGAACCCTATAGAGAGAGGGGGGGACTGTGTACCCCAACTGTGCTACAGAACCCTAGAGAGAGAGGGAGGGACTGTGTACCCTCAACTGTGCTACAGAACCCTGGAGAGAGAGGGAGGGACTGTGTACCCTCAACTGTGCTACAGAACCCTGGAGAGAGAGGGAGGGACTGTGTACCCTCAACTGTACTACAGAACCCTATAGAGAGAGGGGGGGGACTGTGTACCCTCAACTGTAGTACAGCAGCTGGACATAAAGTGCTATGACGGTTTACCTTTTCTTGTATAGCATCCTATTTATTTAAGTGTTAATGCCCGAGAAGCCGGTGTTTGTTAGGCCCGATACATCCTCCAAACACCGGCTTCGAGGGCATTATCACTTTTGTACAAAGGGTTATCAACATATTAAAATAATGATTGACATATCTTCATTAAAAACGTTATTTTGATGAATTTATTCGTACTATTTCATCCTTCCACAAGATATAGTCCCGACACAAATCTAGGGTTGCTACCCAAGCCGGCTGGTTGTTGTTCTATCAGTTCGGTTGCCAGAGACATGACCCAGTCATTCAGTCTTTTTGTTCTGTAGCTATGGACGCGACCCAGTCGTTCGTTCTAAATGTTCCATTGCCATACTGACTGGCAACATTCTTATCCCTTGCTTTCTAGCTAGCCAACTAACGCTAACTTAGTCACATCAAACCGTGCATCCAGAATAAAAACAAAGTAGCTGCATTTGCATTTGTTTAAGCTGTTTTCTAGTGATGTTTATTTGCGATTTCACCTGGCATATAAAATGTTCTCTCTCATCAGGACACTGCTGTTTGAGAGCTAGCCAGCAACACAGCTAACACAATCACTTCAAACTGAAGCTGGAAAGACAGCAAACTTTTTACCTATTTTCTACTGATATTTCTTTGTATATATCCATAATAATAATGCTGATTCATGATGTTGACTGGCTGAGAAAAGCTGCCTGCCTGTCTGTCTCTCATCCCGACTCCCGACACGTTCATTACTATGTGACAGCTGGAGATTGAATTTGAATATTGAAACAAAGTTGCAAATGTCAGAGAGACAGACAACAAGGTTTATACAGTTCTCCACTGTTGAAAACTAAATGTTGGTTTAAAAGTAATGTGAGATAATGTCTTGTTGCTTTTTAGAGTCTAAAAGACATGAGGTAATTTCTAGATGCTTTTTATAGTGGAGATGAAGTTTATAAATTGCCTGGCGGGGCTGATGAGACAGTGGATTGCGCAGTCAGATGGAACAGAGTAAATGAGCACTTTAACAGCATAGATTTAGCCGGTGGCAACTTGTAGAATAGACACTGGCTGGAATGCGGTTTTAACCAATCAGCATTTAGGATTAGACCCCCCCGTTCTTTAAACCCTTTTATAAACTGGATGGTTCGAGCCCTGAATGCTGATTGGCTGACAGCAGTGGTATGTCAGACCATATACCACGTGTATGACAAAACATTTATTTTTACTCCTCTAATTATGTTGGTTACCAGTTTATAATAGCAATAAGGCACCTCGGGGGTTTGCGGTATATGGCCAATATACCACTGCTAAGGCCTGTATACGTTGCGTCGTGCATAAGAACAGCCCTTAGCCGTGGTATATTGGCCATATACCACACCCCCTTGTGCCTTATTGCTTAAGTAAGGACTGCATCTTTAAGAGCAACAAACAGTGGGAGAATCATTGACTGTTTCCATTTGAGTGAAGAGTGTTGACATCCAGCAGCAATCAGCAGTTAAAACAATAACAAAACATATTCCCCCCTGTTTCGGTAAAAAGCTCTGGAATTGTAACTACTCTCATTTGGATGCAAGGACTGACCATCTATGATATCACAATTATAGTTATATAATTTAACAAAATATTTTTATTTGACTTTTTACTATTTTTTTCTCCACAATTTCGTGATATCCAATTGGTTGTCTTGTCTCATCGCTGCAACTCCCGTACGCACTCGGGAGAGGCGCAGGTCGAGAGCCATGTGTCCTCCGAAACATGATCCTGCCAAGCCGCACTGCTTCTTGCCACACTGCTCGCTTAACCCGGAAGCCTGCCGCACCAATGTGTTGGATGGAGAAAACACCGTACCACTGGCGACCGTGTCAGCGTGCATGCACCCAGCCCGCCACAGTAGTCGCTAGAACGCAATGGGACCAGAACATCCCGGCCGGCCAATTGTACGTCGCCTCATGGGTCTCCCGGTCGCGGCCGGTCTGCGACACAGCCCGGGATCGAACCAGGATCTGTAGTGACGCCTCAAGCACTGCAGTGCCTTAGACCGCTGCGCCACTCGGGAGGCCCACAATTATAGTTTTAACCATGTTTTTAGGCTATATATTGTTTGTTTAAATTTACTTTGTTTACAAACATTGGAGTAAAACAAGCTTAGGTTTTGGGTTCTGATGGGGTAGGACAGTTCAACTAAGAACATCTTCAATCAATGTAGTTGGAGTCTTAATGGATTTTAAATAACCTTAACTTCCCGTTATGTGTCGTATTCATCTGTCCTCACTCTCTGTGTTTGTTTCCTCAGGAGGACATGAACCTGAATGAGGAGCGTAAAGCCCCCCTGCGTGGGAAGGACCTGAGTACCAAGAGAGAGATGGTTGTCCAGTACATCTCTGCCACCGCCAAATCTGTAAGTCCTTATTGTAAACCAATGGGCTTTCTGCATTATATCTGTATTGTAACCATTCTAACCTACTCTCACCCAGTGTAGTAGTAGTTAGTGGGCATGAAAAATAAGATATTCTATTCTACCAAGACGCTACAGAATTATGAGATTAACCTGCTCTGCTTCCTTTCTGTCGCTCTTCTCTACCTGCCCATCACTTTCTCACTCTGTCTCTCTCTCTCTACCTGCCCGTTTCTCTCTCACTCCTTCTCTCTCTCTACCTGCCCGTCGCTCTCTCACTCCATCTCTCTCTCTACCTGCCCGTCGCTCTCTCACGCCGTCTCTCTCTCACGCCGTCTCTCTCTCTACCTGCCCGTCGCTCTCTCACTCCGTCTCTCTCTCTACCTGCCCGTCGCTCTCTCACTCCGTCTCTCTCTCTACCTGCCCGTCGCTCTCTCACTCCGTCTCTCTCTCTACCTGCCCGTCGCTCTCTCACTCTGTTGCTCTCTCTCTACCTGCCCGTCGCTCTCTCACCCTGTTGCTCTCTCTCTACCTGCCCGTCGCTCTCTCACTCCGTCTCTCTCTCTACCTGCCCGTAGCTCTCACTCCGTCTCTCTCTCTACCTGCCCGTCGCTCTCTCACTCCGTCTCTCTCTCTACCTGCCCGTCGCTCTCTCACTCTGTCGCTCTCTCTCTACCTGCCCGTCGCTCTCTCACTCTGTTGCTCTCTCTCTACCTGCCCGTCGCTCTCTCACCCTGTTGCTCTCTCTCTACCTGCCCGTCGCTCTCTCACTCTGTCTCTCTCTCTCTACCTGCCCGTCGCTCTCTCACTCCGTCTCTCTCTATCTACCTGCCCGTCTCTCTCTATACCTGCCTGTCGCTCTCTCACTCCGTCTCTCTCTCTACCTGCCCGTCACTCTAACTCCGTCTCTCTCTCCTTGCTCAAGCCCCCAATCTCTGATTGCCGCCTCCGTTTTATTTATTTTTAACCTTTTTTTCCCGCATGCTTTATCAAACCACTTTAGATGTAGCGCAACTGTAACTCTCAGTGGCTTAATATTGGGGAGGGATCAAGTTTTCATTTGAATTTGGAACGCATCGCTGTCCCAAAGCGGCATATTCTTGCAACATGACACTTTCATCACTCAAAACCAATAAGAGCAGTAAACCCAATGCGTTTGAGGGTAATCCCAGGGTTTTAGGGTGAATTCTCCTATTCTCTTTATGAAGTTTAGGGCCCCTACTGAGGATAGACTCCCGTCAACACAAAAGGAAAAGTGATTTCTTCTCCCGTCTACATCACTCCGACTCCGCTGGCCTTTGACATTATAATTTATTACCTCTCTCATTGTTATGGTAATTAACTGGCTTTATTAATAATGATGATGATCAGAGATGATTGAATTTTTCACCGGGCCCATTATGTTTTGTGAGCACTGCTATAATATTCAGATGAACAGCCGCCTCTGTCTGGGTGAAAGGGACGAGTACTGTATTTCAGGGCCTTCCCTACCCCTCACATTCTATAGGCCCTGTAGGTGGGAGCCGGGTCAGAACCATGTCAGGATAGAATATAGACACACACACAGACACACACCAACCTAGGGTAGAAGTGGTCCGGGAACCAGTTTACATGAGTTTAGATATGTTTATGTGTGATAAGTGCCTGTCTGCAACACGGCAGAGCAAATCCCCTCACCCTGTTAGAAACCCAATCCATCCCACTGGTTTCTGTAAATAAGGAAGACATAGAATTTCCCTGGCGAATTAGACTCCTGTAGGTGAAGGGCAGGCTGGGCTACGTTTCAAATGGCCCTATGGCCCCTGGTCAAAAGTAGTGCACTACACATCCAAGGATGGTTCTTGAGTAAGGCAGATTTTTGGTGGTGGTTTTTTGATTGATGGAGTGGAATTGAGGCGTGGTGCTAGATCTGACATTAACATGGTATGTTGTGACAACATCTTCATTGCATTTCAAGATTTTGGGTTAATTTTGGGAATCTTGTGGTGGAGTGTTTTCACAGCTAATAATATGATGTGCCTTATTCAATCTTTGGGTGTTCTCTTACCCTTCCAAAGATGATCGCCGTCCTATGGAATCGCAGTTTTTAGGGTCTTCTTTGTATGCGTGATTGCTTGCTTCCAACAGAATTTTCCGTTTGCAGGAAAATGTACTAATAACGTAGACTCTCTCAATCACACACCAAGTCACCTCTTTCCCGTGTGTCTATCTGTTCTAGACTGGATCATTGCCCCTTATCTTCTAATAGAGACCATAGAAATATATAAAGTAGAATGGCATCAGTAGAATGGGAGCTGTCTGTGTACCATCTATATTTTAGCTTGTTCCTTATGGGTTATATAGACAGAGAAGAAAGGGTTAATTTGAGAGAGCAATAGAGAATTCCATCAGCTCTCCCAGCAATACCTCAAATCCATCTAGGTGAAGTTGTAAGTCAGTCTATCCCTTTTATGTTTCAGGTACAGCACAGTATGTAGACCGGATTGCATTGAGAATGAAGGTTTAAAGTGCAAATATTGGTGGAGCGACAAATATGTCCCCAACATCCTGTGGCTTTTTCTGGTTGCCTGAAAAACACCCATTTTGAGACTCAGTACATATAACTAGTATCCTTTATTGTTCTGGATAATGTTGCAATTATTTCTTCCCCAAATCTATTAATGCAGTATGTCAGCCAACATATAGTTTTTATCAGTCTTCTATGAACAGTATGACCATTAGCGTGTTGATATACTGGAGTATATTTCCCTGCAGCTATTAGGCTAAAAATACTAGCTAGCTAATGGGACTACAGGGTTGATTATTAGTTTGTTTGTTCGCCCAACATGGCTCCTCTCCAGAGTTGTATTTTTCATACGTTGCTGCCTCGCTACTTTATCACCGAGCAAGATGGAGAACTCTTCCCATATACTACCAGGGTGCCTCTGTGGGAGCCTTTCAAATTACCCCCCAACACAAAACAAAGATGTCTGTCCCAAATGGCACCATATTCCCTATGTAGTGCACTACTTAAGATTAGGGCTCTGGTCAAAAGTAGTGCACTACATAGGGAATAGGGTGCCATTTGGGATGCACTCACCATGTCTTTTTTAAAGGAGAATGTTTCTATTGGCGTTGACCCTGGTCATTTGAATATGAAGTGCAGCTGTTGCAGCAAGTGTAGCTGTCCTTGACCATTAACGAAGCATGAAGCGCCTTTTCTTTCTCTCCCCTCTCTTTATTGTAATTTTATTTCATTCTGACAAATGCATGCCTTTCACGCTAACACAATAATTTCCCCTCTATTCCCAGTGTGCTGGAAAAACATCAACTTTGCTTACTTCTCTTTTGCCTTGCAGATGACTTCCCTGTTCCAGTTCAACATGTTCAGTGTTTCATGATGAGTGTGATGGTCGGGTCTTGAGGGGAAACTAGTTCAAATGTTTTGAGCAGCCATTTTGCTGCCTTTGTACCAACACAATGTGAAATCAACATCCTGGTATTTGAAAGGGATTTGACCAATCATCAATCACCAATGTGCCACCCCGTTCTCTCAGTGAAGCCTGACAGTTCGTCAGAGAATCAAGGCCTTCATCTTCTCCTGTCACACTGTTATCTGGTCTAGTGAATAATAAAATCCTGTATTTTCCCTACACCATGAGAAAGGATGCTAATGGTAATGACAGTAAGAGGAGAATATGAATAAATACTACCGCTCCTGATAAGATGACATCTCCCTCAGAAGTTTGTTTACTAGGGAGTTGTTCTATAATGGCGCGCTAGAGGTCCTCATTAGCATACAATAACCAAGCATTCAATTATTATTAGAACTAGCTTTAGGTCGTGTTTTTTCCTCTGAGAACTGACAGGAATTCTATCATGGTTTTATCGAGAACGAGGTGTTACCTTGCGCAGGGAAATGGATGTAAGCACTCAGTGCTATTCCTCCTCAAGCTCCTCCCTGACACATCTACTTTATTTTTTCTTCTAGATAATGTCTGTTCTTTTTGGTCAAGCTGCCAAAACAGCAAGCCTGAAGAGAAACATGTTTAATGTTCTCACCGTGTAGTCTTGTCAACGTTAAAACAACACTGGAGACAGCAGTAGTTCCCAGTTGTCCCTGCCTCTATGTGATTCAAAGTCCCAAATCTCCCAATAATAACCTGACAGCATGATCCCTCAACGTTAGACAATGACATGCTAGATTCATCAGAGGACGACTGGGGAAATGTGGATTTATGGTGAAAAGCACAGTGCACATGATCAAGCGGCAACACAGTTAAAAGTGACATTATTGCCGTCATAAACGCTGATGGAGGTGAGGGAAGCCGAGCGTCAAATGGGAGAGTGGGAGAGAAAGACAGAGAGAGATTGATAATGAGAGAGGGAGATAAAGAATAAGAGATGAAGAGAGGACTGCAGCGAGAGAGGACTGCAGAGAGAAAGAGAGGACTGCAGAGAGAAAGAGGACTGCAGAGAAAGGGAATGAGTGAAGGAATGCAGAAAAGCGAGAGAGGCAGAGATAGTGACTGTTTTCCCTCACTTGATGTGCAGTGACTTTGTAACTTCCTGTGATCAGTGCGCACTGCGCTGTGCTTCTCGGAGTGCAGCTGGCTGGCGAGAGAGAGGTGTGTTCAGCTGCAGATTAGAATACATTTACTGGGCTGACAGACACCCTCCCACTGCGAGACACAGCGCCGCCGCCGCCGTAATAGAAAAAAACGCTTCCAATTCCCCACCACTATTGACAGATAACAAGGTTAAACTCCAGAAATCATGCTGACTACATGGGCTCCAAGGTGCTACGAGGAGTCGCTCAGTCTGACACCTGAAGTCAAGCGCAGATGGCAGCTGATTGGTTTTGGCTTTGGGAACCTTGTTAGCCATGGACAAACTGTCGTTGTAGCGGTTAATTCTGTGCTAAATCGATCAAGCGCAAAGACAATTAGGGCGTTTCCCTATCAACCCTAACACTGCATAGGGACCGAGTCACTAGAGGTCAAGTGAACTAGACACTCCATATTGGTTGCCAAACGAACAGACACTGTCTTACATGATCTTTTGGTACAGCTAGGAGAGTTTAGTAGTGTGTGTAGCCTATGTAATGTCAGAATAAGGTGCGGTTGATACCTCTTACAGTTGACAGGTAATTCTTGGCCTACTAATGATTGTGCCGTTGTCTTTTTGCATGTTAACTCCTCTTCGCTGACCGCTGCATGCAGATCACTGGGAGCAAAGTCACGGTAAGTACACCCTTTATATTATTACGCATAGTGAGTCGTGATCCTCTCGTGCCTTTCTCCATCTCCTCCCTGCCCCCTTCCCCTCTCCTCTCCATTCCCCATCTCCTCCCTGCCCCCTTCCCCTCTCCTCTCCATTCCCCATCTCCTCCCTGCCCCCTTCCCCTCTCCTCTCCATTCCCCGTCTCCTCCCTGCCCCCTTCCCCTCTACTCTCCATTCCCCTTTCAAAAGATTCTAGGCAGTTTGTCCCTGAATGCGCAAGGTTATCATATTTATGGCTTTAATAACAAAAAAATCAGCATTGATATTGCTAATAGACTGTGATTTGGAAAGGCTATAAATTGTTTATGCAATTCTTACATGTAAATTGAAAAGATTTTCCAAGGAGGGATTTCTAAATTATACAGCCTTGCAAAGGGAGGCCTTTTGTTGGTCTAAGCCGTTTCTCTTTTTTAAATGGATTGTAGACTAACCCGTATTAGCATTTAAATATTGTAATACCAGGGATGAGCAATAGTTTTTAGGCAAATAATGATAATCTGCAATCTAATCTGTTTATTGGAATGTTTTGCATCTAAATGGCTTTCACTGTGTTAATTTTTTCCTTGAGACAGCACACTGAGAGAATGCATCACTTAATTAGATTGCATTACACACACACACACACACACACACACACACACACACACACACACACACACACACACTGATTGAAGAGTGGAAAATATATTAAGTTCATTTTTCCTCAACCTTCCAGAAATCTGAAGTTGGTTTCAATTTAGCGGCCGGGTATTCACCACAATACATTTGAAAACCCCTTGTCTCAATCCCACAACATTAAGGCACGTCACCCCTGTCTCAGAAATGTAGCTGTTGTTGCTGTCACTCCCTCACTAGCCCCCACTAACCCAACCCCAATAATCTGTATAAATATACACTGTCCAAGGGGCTGGTGACGCTTCCTCATTTCTCTGCCACTGTAATACGGTAATTGCAGATCTGCTCTGGCAATTTATCACAAAGTGGAGCCCTATTGCCTGTTGTGAGGAGGCAAGCCTGTTTTTTTGGGCAAAGCTTTTGGGGAAAAAAGCCCTCTTATTGCTTTTTGCTAGCGTGAGTTGTCACCTTGAATGGTGTTTTATTGCCTTCAGGATTAAGGAGGCCTACAGGCTTAGAGGGAACGAGGACCAGGTAAACCAGCCAGTACGCTGTGACCTAGTGGCACCTTATTCCCTATATGATGTACTGCTTTTGACCAGGTTAAAAGTAGTGCACTACCTAGTGAGTAGGGTGCCTGGTCTGTGCTCTACTGATGGGCCCAGACAAACCTTTCCACTGTTTGACTCGCTCTACAGACAGATGTTTTGTGTTTAGTTTCTTTGCCAAACTGTTATTTTGCGCTGGGTTATTTCTGCTGAGTAAGTAGATTTCTTCAGACGTTGTTATGAACCAAGATGTATTGTCTTCTTGATCAGCAGGAACAGGGTTCAGAGGTGTATCAGAACTGTTGATCCGAGAGCAGAGGTCTACTTTGAAGTATGGAACCGTCTGAAAGATTGCCACGGAAGCTTCTCCAAACTCAGTGTGCTAGTAACATTTTGCGTCCTCTCTAACCTCTCCCTCCGTCAGAATCACACATCCGTGCCCGTGTATCGGGCTAACAAAAAGCTAACACTGAGGAAGCTGTCAGTCTAAAAGCTCCACTCAGAACCTAAAGTACCAGTCAAGTGAGACGTTTAACTCAGTTAGCACGGCGTGACTACGGTTAGCTTCGGCTCGGCCTGGCGGACTCAAAATCTTCACGCTGTCAGCGCAGGGCCTCCAAGTGAGCTTTCCTTGAGCTGTGCAGTTGTGGTGGTGTGGGAACTGAAGGTACTGTGAGGTCTGTAGGGAACCGTCCCAGAGCTGTGCAGTCGTGGTGGTGGGAGAACTGAAGTAGGGCTGGGCGGTAAATCAAAATAATTTGAATTAATAAAAAATAAAAAATTGAGACATTCCAAATGCCTGTATCGCAGAATCAAGCTTTTTTATATTTTTCGTTTTTATGAGCGTTTATGTACCTTTGTTCTCATGTGTTTTTGGTCTCCACTCATTTGCTCCTTCTGTGCTGTGCGCCTTCCCATTTACACCAGAGATCTGTATACTGTATAATGACGAGATGCTCATGTTTCTTGGGTCCAACCAAGAGAGATATTATTATGCTGTAATAGAGAAGTGAACCTTTCCAACCATACCCTGTTTATGTTTCAACTCCTCAAACTTCAAGCAGAGCAGACATTACTATAATGGATGTACCAATGAACATTCATTATGGAAATGTAATGCTCAGTTTGTCGCGCCCGCATTACGGTACCACTTATCACTAGCAGCATTTTAGTCAAGTAAAGATTGTTATACTAGCTGTATAGTCTGTGTTTTATAAATGTGCAATAAGCATAAAACATTTTATTTAAGGAATTGGCAACTCGTTCTCATTCTGAGAAATATGGTAGGCCACTTTATTTCAACACCTGAGCAAAGTGGACAGGCTAGCATGCTGTTCAAATAGTTGGAAATGGACAGAAGGTTGTGTTCATAACAATTCAACTGTTTTGCCTTGTTCGCTGAATTCAGAGCTTGTGAAATTATACCTAGATCCAAGTTGGCTAGACTTGAAACATGAATATTAGCTGGCTACTCACTAGCATGTGTGCTTGAGAGATTGTTTATGAGACCTGTGTTCTTTTTCTATAATGCCTGCCATATTCTTAGTGAATGTGCATTGTGCATGGTTCTGGGTAAATTTGTAACAAAAAGGGCATTTATATAGACAGACCTGAAAACCAGATCAGTGATTATTGCAACAAAAAGAAGCAGGTACAACTATTTTTATTAATGGATCTTATGGTTGTGGAAGGCATGTTCAGCCTAGGTATAACTTACCAAGCTCTGAATGAATTTGATTATTGCTTACTGTTTTACATGCTGTGTATTTTACAACACAGTTTATTTAGAGAAAAAATATCAAGATGTATATCGCAGTGTGAATTGCCTCCAATTCAGTCTGGCCAGCATGTCCACATTCACCGCCACCGCTGCTGAGTCTGTGTCATCAGCCTTGTTGATCAAGCTAGTGGGGGAAGATGAGGACTACAAAGTAGCTGACTGCCAAGATGCCTGCAAACAAACCAGAAATGCAGATAGATAGGCTGGTTATAGTTCTCCTTTTAAAACAAGGGTGATTTACGTCACCACTCAACTGCCACATTTGGAACAACAGTGTGTCATGGGTCCTGTGGTGCGTTAGTGCGAGCTGCCTCGGTACTTCAATAAACCACCAGTTACACGCAGGGGGGGCAGGGCTGCTGTTACTGTAGAGAGAGGTTTTAAGGGGTTACCCGCTCTGACCTGTATGGGCTGATCTGACCACATGACTGGCCGTCCCTGAGACAGAGCCTGTTTCCATGGTAACATACTGGCCAGCCTACAATATGTCAAGGGGTGAGAGTGGGGGAGAGATGTTGAGGGGGAGTGGAGGGCGCCTGAAACACCTCAGACCTCGGGGACTGGAGGAGTCTGTTGGATTGGTGATATCTGACTCCATTTCAGAGAATCATGTGTGCCAGAATAGTGGACAAAGGTTGTTGTTTGAAAAATGAATTAGATCTGGCTCACCCCTGGGACGCTGGCCTAACCTCTTTACTTGTATAAAATAGTAGAGAGAGATTTTTAAGAATGACCGCTTTTTGTGGTGTGAAATGCGCTGTATGTATCGGCTGACAAGGCCTCCCCAAGGAGCACTACAACAGTTAAGTGACAGAATAGAGCTTTGAAGTGATTGGAGGGAAAAGTTTGTTTTCCCCCCAAAGTAGAGCCTCTACAGTCTTCACAAGGAGGAGAAGGACATTCAAAGAATGTAGGAAGAACAGAACATTCAAAATATTCCTTACAGCATATTTAAAGCTGTTGCAGAAACAATGATCCACTTATGTGAAGTTTGAGGTGAGAACATCTAGCATTGGCTGAGTGTATTATACAATGTGACAGATGACAAATTTTCTATGAACTTGAATCCTTTAACATTTTAATGAAATGGTATTAGATGAATTTTCCTCTAGTTGAGGACTCACGGTATCTGTTTATTGAGACCTCTCAGAAACATTGAGGTAGTTACCATGGAACATAGAGAAGGCCCAACAATTCATTGCCGACGCTCTCCAGCATCTTTTGTTCCAATGTTGAGGATAAGCACTTAGAACAATTCTCATTTAAGCCGAGATGATTTAATTTTTCTCTCCCGATTACGCCTCTTTGTTTCTGTGTATTGCAGAGGAAGGCTGTATTCCCAGGCAAATTAATAACCTTGGCATATGTGTTGTCTGTTCCACTCGTTTCATTGGCCAACGTCGTATTAAGCGCCGCACGCACTCCAAGGCTTTTCTTCACCTAATGCACTTTTGCTCATTGTGGCTGCTGTTTAAATGCCTCAAGGGGAGAGAGGGAGGGAGAGAGAGAGAGAGAGAGAGAGAGAGAGAGAGAGGGAGAGAGAGAGCATCCACTGCTGCCTCCTCTTTCACTTGCTACTCTTCCTTGCTACCAGCGCCAATAGTTTTTGGAGGGCCTTTTGTAAAAATTTAATCTGAATTAAACCAAGGCTACACTCTCTCATCCCCTCTTTCTTCCAAGCCCCATACATCTGAAAATGCTTATTTTTGTTTCAGATAGGCTATTAAACTGTTTGGACCCTCAAGCAGATTTGATGGGGCACATGTCCTTGGTGCTTTGAAAGACTCAATGAAAACCTGAATCAACGGAGAATGTCCCCGCATGCACACAACAAGTATGGACTCCAGTTTAACATTTAGATCAACGAAAAGTGCTCTGAAAAGGCTTTTTAAATGTGATGTGTATTTGAGAGACAGTGGCCTTGCGGAGACTTTGTTTGGATGACATTTAAAGTTGACTAAAAAGAGAATTCAAGTGATTTCTGGAGTGCCAAACCATCCTTCTCTGCTTTTTTTGGTAAGTTTGTAGATTTTGGGCAGTGTCAAACCATTGCTTTTACCATTACTCAAACACATTGATGTCTTCGAGATGAGTTTGGATGATTACATTGGAGGTATATTACCCAGACCTTTTATATTTACCTGTTGGCGTGATATCATTTCCTAATAATATCTAGTCACAAAGAGTCAGTGGCTGCTCTAATGGGATCAAGACGTGCTTCCTCTCTTTTCACTCATTACTAAGATCACATCTGTTGTATCGTCTTCAAGCCATATTGTACTGTCTAGAAGCCTATGATTCCATGCTATAAGTGTGATTGACATCACCAATGCAGCACGTTAAGCCTATATTGAGTCTTGTGTTGTGTGCTAGGCCATCAGTCGTATTCAAGTTTCCCAGGGCTCAGCGCTGATTGACAGTAAAACAATATTAATTTTCATTTGTCCCTTCGCTCATCCCCCGAGCCCTTTTATTAATACTTCAATATAGTAACTTGGTGTGCCGACACCTTTTTGCATACAATTGTAATGCCTTTCAGTCCAACTCTAATTCAGAAATGTCAAGTGTATCTGATTTGATTCATTCTTTAGACAATTCAGAGACTTGGAGACAATTCAGGTATTGTTATACGTCTGTTGAGTCTGTTAGAATTCGGCGAGCAGCATATTGGCTTCGCAAAAGCAAAGGGATTTAAATATAGGTGCTCATGAATCGAATTAAGCAGCATTGTGCAGGAGTTGGCATTCTGCCTCTTGACGAGACATGCTATTAACTACCTCTCTTGTCTACATGGCTTTGTAGCTGTTCTGTCATTCCAAGTTGGATGTTTCAACTGAACAAAACCCAAACAATGTTGTATATTACGAACTACTACAGTATTACTATAGTATTGTATGCAACTTCTTGGCAGCGTTTCTCCTAGATTATTTTCCATGCTAGGTTTGGCTAACCTTTCACTAGATTCACCTGAAATCCTCCTGTCTTCAAACGCCCACCTTTGCCATGTGATGTGTTTAACTGTGGGAGAAGGTAAAGTGCAACACATATAGAACATGATTTTGAGCTGTAGCAGTGTAACTCGTGGGAGTCAACACTCTCTTCAACTACCACTGTGGAGGAAATGAAAACAAGTCCCTCCCTTCTTTTGTCTTCTCTTTCAAATGTGATTCTATTTTTTCTCCTCCCCTTCTCACCTCCCCTCCTCTCCCCCTCTCCTCTCCCCTCCTCTCCCCTGTCCTCTCCTCTGCTCTCCTCTCCTCACCTCTCCTCTCCTCTCCTCTCCTCTCCTCTCCTCTCCTCTACCCTCCCCTCACCTCCCCTCCCCTCCTCACCTCACCTCTCCTCTCCTCCGCTCCTCTCCCCTTTGTCCTTCCCTGCCCTTCTCACCTCCCCTACCTTCCCTCCCCTCCTTACCTCATCCCTCCTCACCTCATCTCTCCTCGCCCCTCCTGACCTCACCTCTACTCTCCTCACCTCTCCCCACCTCTCCTCTTCCCACCCCATCCCTCCCCTCCTCACCTCTCCCCTTCTCTCCCCTCCTTCTCACCTCTCCTCACCATTGGATTATACTACATACGTCTCTTTTTAAAGGTAGAGAGGGGATGTCTTTATTTTGAAGGGAACATAAAAGGGTGTCTGAAATGGACATAGTGTGCTGATATTGGAAGCACAGTGACTGCAACACTACCAGTGTGTGTGTGTGTTTTGATGTCCTGTGTGTAAGTAGCACTGTCATTTGCCCTGCAGCTCCATCATGACTGGAACACATCCTCTCAGATTTGGGTATTAAGGAGGAGAGGGAGGAAGAGAGAGTGTGATGGAGAGAAAGAGCCAGGGGGGGGGGGGGCAGAGAGAGAAAGAGTGTGTGTGTGTCTGCTTGCCTGTGTGTCTTCCTCTGTGTGTGCATGTGTGTGTCTGCTTGCCTGTGTGTCTTCCTCTGTGCGTCAGTGTTCCTCTGTGTGTGTGTGTGTGTGTGATATTGGGGCTGTCAGTAATGGGGCTGGGTGAGCACTGCCTACGCGCTCAGTGGCTCATCTCCCCCCACGGCTCTTTCTAACACACTCCACGGCACCACCAGCTCCACAGGGTGCTCCTGCAGGCTGCATTAGGCTCCATAAACTTTATGACATATTTTTACAACCCGCCTCTATGCGATTTCACCACCGCATCCCCGGCCGCATCTGCTTTAACTGTTCACGCAGCTGTGAAATTCGGTGTATCCCTTCACTTTTAATGGTCGCGTAGACCGGCTCGATTCAGTCGATGCCTTGATTTTCTTTATTTGTTCTTGAAAGGATTGGTTCCTTCCCTCCCCCGCTGCATATGTTTATATTTACAAAGTTATTTGTTTTGGGTTACGGGGGTGTTTTTTTCTAAATGCGGTGGGTGATTGTTAGAGATGTCTCTTTCGGTCTATCATGTTGCCTGTCTCTCTGTGTGTGTGTGTGTGTGTGTGTGTGTGTGGATATGTCAGTCTGTGTGTCAGTGTGTGATGACTATGAGTAGTCCTTTCCCTAACCTTGTTTGACTCCATCCCCTCCTGTGATTCTCTGATGCCCATGCCAAACGCAGTACGACTCCAGTATGGCGGAGCATATGTGGCTTTGCCTTCGACCGCGGGCAGCGGTCATGGGAGTGTGTGTGTGTGTGTGTGTGTGTGTGCGCGCACGCACTGGGCACAGGTTC
Source organism: Salvelinus alpinus (assembly GCF_045679555.1). NCBI lineage: Eukaryota > Metazoa > Chordata > Actinopteri > Salmoniformes > Salmonidae > Salvelinus > Salvelinus alpinus. The sequence continues at coordinate 80,345,765 of NC_092089.1, read as the reverse complement.
AAAACATCTGTTGATTTCACCACTGACCAGACAGTTTCCTGGAGGAGGAGGTGGATACTTTCCATCAGGAGTAGTTACTTTCCATCTGAAGTAGTTACTTTCCATCTGGAGTAGTTACTTTCCATCTGGAGTAGTTACTTTCCATCTGGAGTAGTTACTTTCCATCAGGAGTAGTTACTTTCCATCAGGAGTAGTTACTTTCCATCAGGAGTAGTTACTTTCCATCTGGAGTAGTTACTTTCCATCAGCCCAGAGCATCTCTGTCATTGTTTGTCTCGCTCACTGACCCAGAGGCATCGGTTCATAAGGAGTCATAAGGATATTGGGTCATTTCTGGGCTATACTGATATACCATAATCACCCTCTAGTAAGCCCACCCAACTCTTTGGGGAGCCCCCCTTATTTGCCCATGCCGCAGTCAATTAGCCCACTCAGCAAATCCCAAATCCCATATCTAACAAGGTGTGCCTTCTCCCTTTCAGTCTCTTCCAACACACTCAACTGCTGTCATACTCGGCTGCACAGGAAGTAAGTAATCGCCTCATCAACACCACTGATTCCCAGACGGTTTCCCGGTTGCCTGGCTGTAATGATCGGTGATATGATCAAGGCTGGGACTCGCCGTTATATTATTGTCTGCCTTTGCAGTTTTCCACTTTAAGGGCGCCCGAGAGAGATGGATCGCCAGGTTAAAATGGCAGCTTTCAAGTTTTACGACTTCACCCTTTGTGTCGTCCGCCTAGAGAGAGAGCCTGAGAGAGAGCTTGGAGAGCTGAGGGTCCACCCTTCCGCATAACTTTGAGGCGTACTTACCAAGAACAAACAGGACACTGTTTTGTCCCTAGAGATATTTATGACACAGATACTTCCACATTGGCCTCTGTCTCTGTACACATGCAGACAATGTATTGTCTGTATTGCGCCCCATTGCTATGAACACTGTCATTAGGCATTTATTCACATTAGGGTTTTGACGGTGATGTTGGTCAGATTGCAGCAGCAGCATCAACAGCGTTGTCTCTCTCTGGGGTGCAGTACTGGAGACTGCAACAAGATGGCAGTAGAAGTCTGTTGAACGCTCCATGCACTTTGGTGCAAAAGGGAAGTAGAAGGGAAAAAGCCAGTGTTGCTATGGAATTGACCTAATAGGTTTCTTTCTACCTAGCAGCCCACACACACACACACACACACACACACACACACACACACACACACACACACACACACACCATGTCTGGCTCCTCTAATGCCTTTTGTAAGAAGTAGTCTGATCTTTAAACAGGAGAATACGTTTGAAACATCTCAAAGCATTCAAATGGATCCGTCTTCCACCAATCCATACTTTCAGCATCACTTTGCAGTTGGGAAAAAAATATATATATATTTTTTACAACCAACTCCACAACCAAGATGGCCTCTGACATTGCATACAGATGTGGTCTTCTCTGCTTTTGCTGTTAAGACTTAGACACAATGGCACGACAGTGAGTAAGCTCAAGGTAGCACAACCTCGCCTGTTATTGACAAGGCCCCACATATTGACCAGACATTTATGTAATCAGAACTGAATAATTTATCTGTGCATCGGTGTAATGAATTAAGAAGAAACACTCCTCACTGGTCCCATAGTTGCACAACTCAAATTCTCATCTCTCTATCACCAACCATCTATCCATTTCATTGTATACATGTGTTTGGGCACAGGTATGTTGTCCTGGGCACATAGCTGCACCACTCAAACTGTCATCTCTATCCATCTCTGTCCATTCCACTCAGTGTTTGAGTATTGAGGTAACTGAAACAGGACTGATTCCAAGCCACACAGTGTAGTGGAGACGTGTGGTAGGTAGGGGCTTGTTTGTGTCACCAAGCTGCATTACTCAAACTCTCATTTCTCTATCTATCCATCCCTCCATTCAACTGTCTGTATTTGGGTTTTGAGGCTCCTGGTTTAGTGAGTAGTAGAATCGTGCGGTAGGTGGGTAGGTAAAGCTGGCATAGCCTGACAGCGGCTTGTTGATGTCGTGTGTCTCTCCTCAGTCGTCGTGTGTCTCTCCTCAGTCGTCGTGTGTCTCTCCTCAGTCGTCGTGTGTCATACGACATCAACAAAGCTCCCCCCGCCTCAACCGCCCAAGCCCCCTCGGCTCAGGTGCTGGCCACAAACACGCCACATCAATTTTTTAAACATGGCCATATGGCAGTCCTGTTTTCTTCAGGTGTGTGTGCCAAATGGAATATAAGTTTAAAAAAAAAACTGTTTGGAAAAACACAAAAATTGCCTTCTTGTTTCTCTCGGACTCGGTCAATGCTTGACAGACAGAATAGGGCCGTCATAATACTCTACTAGTTGGTGTAAAATAAACATATAAAGCATATTTTTTGAATGGGAAGCAATTAGTGAATATCGCCCAGAGGGTTATTTGATGGTAGGTGTACAGTGTTTCCTGAAATGGCCATGTCCTTGATGGGATATAGACTCAGCAGGTGAATGGACATTTAATCACAGTGAGAGATGTTTGTCTCTTTATGTCCTGAGTGGTCTTTTGGAGATGATGGTTTTTTCTAAGGCTAGTAGAAGCCTATTTGCCAGAATGTTTGGCTGACTTCAGACCTGCGGGTGTTGAACTGGAATGAAAGAGATTCTGCAATGCAAGAGAAGGTAATTTAGTAGATGGGACAGAAGACAATTTTAAATGATCTTTGTACACATCTAAATCACTGTTACCTAATTAACTCTCGCAATAAGTGTGTTTTCAGTCGACATTAACTCTGCAATGCAAGAGAAGGCCGTTTGGTAGATAGCACCGAAGACAATGTAGATGATCTGTGGACTCATCGAAGCATTGGTACCTAATGAACTTTCATATGCAGTGTGCTTTTAGTCTGCCCCTCTCAGACTTTTCTCAACTCTATCCCCTCACCTGCCAACCATGCTGTATTGTGCTGTTTGTAAGTCCTTTGCGAGCTCAGTGTCAGGGATGGGAATGCATTTCTCCAAGAAACTACATACATTTTATTTTGTATTTTTTTTAATGTAGTTAGTACAACAAATGAAAGAGAACTCTTGATGCTATTATGCTCGGCAACATCTCGAATGCTTCTGATAGAAACTAACTTAAGAGGGTTCTAAATTTGTCATTAGAATAGCTCCTTTCATCTCCCCATGGTTTTAGTTAAGCAGTTCAGCCCAGGCCTCTAGAGAAATGTTTTTCCTCTCTGTTTGCATTTCTGAACAAGCCTCCATAATGTTAATGAATTCTATTATTTTAAAACCAATTACTGTTAGTTGGGAGGCTTCTTTACCAACGTTGTCGCGTTCTCTGTGGAATAGCGTGCCACTGTATCTGCCATTGTCTGCCGCTGCAGTCAAACTTGATTCTATTTCCTCCTATTCCCCAAACTGTCTATTCTATGCTAATGCATCTCTTTTGGTATTCAGATACCTCCCACTTTAAACAGAAGTACCTCTCAAGGGAGCCTGATTTCCAGGAATAAGAGCAAAGTTAGTGAATGACTGAAACTGTTTTCCGTATTTGTATACTCGACCAAAAATACATAATATGGCAAAAGTGTGAAAGAAAATCTGGGCTAAGCAGCGTAGGTTACACATCATGTTGATGGGTAGTTGTAATGAAGATAGTTGTGGTAAAGTCTAGTCAATATGACCTCTACCTTCGCTGCTGAGTGTCTGAGTAGGGATAGGCGTGCTATGCTCTCACAGGTGAATTGAGATGTTGTGTTCTGTCAAATCATGATAAAAGACTAGAACATGAAAGCAAGGGAACATTACCTCTGTTGTGTGAGAGAAGAAAAGCATACTTGTATCAAAATTGAAAAGGATGAATTTGAGAGTGAGAGAGAGAGAAAATGAGGTTGATTTCTTCTCCGTATTCGTATTTAATATAATTAATGGGGTTTCTCTTACCACACTACTCTCTTTGTTCAGGGTAATTATATGTATTAATGATTACCAAAGACTTGTATATCCAGTGAATTACCTAGGTGTTCTGCCACCTATCCTCTGTTCTTCTTTTTTGTATGCTTAGGCCTTAACTGTCTGGCGCTCGCATAGCCTTTTGGGAGGTGATTCTCTACTTTTGTTTAGCTTTTCTAATCAGTGGTGCATAGGCTTGAAAGATGTGCGGCACACAAGGGTACACTATGGGCACTATATCACATGAATATCTGAATGGTAAGTATTCAGTATGTACAGTGCCTTCAGAAAGTATTAACACCCCTTGACTTATTCCACAAGTTGTTGTGTTACAGCCTGAACATAACATGGAATAAATGTAGCTTTTTTGTCACTGGCCTACACACAATACCCAATAATGTCAGTGGAATTTTTAATTTTTTAATTTGTACAAATTCATTACAAATGAAAAGCTGAGATATATTTAGTCAATAAGTATTCAACCCCTTTGTTGTGGCAAGCCTAAATAAGGAGTAAAACATTGCTTAACAAGGCACATAATAAGTTGCATGGACTCACATTATGTGCAATAATAGTGTTTAACATGATTTTTGAATGACTACCTCATCTCTGTACCCCACACATACAGTTATCTGTATGGTCCCTCAGTCGAGCAGTGAAACACAGATTCAACCACAAAGACTAGGGAGGTTTATCAATGCCTCGCAAAGAAGGGCACCTATTGGTAGATGGGTAAAAAGAAAGCAGACTTTGAATGAAATTACAGTTAACAAAAATGTACACTTCATCCAGTATAAACTAATGTATAGAATGTATAATACAAGAGACAAAATTAATAAATCCTACAGCACAATGGCAGAGTCATGTCTCAAGTGTAAAACTAACAACTACTCAATAATACATGCTTTTTGGGAATGCTATAAAGTCCAGAATTTGTGGGCAGAGCTAGAAAGTTGTCTGTCAGAAGTATTACAATGTAAAATTACTTTTAATCCGTCTGTCTGCATATTTAAAGATATTGGCATATGGGGGTGTAGTGAAATACCCGATGGGTTGGACGATTCTCTTTTCATCACTCATCTTGAAAGAACGTATACTAAAAACATGGAAATCAATCAATCCGCCATCATTAACACAATGGAAAAATCTAATCAAAAACGTGCGTGGGCTATGGAAAGTGATGCGGCGCTGGAGATGGTGTGTGCTAACCTAATTGACAGAATGAAAAGAAGAAAGCCTTTACAGAATAAAAATATTCTAAAACATGCATCCTGTTTGCAACAAGGCACTAAAGTAATACTGCAAAACATTTGACAAAGCAATTCACTTTTTGTCCTGAATACAAAGTGTTATGTTTGGGACAAATCCAACACAATTCATTACTGAGTACCACCCTCCATATTTTCAAACATAGTCGTGGTTGCATCATGTTATGGGTATGTTTGTAATCGTTAAGGACTGGGGAGTTTTTCAAGATAAAGAAGAAACGGAATGGAGCTATGTGCAGGCAAAATCCTAGAGGTAAACCTGGTTCAGTCTTCCACCAGACAGGACAATGACCTAAAACACAAGGCCAAATCTACATTGGAGTTGCTTACTAAGAAGACGGTCAATATTCCTGAGTGACCGATTTCTAGTTTTGAAATCTATGGAAATCTATGGCAAGACCTGAATCTTTCTCTGACCAACAACCAATTTAACAGAGCTTGAAGAATTTAGAAAGAATAATGGGCAAAAGTTGCCAATCCAGGTGTGGAAAGCTCTTACAGACTTACCCAGAAAGACTCACAGCTGTAATTGCTACCAAAGTATTGACACTGGCATGTGAACATTTATGGAAGTTGGGTATTTCTGTATTTAATTTTCAATACATTAGCAAAAAACTATTTTTTTCACTCTGTCATTATGGGGTATAGTGTGTAGATGCGTGAGATTTAAAAAATATTTAATCCATTTTGAATTCAGGCTGTAACACAACAAAATGTGGAATAAATCAAGGGGTATGAATACTTTCTGAATGCACAGTATGTCCATAAATCAAAGCGCATCCTTATCGCTCTCTCTCCCTGACATACACACACTCATGAACTCACACACACTCATTAAAAGCCGTGAATGCCTCTCGTTTCAAAAGATGATTTATACCTTATTTAATAAGCTAAAAGGTTACCTTAAAGCAGATTTCCCCCCCTTAATTTACCAATTTCGGGGCTGCTCAATAAGCATTTATCATAACAAACCTTGACACAAGAGTAGTCGCTCTCTATCTCTCTATGGCATCCACGTTTACTCACACTCTGCACTCACCCACAGCTGTTACTGATATTACTCTGTTATAATTAATAGAATAGATATGAAATATTCAGAGTGTTTTGTTTTAGAGGTTGATTGCGCGTTCCAAAATGGCCGTCGCCTGCATTAGTCAGCATCTCTGAACCCAACCCTAATTATCCCACTTCACTCAGCATCTGTCTGCTATTAGGGGCCTTTGTTCCAGATTTTATCTCATTAGAATGGAATTGATCATCCTAATGGCTTTTTTTGGGGGTGGGGGGGTGATTGGTTCAACACCCCTGGTTTCAGGGGTCCATATGTCCATATGTTTGCTGAGACAGGTTAGGTATGGCTGTCATTTACCTCATAATCACTGTCTGGAATGTTAGCGAGGTAGGGGGAGAGGGTTGTGATCAGTGGAGTGACTCTGTAAAATTAGTCATGCTAATGCTAACTCTGAATGGAGCCAGTTTATGGGTGAATGTGCCATCATTGTATTTGCACACAACATTCAGAGTTGGTCATCGTTAAGCACATTTTGTGCACATTTTCCCTCCCATGAATTGCGGTGGTGGGCGTGTCAGTGTTGTTGGCTGGTGTCCTTGTCCAAATGGTTCTCGCTTGTTAAAGGAATTGAATGGAGATGGAAAGAGAATGTCTCCCTTTCTCTACACATGTACCCTCGCTGAAGCGAAGGCCTCGTTCGCTCTATCAATGACTGTGTTTATGACACTTACAGTGAGGGAAAAAAGTATTTGATCCCCTGCTGATTTTGTAAGTTTGCCCACTGACAAAGAAATGATCAGTCTATAATTTTAATGGTAGGTTTATTTGAACAGTGAGAGACAGAATAACAACAAAAAAATCCAGAAAAACACATGTCAAAAATGTTATAAAATGATTTGCATTTTAATGAGGGAAATAAGTATTTGACCCCCTCTCAATCAGAAAGATTTCTGGCTCCCAGGTGTCATTTATACAGATAACGAGCTGAGATTAGGAGCACACTCTTAAAGGGAGTGCTCCTAATCTCAGTTTCTTACCTGTATAAAAGATACCTGTCCACAGAAGCAATCAATCAATCAGATTCCAAACTCTCCACCATGGCCAAGACCAAAGAGCTCTCCAATGATGTCAGGGACAAGATTATAGACCTACACAAGGCTGGAATGGGCTACAAGACCATCGCGAAGCAGCTTGGTGAGAATGTGACAACAGTTGGTGCGATTATTCGCAAATTGAAGAAACACAAAAGAACTGTCAATCTCCCTTGGCCTGGGGCTCCATGCAAGATCTCACCTCGTGGAGTTGCAATGATCATGAGAACGGTGAGGAATCAGCCCAGAACTACACGGGAGGATCTTGTCAATGATCTCAAGGCAGCTGGGACCATAGTCACCAAGAAAACAATTGGTAACACACTACGCCGTGAAGGACTGAAATCCTGCAGCGCCCTTAAGGTCCCCCTGCTCAAGAAAGCACATATATATGCCCGTCTGAAGTTTGCCAATGAACATCTGAATGATTCAGAGGACAACTGGGTGAAAATGTTGTGGTCAGATGAGACCAAAATGGAGCTCTTTGGCATCAACTCAACTCGCCGTGTTTGGAGGAGGAGGAATGCTGCCTATGACCCCAAGAACACCATCCCCACCGTCAAACATGGAGGTGGAAACATTATGCTTTGGGGGTGTTTTTCTGCTAAGGGGACAGGACAACTTCACCGCATCAAAGGGACGATGGACGGGGCCATGTACCATCAAATCTTGGGTGAGAACCTCCTTCACTCAGCCAGGGCATTGAAAATGGGTCGTGGATGGGTATTCCAACATGACAATGACCCAAAACACACAGCCAAGGCAACAAAGGAGTGGCTCAAGAAGAAGCACATTAAGGTCCTGGAGTGGCCTAGCCAGTCTCCAGACCTTAATCCCATAGAAAATCTGTTGAGGGAGCTGAAGGTTCGATTTGCCAAACGTCAGCCTCGAAACCTTAATGACTTGGAGAAGATCTGCAAAGAGGAGTGGGACAAAATCTCTCCTGAGATGTGTGCAAACCTGGTGGCCAACTACAAGAAACGTCTGACCTCTGTGATTGCCAACAAGGGTTTTGCCACCAAGTACTAAGTCATGTTTTGCAGAGGGGGTCAAATACTTATTTCCCTCATTAAAATGCAAATCAATTTATAACTTTTTTGACATGCATTTTTCTGGATTTTTTTGTTGTTATTCTGTCTCTCACTGTTCAAATAAACCTACCATTAAAATTATAGACGGATCATGTCTTTGTCAGTGGGCAAACGTACAAAATCAGCAGGGGATCAAATACTTTTTTCCCTCACTGTATGAAAAGTTTGATTTTCCGACGAAGCTGTATAGGAGCGAGATGTGTGGTACTGTGTGTGTCTGTGTTTACATATGTAAGCCTACCAGTTAGAGAGAGAAATGTATCCATTAAAATAATGATCATAGTATTTGTGCTGTCTGAACGGCTTTATTTGTACCACTACGATGACGTTTAATTCATCCCTGACTTTTGGTCTGTGCGATTTGAGTACTGTGTGTGTGTTCTGCCTTGCTCTCTATCACTTTCCATCACTCAATCATTCTCCTTCTCTCTCTCTCGCGCTCTCTCTCTCTCTCTATATATATATCTCTGTCTCTCTCGGTTTTGGTCTAGGTCTGCTTCTATCTCTGTAGACGTTGGTCAGAGGAGGTTTTGCCAGCCCTAGTGTCTTAACACCGAGCACACATAGACAGACAGACACTGAGTGATAGAGAAAAAGACAGTGACAGAGAGAGGTGGACTTGCCTATTGCTCTGGCATTGTCCTCCCTCTCAACACACTGCAGCGTATCTAATCCTTTCAAGGCAGACATTCCCTTACATCACTGTAGGTGGTACCTGCTGCACCACAATACACTCTACTGTAGTTAGATGTGTATGTCTCCTCTTGTGACGACACTCGACTGTAGTTAGATGTGTATGGCTCCTCTTGTGACGACACTCTACTGTAGTTAGATGTGTATGGCTCCTCTTGTGACGACACTCTACTGTAGTTAGATGTGTATGGCTCCTCTTGTGACGACACTCTACTGTAGTTAGATATGTATGGCTCCTCTTGTGACGACACTACTGTAGTTAGATGTGTATGGCTCCTCTTGTGACGACACTCTACTGTAGTTAGATGTGTATGGCTTCTCTTGTGACGACACTCTACTGTAGTTAGATGTGTATGGCTCCTCTTGTGACGACACTCGACTGTAGTTAGATGTGTATGGCTCCTCTTGTGACGACACTACTGTAGTTAGATGTGTATGGCTCCTCTTGTGACGACACTACTGTAGTTAGATGTGTATGTCTCCTCTTGTGACGACACTACTGTAGTTAGATGTGTATGGCTTCTCTTGTGACGACACTCAACTGTAGTTAGATGTGTATGGCTCCTCTTGTGACGACACTCTACTGTAGTTAGATGTGTATGGCTCCTCTTGTGACGACACTCTACTGTAGTTAGATGTGTATGTCTCCTCTTGTGACGACACTACTGTAGTTAGATGTGTATGTCTCCTCTTGTGACGACACTCTACTGTAGTTAGATGTGTATGTCTCCTCTTGTGACGACACTCTACTGTAGTTAGATGTGTATGGCTCCTCTTGTGACGACACTCTACTTTAGTTAGATGTGTATGTCTCCTCTTGTGACGACACTCTACTGTAGTTAGATGTGTATGGCTCCTCTTGTGACGACACTCTACTGTAGTTAGATGTGTATGGCTCCTCTTGTGACGACACTACTGTAGTTAGATGTGTATGTCTCCTCTTGTGACGACACTACTGTAGTTAGATGTGTATGTCTCCTCTTGTGACGACACTACTGTAGTTAGATGTGTATGGCTCCTCTTGTGACGACACTACTGTAGTTAGATGTGTATGTCTCCTCTTGTGACGACACTACTGTAGTTAGATGTGTATGTCTCCTCTTGTGACGACACTCTACTGTAGTTAGATGTGTATGGCTCCTCGTGACGACACTCGACTGTAGTTAGATGTGTATGTATCCTCTTGTGAAGACACTACTGTAGTTAGATGTGTATGGCTCCTCGTGACGACACTCAACTGTAGTTAGATGTGTATGTCTCCTCTTGTGAAGACACTCTACTGTAGTTAGATGTGTATGGCTCCTCTTGTGACGACACTCACTTATGGTTAAGGTGAGGATAGAGGGAAGCTGATCCTAGATCTGTATAGAGGGGAAACAGGGCTGTGTTTCCTTTTTAGAGTGATGACATTGGACAGATCTCTAATGACTTAATCTATACGAAGAGCATCAAACCACGGGCTGGTGATGTCTGTACACGGATGGATTCCTCCAAGTCCCCACATTAGACATGGCAATAGAGAATTAGCTAGAACAGTGTGCCAAGTCCTAATGGGTGGATCACTAATGGCACCCTAGTCCTATAAAGCTCTGGTCGAAAGTAGTGCACTCTATAGGGAATAAGGTGTCATTTGGGACGTAGCCTTAGTTTTCTATCATTGAAAATAGCCATGTGATGAAGTGTCAGCTACTTTATTGTCTCGATGTTTGACATGCTTAATCACAACTTGAACCCCGGTCCCTATTTAGCAGCCATTGTGGCTCCCCCATCCATCCACCCCACCAGTTGGAGCCATCCTAATGGCTTATGAACCGAGGCCCCATTTGGAGCCATCCTAATGTCTTATGAACCGAGGACCCATTTGGAGCCATCCTAATGTCTTATGAACCGAGGACCCATTTGGAGCCATCCTAATGTCTTATGAACCGAGGCCCCATTTGGAGCCATCCTAATGGATTATGAACCGAGGCCCCATTTGGAGCCATCCTAATGTCTTATGAACCGAGGACCCATTTGGAGCCATCCTAATGGATTATGAACCGAGGCCCCATTTGGAGCCATCCTAATGGATTATGAACCGAGGCCCCATTTGAAGCCATCCTAATGGATTATGAACCGAGGCCCCATTTGGAGCCATCCTAATGGATTATGAACCGAGGCCCCATTTGGAGCCATCCTAATGGATTATGAACCGAGGCCCCATTTGGAGCCATCCTAATGGATTATGAACCAAGGCCCTATTTGGAGCCATTCTAATGAAGGCAACATAATGATGTGTGGGCCTTGTTATTTTCTTTTGTTCACAAAACACTTCCTGGGTTATTGCATTTTTACGGATGGGGGCCTTGATCACTCATATTACTGTGTGGTATAAGTGGGAGTCAATAAATTACCCTCCGATTAAAGATGATGCCCTCACTTTGGGCGCCCGGGCGCCATCCGCCATGCATGGTTTAACACAAGTCTCTTCAAGTGTTCTAGTTCAATCATTCTAATTCCTTTTTCATTTGCTTCCCCCACTGAGAATGACTTCTCTGGCTCACATTTGATTGCGGCGCAAATATTGGTGAGTGAACAGTAGTTGTGCGTCGAAGGCTGGATAGCCGGTGAGAGAGAGGACAGCCAAGGTGTTGTTTGACCTTACAATGAAGTAAGAATTAGTCCAATACTGATGAACGTGTTATTGACGTGCTATTGTCTAGCCCGTCTTGTGCTCTTTTGTTAGAGTGGTATAATTTGATGGCTCCTTCTCTCAATGGCATCATGTCACACAGATGTAATCTAATCAAGTATCGAGCAAGGCTTCATACGTTTCATATTTATTCATATATTTTCTAATTGTTCATATTTTTATTGACTCGACGAACACAAACAACCTCTTACGTTTCTTGAATTACGTTGTTTGTGTCATCTGTCAAACATCTGTCAATGTTATGCTATATGATTTGACGTTATCAGGTTATATAAGTAAATACATTTTTGTGTTATCTATTTTATATGATGCACACCACTCATGGAAACTGTGTTTGCACCAATTCATTCAGATAATTGCAAAGCTGTGCATTTGCTTATGTTGGTAGGAGTCTCACTGTTAATGCTCTCAAAGTTACTAGATTAGTCCTAATTTTAAATATTATTTTAAATATTATTTAGTAAGTGTAACACATTCTCTGTATTTACTTATGCAAAACATGCTAATGTGATTAACCCTCTGAAACACCTCCAACAAGCCCACTATATTATAATGAATAAAACCCTTGCATAATTAGTAGAGGTCCTCTTCATGCTGTTCAGGATGTATCATCTCAGTGGAGATATGAATATTATTATATTATGTATTGATATGGAAAATGGAATGATGTAAATAGCAAACAGATGGCCAGGTCTATCAATGGGGCCTTGTGCCTTTCTGCATGGTTGGGGAGGAAAGAGGAGCCGAGTAGCTGAGTATCATTTTTGCTGACCCCCAGGATTTGTTAAAAACTGCTGATCAGCCCCAGCTCGTTGTATGCATCTTCAAAACTCTGCCACACTGATTGATACACTGTGGAATAGCCCCTCGCTTTGTTTCACCTGAAAGAGCAGACAAGTTCTCCAAGGTACAGGAGACTGACTGTACAATCCATTTACGGGGTGGCAAAAACGGCACCGGATAATCATCTGTTTTTCTGTCTATCCACCCACTCCCTTTACATTTCATTAATGGAAATAGGAAAATTAAGCTTTCTCTTTTTCTGAAAGAGAGATTGCATTTGGCGGATGGGTTTAACTATAATTGTGGGGAATAGTCAACAAACAAAACTTTGACTAACTGGGGACATTTTTTGTCCCCACAAGGTCAAATGCTATTTCTAGGGGGTTTAGTGTTAAGGTTAGAATTACTTTAGGGTTAGAATTATGTTTAGGGTTAGGAGATACGGATAGTTTTAGGGTTAAGGGTTAGGTTTAGGGGTTAGGGAAAATAGGATTTTGAATGGTTATAAATTGTGTCCACACAAGGTGTGTGTGCGTGATGATTTATTGTTGATATCTGAGGGCATGCAGGGTGAGGTTTATATAATTCACACACAGCTGGGTAAACAGTCTGATGGTTTGATATGCACAGGAATACAACATTTCCACCTCTTGGGAGAGGGAGGTGGGTGTGTAGGAACGAGAGAGGGAGGGAGGGAGGGTGATGGAGAGTAAATGAATGAGAGGGAGAAAGAGTATAGGAACGGGAGGGGGAGAGGGGGGGGGGTGTATAGGAACGAGGGAGGGAGGGTGATAGAGAGTAAATGAATGAGAGGGAGAGAGAGGGGGGGGTGTAGGAACAAGAGGGAGGGAGGGAGGGTGATAGAGAGTAAATGAATGAGAGGGAGAGAGGGAGGGGGGGTGTATTAGAACAAGAGAGGGAGGGAGAGTGATAGAGAGTAAATTAATGAGAGGGAGAGAGAGTATAGAAACGGGAGGGGGGGTGTATAGGAACAAGACAGAGAGGGAGGGTGATCGAGTATATGAATGAGAGGGAGAGAGAGTAGGAGAGGGAGGGAGGTGGGTGTATATGAACAAGACAGGGAGGGAGGGTGATGGAGAGTAAATGAATGAGAGAGAGAGAGTATAGGAACGGGAGGGGGAGAGGGAGGGGGTGTATAGGAACAAGAGAGGGAGGGAGGGTGATGGAGAGTAAATGAATGAGAGGGAGAGAGAGTATAGAAACGGGAGGGGGGGTGTATAGGAACAAGACAGAGAGGGAGGGTGATAGAGTATAGGAATGAGAGGGTGAGAGAGTATAGGAGAGGGGGGGAGAGGGAGGGAGGTGGGTGTATAGGAACAAGACAGGGAGGGAGGGTGATGGAGAGTAAATGAATGAGAGGGAGAGAGAGTATAGGAACGGGAGGGGGAGAGGGAGGGGGGTGTATAGAAACGGGAGGGGGGGTGTATAGGAACAAGACAGAGAGGGAGGGTGATAGAGTATAGGAATGAGAGGGTGAGAGTATAGGAGAGGGGGGGAGAGGGAGAGAGGTGGGTGTATAGGAACAAGACAGGGAGGGAGGGTGATGGAGAGTAAATGAATGAGAGGGAGAGAGAGTATAGGAACGGGAGGGGGAGAGGGAGGGGGGGTGTAGGAACAAGAGAGGGAGGGAGGGTGATAGAGAGTAAATTAATGAGAGAGTATAAGAGAGGGAGAGAGAGAATTAATATGAGCAAGGGAGTGCGAGTATATGAACGAGGGAGAGCGAGTATATGAACGAGGGAGAGCGAGTATATGAACGAGGGAGAGCGAGTATATGAACGAGGGAGAGCGAGTGAGTGTATATGAACGAGGGAGGGAGAGCGAGTGAGTGTATATGAACGAGGGAGAGCGAGAGAGAGTATATGAACGAGGGAGAGCGAGAGAGAGTATATGAGCGAGGGAGAGCGAGTGAGTATATGAACGAGGGAGTGTATATGAACGAGGGAGAGCGAGAGAGAGTGTATGAGCGAGGGAGAATATGAACGAGGTAGTGTATATGAACGAGGGAGAGCGAGAGAGAGAGAGTATATGAACGAGAGAGTATATGAACGAGGGAGAGCGAGATAGTATATGAGCGAGGGAGAGCGAGTGAGTATATGAACGAGGGAGTGTATATGAACGAGGGAGAGCGAGAGAGAGTGTATGAGCGAGGGAGAATATGAACGAGGTAGTGTATATGAACGAGGGAGAGCGAGAGAGAGAGACTATATGAACGAGAGAGTATATGAACGAGGGAGAGCGAGATAGTATATGAGCGAGGGAGAGCGAGAGTGAGTATATGAGCGAGGGAGAGCGAGAGTGAGTATATGAGCGAGGGAGAGCGAGAGTGAGTATATGAGCGAGGGAGAGCGAGAGTGAGTATATGAGCGAGGGAGAGCGAGAGTGAGTATATGAGCGAGGGAGAGCGAGAGTGAGTATATGAGCGAGGGAGAGCGAGAGTGAGTATATGAGCGAGGGAGAGCGAGAGTGAGTATATGAGCGAGGGAGAGCGAGCGTGAGTATATGAGCGAGGGAGAGCGAGAGTGAGTATATGAGCGAGGGAGAGCGAGAGTGAGTATATGAGCGAGGGAGAGCGAGAGTGAGTATATGAGCGAGGGAGAGCGAGAGTGAGTATATGAACGAGGGAGAGCGAGAGTGAGTATATGAACGAGGGAGAGCGAGAGAGTATATGAACGAGGGAGCGCGAGAGTGAGTATATGAACGAGGGAGCGCGAGAGTGAGTATATGAACGAGGGATAGCGAGAGAGTGTATATGAACGAGGGATAGCGAGAGAGTGTATATGAACGAGGGATAGCGAGAGAGTGTATATGAACGAGGGATAGCGAGAGAGTGTATATGAACGAGGGATAGCGAGAGAGTGTATATGAACGAGGGATAGCGAGAGAGTGTATATGAACGAGGGAGAGCGAGAGAGTGTATATGAACGAGGGAGAGCGAGAGAGTGTATATGAACGAGGGAGAGCGAGAGAGTGTATATGAACGAGGGAGAGCGAGAGAGTGTATATGAACGAGGGAGAGCGAGAGAGTGTATATGAACGAGGGAGAGCGAGAGTGTGTATATGAACGAGGGAGAGCGAGGGAGGGTATATGAACGAGGGAGAGCGAGTGAGGGTATATGAACGAGGGAGAGCGAGTGAGGGTATATGAACGAGGGAGAGCGAGTGAGGGTATATGAACGAGGGAGAGCGAGTGAGGGTATATGAACGAGGGAGAGCGAGTGAGGGTATATGAACGAGGGAGAGCGAGTGAGGGTATATGAACGAGGGAGAGCGAGTGAGGGTATATGAACGAGGGAGAGCGAGTGAGGGTATATGAACGAGGGAGAGCGAGTGAGGGTATATGAACGAGGGAGAGCGAGTGAGGGTATATGAACGAGGGAGAGCGAGTGAGGGTATATGAACGAGGGAGAGCGAGTGAGGGTATATGAACGAGGGAGAGCGAGTGAGGGTATATGAACGAGGGAGAGCGAGTGAGTGTATATGAACGAGGGAGAGCGAGAGAGTGTATATGAACGAGGGAGAGCGAGAGAGTGTATATGAACGAGGGAGAGCGAGAGAGTGTATATGAACGAGGGAGAGCGAGAGTGAGTATATGAACGAGGGAGAGCGAGAGTGTGTATATGAACGAGGGAGAGCGAGTGAGGGTATATGAACGAGGGAGAGCGAGTGAGGGTATATGAACGAGGGAGAGCGAGTGAGGGTATATGAACGAGGGAGAGCGAGAGAGGGTATATGAACGAGGGAGAGCGAGAGAGTGTATATGAACGAGGGAGAGCGAGAGAGTGTATATGAACGAGGGAGAGCGAGAGTGTGTATATGAACGAGGGAGAGCGAGAGTGTGTATATGAACGAGGGAGAGCGAGAGTGAGTATATGAGCGAGGGAGAGCGAGAGTGAGTATATGAGCGAGGGAGAGCGAGAGTGAGTATATGAGCGAGGGAGAGCGAGAGTGAGTATATGAGCGAGGGAGAGCGAGAGTGAGTATATGAGCGAGGGAGAGCGAGAGTGAGTATATGAGCGAGGGAGAGCGAGAGTGAGTATATGAACGAGGGAGAGCGAGAGTGAGTATATGAACGAGGGAGCGCGAGAGAGTATATGAACGAGGGAGCGCGAGAGTGAGTATATGAACGAGGGAGCGCGAGAGTGAGTATATGAACGAGGGATAGCGAGAGAGTGTATATGAACGAGGGATAGCGAGAGAGTGTATATGAACGAGGGATAGCGAGAGAGTGTATATGAACGAGGGATAGCGAGAGAGTGTATGAACGAGGGAGAGCGAGAGAGTGTATATGAACGAGGGAGAGCGAGAGAGTGTATATGAACGAGGGAGAGCGAGAGAGTGTATATGAACGAGGGAGAGCGAGAGTGAGTATATGAACGAGGGAGAGCGAGAGTGTGTATATGAACGAGGGAGAGCGAGTGAGGGTATATGAACGAGGGAGAGCGAGTGAGGGTATATGAACGAGGGAGAGCGAGTGAGGGTATATGAACGAGGGAGAGCGAGTGAGGGTATATGAACGAGGGAGAGCGAGTGAGGGTATATGAACGAGGGAGAGCGAGTGAGGGTATATGAACGAGGGAGAGCGAGTGAGGGTATATGAACGAGGGAGAGCGAGTGAGGGTATATGAACGAGGGAGAGCGAGTGAGGGTATATGAACGAGGGAGAGCGAGTGAGGGTATATGAACGAGGGAGAGCGAGTGAGGGTATATGAACGAGGGAGAGCGAGTGAGGGTATATGAACGAGGGAGAGCGAGTGAGGGTATATGAACGAGGGAGAGCGAGTGAGGGTATATGAACGAGGGAGAGCGAGTGAGGGTATATGAACGAGGGAGAGCGAGTGAGGGTATATGAACGAGGGAGAGCGAGTGAGGGTATATGAACGAGGGAGAGCGAGTGAGGGTATATGAACGAGGGAGAGCGAGAGAGTGTATATGAACGAGGGAGAGCGAGAGAGTGTATATGAACGAGGGAGAGCGAGAGAGTGTATATGAACGAGGGAGAGCGAGAGAGTGTATATGAACGAGGGAGAGCGAGAGTGAGTATATGAACGAGGGAGAGCGAGAGTGTGTATATGAACGAGGGAGAGCGAGTGAGGGTATATGAGCGAGTGAGGGTATATGAACGAGGGAGAGCGAGTGAGTGTATATGAACGAGGGAGAGCGAGTGAGGGTATATGAACGAGGGAGAGCGAGTGAGGGTATATGAACGAGGGAGAGCGAGTGAGGGTATATGAACGAGGGAGAGCGAGTGAGGGTATATGAACGAGGGAGAGCGAGTGAGGGTATATGAACGAGGGAGAGCGAGTGAGGGTATATGAACGAGGGAGAGCGAGTGAGGGTATATGAACGAGGGAGGGTATATGAACGAGGGAGGGTATATGAACGGGGGAGAGCGTGTGAGGGTATATGAACTGGGGAGAGCGAGTGAGGGTATATGAACTGGGGAGAGCGAGTGAGGGTATATGAACTGGGGAGAGCGAGTGAGGGTATATGAACTGGGGAGAGCGAGTGAGGGTATATGAACTGGGGAGAGCGAGTGAGGGTATATGAACTGGGGATAGCGAGTGAGGGTATATGAACGAGGGAGAGCGAGTGAGAGTATATGAACGAGGGAGAGCGAGTGAGGGTATATGAACGAGGGAGAGCGAGTGAGGGTATATGAACGAGGGAGAGCGAGTGAGGGTATATGAACGAGGGAGAGCGAGTGAGGGTATATGAACGAGGGAGAGCGAGTGAGGGTATATGAACGAGGGAGAGCGAGTGAGGGTATATGAACGAGGGAGAGCGAGAGAGTATATGAACGAGGGAGAGCGAGAGAGTATATGAACAAGGGAGAGCGAGTGAGAGTATATGAACGAGGGAGATGGTGAGTGAGGGAAAGGGGGAGAGAAAGGAAGAAAGAGAGAGGAAAAGAGGGGTGGAGGCAGATAGAGAATCAAGTCCCTTAGGTACTTTCCTCAGTTTACATTGTTTAGCACATCTCTGAGCCCCCTAATTGTAAAAGATAATGGTGAATTTCTTATACTTCCTTTTTGGATTTAAAAATAAATAATTTAAACACAGCTTTCTGGACAGGTGCCGGCTGGTGGTGACACCCCCCCATAGAATCTTAAAGGCACAACAATCATTAATTGTTATTTTTTTGACAAACTGCAGCCCCACCACTATTCTCTGCAACTCCTTCCACAGTCCTTCCGTAGCCAGACACACATAGCCAGATGTGGGCTTCCCAGCAGAAGCCAGACTGAAGCGCAAACCTGCCATCTCTTCTTCTAACACCTGTGTGTAGATTGGTCCCTGGGCTGGCGGGGGGAGGGAGAGGGGAGGAAGGAAAGAAGGGGGGTAATGAGGGCACAGGAGGGCCCGGAGGCAGGAGGGTAGAGCTGCCAGGTGTATCCGTCTGTGTCTGCGTCTCAAATGGCACCACGTTCCCTATATAGTGCACTACTTTTTACCAGGGTCTTTGTCATGCATTATATACCTAGCCTATGTATCTAAGCCTCTTACCTTACCAATAGACCCCTGCCCCAGCATCGGGCCTCTGATTGGGTGAGAGCCTCAGGGAGTCTGGTTTTACTCAGTGCTGACGAGCCTTATTGGATAAATTGCTTTCAAAGGAAGCACCAAGCAAGCTACCCATGATAATTACTGAATATGTGGACATTGAGCAAAGGTTTTAGATAACCGGTTAGTGTGGGGGTTTTGGAAGGAGTCTAAAGTGGTTTCAGCACCACAGGATGAGAGGACAGCTCCCTGTTAAAACAACACTGAAGGCAGAGTTGAGTTCAACACAGCCAGTATACTGGCTTCAAGGACACACACTCTCTCAACACTCCCTCACACACACACACACACACACACACACACACACACACACACAGAGGTGTTGTAAAAAGCAGAGACTCCTTTGTCTTAATTTCTATCCTCCATGATTCTGTCCTTGTCTCATTGTTTGACTGGAGCAATTACGTCCATTTCTCATTGCACTGAGATAAATGGGAAGTTGGGCTATTCACAGAGGGCTTCGGCAATGGCAAGTCATTAACACTTTTAATAGAGAAAACCTTTCGGAAGCCTTGGAAAAAACATGTTTCTTTTGTTTCTTTGAGTGCCTGAGGGTTCAGATTTGGACGTACAGGTAGCGATGGTTGTTTGAATGTTCAAACCTTGTAAGATTTGCCTTATTTTATGGACAAAATTATTCAAGTAGAAATTAGTGTGTCTTTGCTTTTCTTTGTGCATACAGTATGTCTGTCTACAATGTTTGTGTGTGTCTGCCAATGTCCATTTCTGTGTGCATGCGTGTGTTATTTGACTATCCTGATTACCTCAACAATGTGGGAGAATCCCAAATCGCTAGACATTTGTTGCAGTAAATTAAACCCCAAATCGCTAATCATTTTATGCAGTAAGTTAAATCCCAAAACACTAGTCATTTGTTGCAGTAAATAAAACCCAAATCGCGAGTCATTCGGTGCAGTAAATTAAACCCCAAAACACTAGTCATTTGGTGCAGTAAATGAAACCCAAATCGCTAGTCATTCGGTGCAGTAAATGAAACCCAAATCGCTAGTCATTTGGTGCATCGCCACGCGCCTATAGAGGCTTCCAAACCAATGTGTTAAAAGTAATTGAACTATACTCAACTTAATCATTTGCTTACTTCTCATATTTAGTACTGGCTGCTACTAGCAGCTCCGGCGCGGCTCATGTCTTGGCTTTTGGCCACAAGTTCACTGCTGCTAAAATCAGATGCGAGGACTTTGTTACGAAGGCGCCTGCAGCCGCGGCGATGGTCTTAATTAGGTTTTGTCTTATATGGAACAATCCTCCACGTGTGTTATTGATGTCTCGCGTAGTTGAGATATACAACTTTGATTTTGAAGTTTTAATAGCTGTGCTAGTCCTTGGATTTATACGGTTCATTTCCTGTTTTGTCGAGAAAGTATGCGATACACAACATAACATCCTAGGCGCTATTTCTGTTGCTGTTTCATCCCATCATGACAGTTCTTGTTGATAGATATCTGACAGGTGTCACTGGTAAGAGTGATACTTCAGATGGAATAGATCAGCTTCCAGTCAGTGGTTGTTGTTTTCCTTTATTGAACACTGCTACAAATGATTAGCTGCTTCTTTTCTAGGCTCATTGAAGGAATGTTCCTAGTGGTGCTTTCACCAACTGACACATCAAGCACACGACTGTATAAAGACACATAACTACTGTACCTTTCCCCTTCTTGTCCATCAGCCTACTTGTCAGAGGCATGTTAACTTATAGCCTGTTAAGTTTGAGCGCAAGGCACCCTGGGACTCTTTGTGGGGCTCATCCTAATCACTGTGGAACGTGTAGCCCATAATCACTCTCTGTGCTGTGGGGAATGTTGCCGTGCTGGGGATGATGTTTGGTGTGTGTGTGTGTAGCTCAGTGTGTTTGGATCACCATAGAAAGTTGCTGGGTTGCAGAGCAGACGCCTGTCATGTTTACCGCTACAGTCCCGTTCTTTATAAATAGATAACTATGAGCACCGTCACTCCTGGGGTACTTTTTAGTCCTCCTCTTCAACCTCCTTCTCATCTTACTCCTCCTCTTCTTCCTCTTCATCCTCCTCTTCTTCCTCCTTCTCGGTTCATCCTCCTCACCTCTTCTTCCTCCTTCACGTCTTCATCCTCTCCTCCTCTTCATCATTCTCTTCCTCATCTCCTCTTCCTCCTTCTCTTCATCCTCCTCATCTTCGCCTCTCCTCTAAATCCTCCTTCTCCACTTCCTCCTCTTCATCCTCCCTCTCCTTCACCTCCTTCTCTTCATCCATCTCTTCCTCATCTCCATCATCCTCTTCCTACTCTCTTCATCATCATTCTCCTTTTCCTCCCTGTATGTAGCTCCTGTCATTCATCCATTAATCCTACTTCAAGTCAGACTTATTCAAGTGTAATTCACCCTGACGTGGTGACACCTCCTGCTTTTACACACCATCGCACATAATCATATAATTAAATCAACCATTCATATGGTTGGAATTTCAGGGAGTCATTATGGAAGTCATATACTCAAGCTCATGTACATGGAGCTTTCCAATTACCAACTCAATATGACCTCCATCTTCAACTCTTCTGGGATGTGTAGCGATGTCTTTGAGTTCACTGAAGTTGCGCTATATTTATTCACTTTGAAAACTATCGAACTGCAAACATTATCACACGGTGAACTACATTTCAGGAACCTTTCCAAAGAGTCAAAAAGTCTCCAAGTACACCTGGTGACATACAGGGAGATATTGGCTGCATGTTTACAAGGCTGTAAAGGCAAGAGAGACTGGCAGAGAACTTGTAACTGTCACTCTGAGTCAGGGAGCATCAACTAGTGAGATACCCCAACCACAGTTTTTCCCGAAAGTGACAGTTTCAGGGTAAATGATAGTTTGACAAGTTTGCCTTTGAATTAAGTCAAAACTAACCAAATCAGATGCAGAAACGAAGTCTGCCGTGGCAAGGAGCATGAAGCACGTGACACATTTGTCACCTCAACCTGCATGGTTTCACGGCTGAGATGTCTCACCGCTTGAGGCAACAGGGTTGAGTCATGTGGCAAGGCAGGTTGTTAGAGTGTGATACAAAAATTGCTACAACATTGGGCTTGTTAAGTCACTGCTAAAGTGGTGTTTACGATGCTGTCAAATCCTCTTTTAGCAGACAAATAACGTTGAACTAACATTTGTTTGGCTAAATACTAACTGGAATGAGACTTCATTAAAAGTAATTGAAATGGGAGGTTGTCAGTTTGTCGACAGGGCGTAGTTCCTTTGTCAGATCAGATTTAACTTTCCCTTGACCTTCCCTTAACCTTCCCTTCATTTTCCCTTGACCTTCCCTTGACCTTCCCTTAACCTTCCCTTGACTCCTCTGATAACAAATCACACCATTATGTAATTTCACCGTCCAAAATTAATATCACTGCAACCTCTTTAAATCAGAAAATTTCCATCAATGTTTCTGGAAGACGGCGAACCCTCCAGCTACAATATGTTTAGATTTATATTAAGCATCTCATCTGGCTAGTGATAAGCCCTGGAGTCTCCTCTCTCTCCTTTCTCTCTCTCCTTGCTCCCCTCCACAAAGAAAATACGAATCGTCCAAATCACTCTTTCCTCGTGTTAAGATATCATTCATTTCACCACGTCTTATGAAACAATTTGTTTTCCCAGGAAGTTTACTCCATCTTGTTTTAATTCAAAGGTACATTTAAATAATTCCATGTGTGCCAGGGGTTGCTTCCAAATAATTGCCATGGAGTGGGAAGAGCCAGTCAGTCAGCGGGAGAATCCTAGGGGTGATGAGATGTCATCAGGGAGAGAGACACACACACACACACACACACACACACACACACACACACACACACACACACACACAGTTTACTCCAATTGAAACAAGACGAGATGTTTTCTTTTGGGGCCTCTACATCACACACTGTGGATTTCCGCTAATTAAGAAAATTCAATCAAGTTAAATGAAGTTTTCCGGTTCTTTGTTCTTAAACGGTTCTTAGGTGTTCCTGCATCATCATTGCTGTGGCAGTTGATGCCTGCCACCCCTGCAGACAAAGTTTCATATGTTTCCTTGTTCTTTAGGGAGCTGCACAGCGCATGTTTATGTTTTGACATTTCTGATTTATTCGATTTCTCAGTTAACCAAGAGCTACAGAAAGGGCAGCTGTGCTCTGTAAGGAATTAAATTACCTCCTTAGCCACGTACTGTAAGAGGTCAAAAACGGCAAATGGTACGTCACATGAACCATTTCAGCCGCCTTTTATTAGCTCGTTAAGTAGTCTGAACTAAGACACAGTGATTGCTCTGTACTGTAGATTTCTGTGTATCCATCTTTGAGTTGAGCTTGTTATTCATTCGTTCGACTTTTAACTTTTCAATGACTTTGTTTTTATTTTCTCTGAGTTGAGCTAATTGCTAAGAGCAACAACTCTAGACTAGCAGACAGTTTACCATAAAGCAGGAGAGGAGAGAGTGAGGGTCATTAGTGAGGGGGATTTTCTCTCCCCCTTTCTCCATTCGGTGGGAGAGACAATGGGGACGACTGACGTCAATAAGGACAAACTCTCCCCAATCTTCCCCTTGCACAATCTCTAATGAAGAATTTTGCTATTGGCTGTGTTGGATGAAGCCAGGGAGGAGAGAGCGGAAGAGACAGGGAGAGAAAGAGAACACAGAGAGAGACTGAGTGAGAGGAAGAGATATGAGGCAGGTAGATGTTTGTTTAGCGCGGCTCACTGGATATCTGCGTAGGAGAGGTGTCAGATAGTCCGGCCACGTGAAAGACCTTGGTGATTAAGGAACAAAGTTGATGAAGAACTAACTCCTATTGACAAGTCTTTGTCTGCAGGCTCGTCTCCCCTGGTGCCTGCAGTTGAAGCCCTTGGCTACATTCCCCTGGCTAAGCTAGTGGAGTGGATTGAGAATTTAAGCGGGATTGATTGCTTTGCAGCAATTTTCGATGCTGCTATGTCCAGGCCAGGCATTGATTTTGCAGGGCCAACTTTCAGGAATGGCGGTGTTACATTTATATTACTGTTAATCATTACTCTGGCTAGTGTTTTATCAAGAGTGTCACAGTTATTAGGGCGCTTAAATCTCTTCATTTTATTTTTTTTAGTTTTCCACACTACATTAACTTTTTTTTGCCACTTGTTCTTTGGAGAGCTACTGGGTGTGCAGGCTTTTGTCAGCTTATCAAGGTCCTGTTGAGCATCAGATTTTTTACAATTTGGTGTGTTAGAGCAGGGCTGGAGCAAAATCCTGCACACCCAGTAGTTCTCCTGTACTCTCCAGGGGGAGGGTTGGCCACCCTGCAACATTACAATTACAACCAAATACTTATTATGTTGTTATAAAATAATTCCCTCATTCAATGAACCACGGACCAAATGGCAAAGGTGGACCAGGTAGCTATGACGTGTTTATCTATTTGCAAGGCTAAGATTGACAGCATGCAAGTTACTTGTCAATTTGGTTATTCTAAGATGTTGTTTTTTGTTTGTCAGAATGACATGGCCAGTATTGAATAGAAGAGAATCCTAGCTTTCCAATTGTAATAATCTTTTGTCAACACCCAATTTTGTGCACTTGAGAGAAGGTTTTACAACCGGAGTATGCAGCATTCATCAACTGTGCACCTGTATTAACTGTCGGCCATTTGTGGTTATACACGAGTGCCGAAGGAAAGTTATTTTAGGACATGACATTGACATTAATACATGCTAATATGTAACTAGCGAGAGAACCAGCCAAACAAAAATATGTTTTGAATTGACTCTCTAGTTAGTCTGTTGTATATCATTATTTTTACCTGCTGCTGCAATGTCTCGCTCTTTTTTCTCTCTCTTTCTCTCTCCTCAGGCTACGGCCCACTGACACACACGCAGGTGATGCACACATCGTTACTTTTCCAGGATTTTCATTGCTGACCAAAAATTAGCTATAACTGGGCAAATAACTCACAAAGTAGCAATGAATATCAAAATGTTTTGGTCTCGCTTTGGTCTCAAAAATACATCTTGCATGATTGAAAGACTGCTCGTGCCTGTCAATTCAGGCCTACAATAATTTTACTCTGATGCAGAGATTGGGAGGATAGTGCGCAACACGTCGCCTCCCAAGGACACTTTGATTCAATTGTGATCAGAGTAGCTAATTGTTTGATATTGTGATTTTTGAATTTTTAAAATAAATACGTCTATAATCTGCTTGTCCGTCATTTCTTTTGACTTGCCCCGGGCAAGCGGACAAGCGTTGATGTTGAGCCAAACCCATCATGCCATACCCATCTACCCCCTCTGCCCAACACCCTACTAATGCACGCATACACAAGCACATACACACCACTCTCTGTTTTAACACACCCACCTGCAGAACACACCTGTTTACACACGTGCGTCCGTCTAGCACATTAACCGTGTTCCTCTCACACGCCTTCAACTCCATGATCCCACAACAAGGTTCCAGTACCATGTACTGCTGTAATAATGTAACGTTACTGCCTTTAAAGCCTTCACGCCATCTTCGATATCTCAGATGTGGCGTCAGCCCCCCCTCACTCTCTTCCTCTTCTTCCTCATCAGCCGATCTTCTGACACTCCAGAGGTGTGCTTTTTCACATGCCTGTCATCCCTCCCTCTCCACCTCTTCTATCCCTTTCTTGCCTACACTCTGCCTGGCGCCGACACACCAGCCTGCCAGCCTGAGATGTATGTACTTTGTAGAGTTAACACATCTCAAGTTCCATCACCTTGAAGTTGGTAAGTGGTACTGAGCGGGGGAGACTGCTATTGAATCGTGTTAAAACAAAACAGGAGCTGTGAATGGCTCTGTCTGTTAATGCAAAGAGGAGGTAGGAGGCAGAGGCGTCAGCAAAAAGAGGGGGTTGCTTTTACCTTCGACGACTCCTGTGTCCTTTCAACAGGTGTGGTGTACAGTAGTGTTGAATTAAGCCTTAGCCGTTCTACTGGAGATGGTGCAGAGGACTTCTGTTGCCTGAGTGCCAGTCTTTGCCGTCCTGCCAACTCCTTGTCACTCATTGTCATGCCAAACAAGGAAAGCAATGGTGTTGGAAAGAGCCCAAACAGATCTGGGACAAAACTACCACTTGAGTTCACCTTCTACTGACATGGTGTGCTGTCGACAACGCTCCTCAATGTGATCATATATTCCTCACTGCAGTATATATGTATTGTAAAACATGGAGTGCTAAGTGTCTCCTGTTGGAAGAGGTTTTACGGTTAGGGACACCCTCCTCAGAGCATGACTGTTTTCCAGGGTGGTATATTATGCGGATCATGTTAGAAGGTAAAGATATTGATATAGTGTATCCTCAGCTGAGACATGTGCATCCCCAATGGCACCCTATTCCCTATGTAGTGCACTGCTGGAGGGAGAGGTACCTATGGCGCTGCTGGAGGTAGAGCTACCTATGGCGCTGCTGGAGGTAGAGCTACATATGGCGCTGCTGGAGTTGGAGCTACCTATGGCTCTGCTGGAGGTGGAGCTACCTATGGCTCTGCTGGAGGTGGAGCTACCTATGGCTCTGCTGGAGGTGGAGCTACCTATGGCTCTGCTGGAGGTGGAGCTACCTATGGCTCTGCTGGAGGTGGAGCTACCTATGGCTCTGCTGGAGGTGGAGCTACCTATGGCCTGTTGCTGTTTCTCCTTTGCGTGTGCGTGAGAGATTCCTCATACCATATTATGAGGTAGTTATCAAGAGATCCACATCTGGCTCTGTGTCAGTTTGGCTGCCTATTGTGGATCCTCTGTCCTGTTGTCAGTTTCAGTGGGCCTCTACACACACACACACACACACACACACACACCCTGTCTGTTTACCCCTGCAGCCTTCACACCCTCAGTAGAGGAGGGGCTGGCTATGACACAGCAGTCAGGTGGCACTGGCATGGCACACACATGGTCTATATTGGAGTAGCACACTAAACATAATGCGTCAGCATTTAGCGCACATTAATACAGCCTACACTCTTACCTTGAGGCTAGTTTGTCTTGGGGTCGTTTCCCTGTTGCCCTATATCCCAACATCCAATTGGAGATGTTTCTGATTGTGTTTACTAGCATAATGTACACATTGTTTGCAGTGAGTCTTATGGGAGTAAGTTTGTAGGAATTTTGGGATGCCTTAAAGAGCAGCTGTTCAGGACTACAACATACAATGGCATATTACAAGGAAAACAGCCCAGTGACAGGTTAAGATACATACAGGAAATAGTACCCAGCAATCACTTTTCTTACCCATCAAGCCTTTTCAACAATGTCTCTTCCCTCACAGCTGATAGGGCTGCTTGCTGAGCAGGGTTCTATTACCATGGGCTCTCCCCTGTAAAACCATGGCCCGCTGTAGGGCTCTAATCCCCAACAGGGGGAGAAGAAAGGCAAAGCGTTTAGATTTGAGTTTTTACACACAAAGCTAAATGAAACCCTATGAATGCAGCTCACACCACAGTGTGTGATCAGACAAAATACAATTCTGGCTGGTTGAGTAAGAGAAGAATGAGGGGGGAGGCAAAGATGAAGAAATAATGTAATTCAGGATTTAAGAAATATTCCATTCGAGGAAGCTTTATTTCATTATCAAGAAAGTTAATTTAATATTCCTCACAGTAATGTGAACATTAATTGAGGCTTTTTTAATATGCTGATCATACGTGGTGCTGCTGCCGGTCGTTTGAGCTCGAAAAGAAACAGGGGAGCGAGACTTAAAGAATCAGCCAAACTTCTGTTGAGAATTTTCTGCCCCCCTGCCTCTATTTTACTGGGCCTCCGTTTAGTAGTAGGAAGAGGAGCGAGTTTGTCTCTTTCTCGGCTTCTTTTGATTATCGCCTACCACTTTTTGTTTTCTACAGTGAACAACGGCATAGTGGCATTTTTCCTCAGCACTCAATAAATAGTTCCCATCGATTTATATTATTCTTAAGGACGAGGAATCGAGCCCTGGAGAAGCAGGGTTTTATTAGAAAATCATAAATCTTGTCGGCTGGTCCTGAGGAATATAAACGATGAGCAGTCACTAAGTCAAATGGCATTTGCAGATAAAGTGGAGCTTAATATAAAAAATTATCATAGTGATATCCACAACATCCCTCAAACCCGGTTGGCTCACACGCTATCGATCTTGGGATGCTGGTTTCGGCTGACAAATAAATTAATTAAAGCGACAGATAGATTTTTAAAATATGATTTTTTTTGGCTCAATGTCCTTGTAATGCTACATTTACTGGTGTTTGATGATGGATGTTAGGAGTATGTTGAATACTGGATGTTTCTTCCATCTCTTCCATTTGGCTGGGAAACTCCATACAGTCCATACATTTGAAATCCTCTGTTTTGTCATGCGTAAAGTTTTGGGAGGCAGGAACATTTTAAGTGAACTTGGCCACTAGTAGTCTCACTTGGCTGGGATGCAGATTATTACATTTAGCTAGAGAAAATGAATGCATATTAAGAGAATATTCAAAAAAACGGTATAGATAAAACCTTTTTATCTATACCATATTGGTGGTCCTCAGTGAAACTATGACCATATTGGTGGTCCTCAGTGAAACTATGACCATATTGGTGGTCCTCAGTGAAACTATGACCATATTGGTGGTCCTCAGTGAAACTATGGCCATATTGGTGGTCCTCAGTGAAACTATGACCATATTGGTGGTCCTCAGTGAAACTATGACCATATTGGTGGTTCTCAGTGAAACTATGACCATATTGGTGGTCCTCAGTGAAACTATGACCATGTTGGTGGTCCTCAGTAAAACTATTATTTGAGGAAAGAGGAGAGCATTTTTTCTCATAAACGACTCAGGGCCGATGTCCTCATTCATACCAGCAGGTTACCTACACTATGTCCCCATTCATAACAGCAGGTTACCTACACAGTTTATAAGAATAATAATAAGCCTTGTCCAAGCCCGAATGGCCCAAGGCACACAGTTTATAGCTGATAATTAAAATGTTCACCCTCCCATCCAACTATCTATCTATCCAACAATCTGCCCATTTCCCTCCTTAATCCCAGTTTGATGAATTGCCATTTGTCTGTTCTTAGCATTGTAATAGACAGGCCAAGCGGGCGGGGCTGAAAAACAATTTCCTCGCTCCGTGTTTGTCACTTAAATCCCCATCAGTTCACCCTGACAAGTTAATGTTTTGTTTCTCAGTTTATGGGGCGTCATGTGGGCACAATGTGTAAATTATTGTCACTGCTGTCAGAGCTATTAAGTTGCCAAAAGTTGCCCTGTCCTTATTGGTGTTCATGTCATCAGCCGGCACGGCCGTCAGAAAGGGCCTCCCGATACTGCCAGCTTCTCTCTTCTTTATTGCGACGCTTTCCGGAATTGGAGCAAATTAAGACTCTCGTTATTTGATTTGCCGGATGCGGGCTTGTTAATGATCTCCCAACAAATTAAATAACCTAGGGGCAGGATTAATTAGATGATAAGAATCGCATCTCTGTATTTATCATTTTTAAATACGTACTATATGGTTCCAGCGTTTTGAAATTAGATTTTCATTTTAACGCTGTATTGAATCAACATAGTGAAAAAAACATACTAATTACCTTCCAAAAGTTTGAAATGTCAAGTCGCTTCTGTACTTGTCATGGCTGCTGACCACCTTGTCTTTTTCCCTCTAGGAGACTAACTGCTGAAAACTAACGGAGGGAAACGTTTAAGATAGTAGTTGTTACAGATTTGTTTGGTTGGAAATGTATCATATTTAGAGGCTCCCCTGGTGCTCAGGGCAATACATATTGAACTCTCTCAAACAGAATGTGAAGTCAGACTAAGAATGGGCACAGTGAAGGGATATGTGTCTGCCGTTAATCACACATGATATAGGCACTGTAAAGGAATACTGTAATCACTCAGACCTCAGCGTATGAGATAAAGCTCCCTTGGAATTCTGGGTCTTGAGGAGGTATTGTATCTGTACAAGGGGATCTGTCCATCCTCAATCTGTCATATCGCTCACTCTATGTTCTCTAACATGTCTTTATTGAATGAGGGGGAGTTATACTGTTTTATAATTGGTCGAAAGATGCATCTGCTGTTCTGCACTCACTCGCTCACTCATTTGAAATTGTTAGTAACAACGTGTGTTTTGTTTTCTACCCATCTTTTATTTCATGCTTGAGACCACTTTGCCCAAGGCCGCTCTATGGCCTATATAACTCATCTTTACTGCTAGCATGATAAATGATTCATATAATTCAATCAAACCTCATCATTCAATTGCAAATACGCCAATGTCTCATTTTAAACTTGATTCAATGAAAATATCTAGTTTTCACTTGTAGATTCTCTATGGCTTCTTTTGTATTTGGCTGACTGTTGTCTTTCCCCTCTCCTCAGTTCTATGCCAACCTAATGTATGGAAAATCTTGGGATTGAGTGGAATGACATGCCAGTGACACATTCATACATTTATATAACTGAAGACTCAGTGCGTTGGTCAGTACCTGTTCATGTTGATGCTGGGAGGAGTGGAGAGAGTGAGGGGTGAGTGAATGAGAAGTGAGTGAGTGAGTAGTGAGTGAAGGAGGGAGGGTGGAGTGAGGGAGGGAGGGAGGGTGGTGTGAGGGAGTGAGATAGGCAGGAAATGTCTGAGGAGAAGTTAGAATAGAGATAAAGAGGGGTCGTTCATGAGGGAGCAGCGCGTTGTGATAAGCAGGCAGATTAGAACAATACTCGGGTATGTGCACCAATACAATTAACAGTGACCCCTCCTTCCTCAATCCTATTAGCCCAGTGTCAGAGAATGAAGGGGGGAACAAGGAATATGAAAAACGCCTGACCAGTCTTTGTTAGATTCTAGTCAGAGGGAACTAAGCAGATTTAAAGCAGGTCCAACTCCTCTGAGATAAACCCATTACTCTCTAAATTATCAAGGCTCCGCAGCAAAAATTACACAGCCGCTCCCTTTGTCCCTTTGGTGCCCGGGAATGTTCGGCATCTGTGGAACAATGTGTTGAACACATCGTGCAGAAAGCTGATTAACAAAGATACTAATTCTGGAGGAATGTCTGCTTGAGTTGCATAGGTGGGGTTAGTTGATCCTGATGCGTGGTATACCTGGAATGTGTTGGCTGGGGAGGGCACCTCGTTTTCTATTCTCTTCCATCCTCCCGTTCTCTTCATTCCACATCTGGTTCTCTTGTTTTTTTCTCTGTTAATTCCTCTCTTCAAATCTCTTTCTCCCTTTTGTCCTCTCTCCCCCCACCTTCTCTGTTGGTGTTGAAGGCCCATTGCATCAATACTTATTTGGTGGTGGATTGCAGATGACGCCCGGGGGAGAGGCAGGCAGGCAGACACAGACAGGCAGGGAGGTAAACATGCGGACTGTGGTGACCTTGCCCTGGCAGACAATCGCTTAATCATGCCGAGACGCCTCTTCTCTTTGAAAA
The DNA here is from genome assembly GCF_045679555.1 of Salvelinus alpinus. Classification (NCBI taxonomy): domain Eukaryota; kingdom Metazoa; phylum Chordata; class Actinopteri; order Salmoniformes; family Salmonidae; genus Salvelinus; species Salvelinus alpinus. The sequence goes on along the minus strand of NC_092089.1, from coordinate 80,314,204 downwards.
GGTGTGTGTGTGTGTGTTTGAGGGCGGATGCTTAGACAGTGTGGCTGTTCAATTGATCAAGGAGCCTCCAGTAGTTGACCCCTCATGACCCCCCGACCGGAGATTCTCATTGGCTGTGGAGTAGCATCAGCAGCCACTAACCCAACCTACCCAGACTACAAGTTTATCTGCTGTACGCAGTATGCACTAATGAAACAAGCCTGGTTTGATTGAATTCCAGATTCCTGACATACTGTGACATACTCCTCCCCCACTTAAGTGTTTTCCAGTTCGGTTGTGTAGGCTGTATGTTAGTGTGTTTTTGTTTGATTTGTCCAATCGAGGGTAGGCATATCAAAGGGTTTCATCAAAGCGACAGACTGAGTGCAGTGTGCATTGTGCATTGAAGCGTATAACTGAACTAATGACTGGAATGATGTTGCTGCGTGATGTGACGCTCGCACAAAAACGCATTGCGGCCCTTTCAGTTGTTCTAGAAAACACTTGACATTAATTACTGAAAGAAGGAATAAAATATGGTTGTTTCATGTGGAACAATGGTTCTGCGCGAGAGAGAAATGCAGTGAGGTAGTGTAATAATCTGGGAGGAAACAGTGAGAAAATATTAAAAGTTTCATAGAGAACCTCTTGCAGTTCATAATTAGGTGTGGCTGTAGCAAGAAACAGCCCATCAACTCATGTTAATGACCTCCTCACTGAAATAGTTTATTCATTAATTGCGTTATGGTGTATAACTCCCCCTACTGTCTTTCTCTTTGACTCTCTCTTGCACTTTCTCTCTCTCCCTCCCTCTCCCCCTCTCTCCTCCTCTCTCCCCCTCTCTCCTCCTCTCTCTCGCTCTCTCTCTCTCTTTCTCTCTCTCTCTCATATTTCTGTTTTATGTGGCTAGTTGTGGATGTGAAACGTACACAGCTCCACACCCCTCTCCGCCAAACAGAGAGATTGTATTGATAGAGGATATAGGGTTTCTATAGCCACTGACTGTAACAAGACCATATAGCATTTCAAGCATAGACCACTGCCTTGACAGAGAGATCCATTCTGTCTTTCTCTTTTTCTATCCTCCTCCTGTCATTATTCACTTGCTGTCTAGCCAATGGATGATTGCTGTCCAACCAATGGATGATTTCTGTCTAGCCAATGGATGATTGCTGTCTAGCCAGTGGATGATTGCTGTGTAGCCAGTGGATGATTGCCGTCTAGCCAATTGGATGATTTTCCCACAGGATCCACTCTGTTTTTCCATATGTTTTATATTTCTTTATATTGTTTGATTAGAACCTTTCATGTAGTATTATAGAGGAATACCTACAGTTTTGGATTATGTGTGTATTGTTTTGTATTGCTAAGTAGTTGGAGCTAAAAACATAAGCATTTTGCTGCACTTGCGATAACATCTGTGTACGTGACCAATAAACTTTGATTTGGGAAAAAACACCTCAGCCTCTCAGTTTCTGTCAGGCTGCATTCCACCAATCTGCTGCTTCGTAATTGGCTGATTCTTGTGTTAAGTATGCGCTCTGACTTGTCTTGCCTTTTCATGTTGAATGTTCCACCAGGGGAAAATAAAATCTTTAAAGTAAAAATCAACGTTACACTTGCTTGCAAATTCAGATTAGGGGACATTTACATACACAACAAGGCTTTTTCCAATAGCGACTGCCACCACCTTCCCGCTGTCACCTCGGCAGCAAAGCAAGGTATAGCAGTGGCGGCTACGGCGTTAGTTGACATGCAATTCATTTAGGCTCGGAGAAGTCCTGCAGTCGAGAATTAATTTCCTAAATTAAATTGACCATATTAGGGGACTGGATTTATGCTCAGCCGTTGGAATAGAAAACAGATGGGGTGGCTGTTATAAACTGCTGTTCTGTCTGGCAGAGAAAAAGGGAAGGAAAGGGGCTGGGTGGGCGTCAAGCTATATTGGGAGACCCCATCCATAGCTGTTTTGTTCCACTCCATGTTCTCTGTAATTGACACCTTTAACTATAAACCACAGTGGAGGGATAATGTTGCATAGATCTTTGCTCCTCAGCTGCCACACTGGACTGGATTGTGTAAGAGTCTGGAAGAGTTAGTCTCTTGGCACGTTGCCTGTTTTGTCTGTAAATGTTTAAGAAAGTTGTTGACCTTTTTTAGTTGTTTTATAAGGAACTTGGGTGTTGATCTCGATTGCAATGTGTGATTAGTCAAAACTGAAGGAATAACCAGATATATTCGCAATAAGCACTTAATTGAGTGATGAGCTGTATTTTTTCACGGGTTAGCATTTATGCTAAAGTGTGTGCTGCGTTAACTATTTTTATGTGTAAGGGAAAAGTACAGTAGTTGTTACTGCACAGTTTATAGCTTATGCAATTCATTTTATGCTTGGTTCCAGGAGTTGAACTTTATACAGTCTGTGCTACAGTACTGGCCATTGAGATATTTGAGGAAGATGTAATGAGAGGGTCCAGGTCTGCCTGTCAGTGCCTGTCGGTTGCGTCTTCAGTCGGAATCCTCATGCAATTGTGATGACTGACTCTAATGGACGGGATTCATGTTGACAGCAATAGCATAAATGGTCACATAGAGATGAAACAAAACTATATCGATCTCTATGAGTAGTCATAAGTATGGGGGAAAAAATAACTTTTCAGTATTGATGGAACCCAAACCCAAGGAAAGCGACAGGCCTGAAGAACTTCCATTTGTTGTTGCTTTGGAATATTCTCCCGCCACTCTTCTTTTTGACCATGTGGCACTAGTCTGCTGGGTAATGAAATATTTATCATCTCTTTCCACAAGATCCCACGCTTTTGGATGGTTGAAAGGCCTCAAAATAGCATGTCCACTCGCTTGCTATCCATCCCTCAGCCAAATAGTCCGAAAGCGTACAGCCCCCATCTTCCGTTCGCTAACTCCATCTCCACTGAGACGGCATGAGGCGATGGATGGTGAAACATGGAAAACAAAGCGTTTGTTGATCAAAGCTTGAGTGGTTACCGGCAAAACGTGTTTGTGTGCTGTTATGCAGAGCTCCCCATCAGCGGTGTGTTTGGTTTGCAAAGCAGATTGCGAGGGGAATAGGGGATTCTAAAGAAGGGAAAGAGATGGGATCCATTTTCCAGTATTGCATCTTCCCTGTGATCTCCAGCTTCAGTCAGTTATGCCTATTTTATGTTTAACCCACCACACAGGCAGCCCTGATTGGAGTTGGAACAAAATAAACAAATAGCAGCCAAAATAAGGAAATTGTTTCTCCCCCTCCTCCCCCTTTCCCCCTCAAAAAAACGGGTCCCACAAGCCTCGCCCAGGTTGGTTGTATATCTTATCTTTGCACAGAGTTTTGATTGTTTGTGTGTATTTCTGTGTGTTTGTGCGTGTGCGCGTTTTGGGAATTGAAGCAAATGTTTGGGAGGTACTTCACCACTTTACAAGGCTGTCTGTCTGGCTACATCTGGAGGAGCCATGTGACAGTCTTTATCTGTCTGTCAGGGACCATTGGGAGGAGCCATGTGACAGTCTATCTGTCTGTCAGGGTCCATCTGGAGGAGCCATGTGACAGTCTTTATCTGTCTGTCAGGGTCCATCTGGAGGAGCCATGTGACAGTCTTTATCTGTCTGTCAGGGTCCATCTGGAGGAGCCATGTGACAGTCTTTATCTGTCTGTCAGGGTCCATCTGGAGCAGCCATGTGACAGTCTTTATCTGTCTGTAAGGCTCCATCTGAAGGAGCCCTGTTAGTCTTGTGTCTGCCTCTGTTCCTCGATCTCCTCCCGGCTCGGGGAGAGGTAAAGCGATAGAACTTAACTGTCTTTCCCGCTGTTCACTCCCACATACACCCCTCACGCTGTCTGCCTGAAAGAGAGATCGTGTTTGTGTCCTCCCCAACACCACCTGTAAAGGACTGCATGATTTCACACTGGGTGGAGGAGGGAGCCGACTCATCTTAATTGAGTAGTGAGGGGGAGTGGGATAAAAAACACACACACACACACACACACACACACACACACACACACACACACACAAATTCAATCTACACATTCAATCCACTCATCTGATTTAGGATTGATCCCAGATGAGGCAGGGTTACCGGGGGATTCTGGGTAACAGAGTTTAGGGGGGAAAGATGGTGTGATGTAGCCGCCTGGCTGGCGAGGTGGAGTATTATTCACATTCCATTACTGTTGACCTTGCATTGCCTGGGAAGCCAGAATATACGGAAGACTAATACATCAAGTTTAACCAGCCCCTACTACTACCTGGCCTGTGGAGTAGTGGAGCTTGCCATGCAGAGTTAGGGCTAGTCACAGTGGTTGATGTGGAGCTTGCGATGCAGGGTTAGTCACGGTGGTTGATGTGGAGCTTGCCTTTCAGGGCTAGTCAAGGTGGTTGATGTGGAGCTTGCCATGCAGGGTTAGGGCTAGTCACAGTGGTTGATGTGGAGCTTGCCTTTCAGGGCTAGTCACGGTGGTTGATGTGGAGCTTGCCATGCAGGGTTAGGGCTAGTCACAGTGGTTGATGTGGAGCTTGCCATGCAGAGTTAGGGCTAGTCACAGTCAGTGGTTGATGTGGAGCTTGCCATGCAGGGTTAGGGCTAGTTACAGTGGTTGCTGTGGAGCTTGCCTTTCAGGGCTAGTCACGGTGGTTGATGTGGAGCTTGCCATGCAGGGTTAGGGCTAGTCACAGTGGTTGATGTGGAGCTTGCCATGCAGAGTTAGGGCTAGTCACAGTCAGTGGTTGATGTGGAGCTTGCCATGCAGGGTTAGGGCTAGTTACAGTGGTTGCTGTGGAGCTTGCCATGCAGGGTAAGGGCTAGTCACAGTGGTTGATGTGGAGCTTGCCATGCAGGGTAAGGGCTAGTCACAGTGGTTGCTGTGGAGCTTGCCATGCAGGGTAAGGGCTAGTCACAGTGGTTGCTGTGGAGCTTGCCATGCAGGGTAAGGGCTAGTCACAGTGGTTGATGTGGAGCTTGCCATGCAGGGTTAGGGCTGGAGAAATGGAGCTAGCCATGCATGGATCCAATTGCCTGATTGTGTTCCCAAACAGATCCCAGGGAACGTTTAATTGCGGAAATGTGTGTAGAGGCTGAGTTGTTGGCACGTGTGGACTCACAGCCGCACACGCGCAGGTACACGCGCGCGCACACACACACACGTCCCTCCAAAGTCACAGTAGACTAGACTCGAGTCAGAAAGAGGTTTCTGTGAGAGCGATGATGCATGATTAAGAGGTTTATTCACTTTTAGATGACACTGGAACGTCTAATTCAGGAGCTATAGTTGGCAGAGAGTTTCATTGATTCGCTGTCACTTTGATTTGGCACCGTGTCTATGTAAATCATCAATTATTCATGTTTTATATCAGTGTAAATCTTTTCATAAAAATCTTTAATATCTACTCTTTATGGGCAAAGTAATAAAACTGTTTACCAGACATTATTTCTTGCTTTGGCCCTCAAATGATTGTTTTAATGTATTTTTGGTTTCTCAAATGACAGATACAAATTACTGTACTTAAATCACAACATGGCATTCCAACACATAAACCAAGTCTTCGTCATCGTCCCTTCCTCCTACTTGGCTCGGGCCGTCAATGTGAGTGGCTGCTGTATAATGCGGAAAAGTCATTTTTAACTGTAGCATGTGTTTAGACTGGTGTATGCAGAACTGTCAGTCAGTCTGAATTTGTGCTGTTGACAGGTGGCCTATAGGGAGGATCAAGTGGTCTCTGGAGCTACAGAGACCTTCACAGCTTCATCACGCAAAACTCATTAAATCTGCTCATTAACAAAAATAATATACTGTGCGTGCGGATCCCGCATGGAATGAAATACTGCATTTATTCTTCCAGTGAGTGTGTTTCTGTCTTGAGTATACAGGATTTGTAAACCATACTTGTGTGTGAGTGAACAGACATTAAACGTAGGAGAAAGTTATTCCAATGTCATTTTTTTGGCATGGTAGCATCTCTCCCAGTCCACAGCTCAGGGTATTGAATATCAATGTGGCGTGCTGTAGTGATGGGGACTGGAGCTGACAAACTGTCACACTATGATGAAAAGCACTCTGAGATGATGTGGCGGTAGTGTTCCTCCTGTCCACAGAGGGATGGGAAGGAGTGTGTGTGCTTGTGCGTGCACGTGTGCGTGCATATGCCTGTATGTGTGTTTTGCGTGTCTGTGTGTGTTCCTATCCCTATGTCTTTACAGTATGTGAGTGCAGGTAGGAATTGCACTGAGACCATGTGTGGAGATCTTCCTCATCTCTTCCCCTGTGTTCCTGTGTTTCACAAGTACATCACATCTGACCAGCCCAACCCCCCCCCCCCCCCCCTGGAGAGCCAACGTGTGAGGGGGAAAAAGCCACTTTCCTGGGCCGTGTTGGCAGCCCTGCTTCTTGCTAGGGTCCAGAATAGTGGAGTTAGACAGATAGTTGGTGCTGGTCAGGGTTGTGTTTGTTAGGACACATTTTTCCAAAAGCGTTTTGCAACAGAAAACAAAATGAGCCTTTCTTATTGGAAAAGTCCATGTAGTCCCTCCCTGTATGAGTCATTGTTTTTCAATTTGGTACCTTATGAATACACCCGGGTCTCCCTGTTCCATTTGGGGGGAAGGACTGGTGAAAGGCCCGGTTCTCACACGGCCCAGGCCTGTGAAAAGCCTTCCTTAATGCACTGTTCTCCCAGAGGACCCAGACAGAGACAGACGGGGACAGGGACAAGGCCCAGCGCTGGTCACCTCCCGGCCCTGTGGCTTTCATTATTGAACACTGGAGCGTAAAGGAGACATGGCTAACCAGAGGGTTGGCACACAGGAGCCCACACAGACGCATACACACATGCACACAGACACAGGAGCACACACACACACAGCAGTCCCAGGGCATTGATGATGTCAGTAAGACAAATGGCCATGATCATTCCACAAGGGAGATGGGAGCGTAGGAGAGTAGAGCCGTGGACATGATGAACTGACACAGGTGATAGTAGTAGAGGATGTGGGGTGGAGGCAGGGAGACTACAGGGTAGAGGCTGGGCTGGAGGCAGGGAGACTACAGGGTAGGGGCTGGAGGCAGGGAGACTAGAGGGTAGAGGCTGGGCTGGAGGCAGGGAGACTAGAGGGTAGAGGATGGTCTGGAGGCAGGGAGACTACAGGGTAGAGGATGGGCTGGAGGCAGGGAGACTAGAGGGTTAGAGGATGTGAGACTACAGGGTAGGGGATGTGGGCTGGAGGCAGGGAGACTACAGGGTAGGGGATGTGGGCTGGAGGCAGGGAGACTACAGGGTAGAGGATGGGCTGGAGGCAGGGAGACTACAGGGTAGAGGATGGGCTGGAGGCAGGGAGACTAGAGGGTAGAGGATGGTCTGGAGGAAGGGAGACTACAGGGTAGAGGATGGGCTGGAGGCAGGGAGACTACAGGGTTAGAGGATGTGGGCTGGAGGCAGGGAGACTAGAGGGTGGAGGATGTGGGCTTGAGGCAGGGAGACTACAGGGTAGAGGCTGGGCTGGAGGCAGGGAGACTACAGGGTAGAGGATGTGCTGGAGGCAGGGAGACTAGAGGGTTAGAGGATGTGAGACTACAGGGTAGGGGATGTGGGCTGGAGGCAGGGAGACTACAGGGTAGGGGATGTGGGCTGGAGGTCAGGGAGACTACAGGGTAGAGGATGGGCTGGAGGCAGGGAGACTACAGGGTAGAGGATGGGCTGGAGGCAGGGAGACTAGAGGGTTAGAGGATGTGGGCTGGAGGCAGGGAGACTACAGTGTAGAGGATGGGCTGGAGGCAGGGAGACTACAGGGTTAGAGGATGTGGGCTGGAGGCAGGGAGACTAGAGGGTGGAGGATGTGGGCTTGAGGCAGGGAGACTACAGGGTAGAGGCTGGGCTGGAGGCAGGGAGACTACAGGGTAGAGGATGTGGGCTGGAGGCAGGGAGACTACAGGGTAGAGGATGGGCTGGAGGCAGGGAGACTAGAGGGTGGAGGATGTGGGCTTGAGGCAGGCAGACTACAGGGTAGAGGATGGGCTGGAGGCAGGGAGACTAGAGGGTGGAGGATGTGGGCTGGAGGCAGGGCGACTACAGGCTAGATATAACGATATAGACACTGCAGAACATATATAATAGGATTTGAGGCTCCTATCAGCCTTCCTAACCACTTATAACCCCTCTCTCGACGCCCCTTAGTTGTGTTGGAGCATAACTACATTCAAACCGCACGCGGAGACATATAAATGTTATATCCACGAGTTCATCTGACTCTGGGGAAGTAGATAACGGGCCTCATTGCCAAAATCTTTAAGTTTCTGCTGAGATGGGTTCTAACCCTTATTAGAACTTATATCATTGGAATTAAAGGTTAAGAATTAAAAACTGCAAAATGCTAGCAGATAGCACAATGACTGGAAGTCTATGGTAACGTTAGTTAGCAATTGCGCTAGTTTGAAACTACCTTCAAACAGCACGGAGAGACATACAAATGGTGTCCACAAGTTCATCAGACTCTGGGCAAGTAGATAACGGGCCTCATTGCCAAAACCCAGAAGTATCCCTTTAAAGTCAAGTTTGTTTTTCTGTTTTGCATAGTCTTCTTTGAAGCAAGTGTAGCTACCACCATTGTGTTATTTTTTTCAGGTTTCGCAGGTAATAAGTCTCCTAAGTGGTGGAATGGTGTGTTTTTGGGCCCCAGTTGATTATTGAAATGTGGAATGGAAAGAGAGAGAAGGATAAAGAGAACAAGAGAGAGAAAGAAAAACCTTTGAATGAGTAGGTGTGTCCAAACTTTTTACTGGAGAGAGAGAGCGAGAGAGAGCGCTGGCTGATATGATATTCCAGTCTGTTAGTAATAATAAGGGGACTTGACTGCCCTTGTTGAATTATACATCACACTAGTATGATCTGATGAGGTTAGGCCATTGTAACTCCCAACTTAATAATTGACTGATTGTATTACTATGGTCATAATTGCGTGTGAAAGGTAAGGTGTGTATTTCCTTTCCTGCTGGTCAGGATGAATAGAGTGATGACATGCGGGGAGGTGTGGGGCAGACAAGGTTTGAATGTTTTTGATATTTTACCATCCTTAGTATCATGGTGATGTTGACTGGAAAAATACCTATTTGTCTGCTGCTCGTTCAATACTGATGGAATGATCTGGTTGGATTTGAAGACTGAAGCAGCTAACATAGCATTTTTCCATCTATAGTAGTTCTCAAGCTACACCTTTCAAGGGATTTCTTCAGTCCTTCCAGGTATTAATGTTAAGCCTCAGTCAGTCTTGTGACACAGTGGCCTCATAGCATATGGCTCATGCTCAACCTACAACAATGGGTCCTCTGTCTTCCTGTCCTCATTCAGGCCTTTAGATCTTCATGCGTCACCTTAGTGTAGGGCCCTCGTATTCAACCCACTTCACTATTGCTACCTCTCGCCTCCTGTGACACACACACAAACTGACTGAACTCACAGGGGTTGAGTCAGACAGACAGGAAGTAAACACACACAGTGCCTGAATCTGCTAGCGCCCCAACACACTGCCTTACCTGTTAAGTCAGGGCCCCACTGCCCTTCCCAGCTTGAGCCAGAGTGGAGTGGACACCCACTACTAACTCACACGCCACCCACGTGTGTGTCCTGTCCCCTCGGCTCACCTCTGATGTGCCTCACACAGCCCCCCCCCCCCCATCTTTGTCTAAGACCCCGACTACACTCCCTCTGTTCCCAGTCAGTCAGATAAGGGGGACACACTATTTATGAAATGAACGGGGCACCACTTCCTCTATGTCAGCAAGAAACTATAAAATACTTAAAATTATAATTACAGTTTAACTTATAATTCTTCTTAAAATGACAAGGCAATGCATTCCTGGAGACCTTAGATCTTTTATAAAACAAAGAAGATTTATTTAGAAATAACCAGGGTAAAGCAATGAGTTTGCAGGATGAATGGTTAATGAAGATTTTGGCAGAAGAATGTACTATTGCTACGGAATCAATTAATTAGTGAGGGCAATGCCTGTTTAATTAGTGAGTGTAATGCCTGTTAATTAGTAAGGGTGTAATGCCTGTGAATTAGTGAGGGTGTAATGCCTGTAAATTAGTGAGGGTGTAATGCCTGTGAATTAGTGAGGGTGTAATGCCTGTGAATTAGTGAGGGTGTAATGCCTGTAAATTAGTGAGGGTGTAATGCCTGTGAATTAGTGAGGGTGTAATGCCTGTGAATTAGTGAGGGTGTAATGCCTGTGAATTAGTGAGGGTGTAATGCCTGTGAATTAGTGAGGGTGTAATGCCTGTGAATTGTTAGGAAAATATATCATCCACATCCTAAATACAATGTCTTATTATACACACTACACAACACTTTTAACAATGTCATTTTAAGTCTGTGTACTTTGTTTCCATGAGGAAATAAGAGTTTTTGAGGCACTTTGTGTGCAGTTTGTTGCTTTCCAATGGAGAAGCTCCTTGACTGAGCCGTAGTCATCCTCAGTCTTCTTCGACACCCAACATTTTCTCTGTCTCTGGCACACGTCTGAGTGCCATTTGGTTCAAACCTGCCTCTTTTGTTGCTGGTAGGAGAAGCTTTGAAGTAGGCGGGAGGTGTGTGAAGGTAAAGGGGGAAGGGTTCCTACTCGGACCCTTCTGGCCCTCCCCTCTGTCCGGTAAAAGGTTTGGTGTGTATTCTTTTGTCCTTGTTGTCTGGTGTGGATGTGTTGGTGCGACACTGCTCTACACAATTTCCCTTGTGACACTGCTGGAGTGAGTTCATTGGCGTAGTAGTGTACAGGACCGGGATTATAAGGGAGGGGTAGGGAGGGGATGGTTGTTGGAAAGGGGGCTGATAGAACAATGGAACAACCACATCAACGGTTTCTCCCACAACCACCTGGTTGAAAGAAATCTAGTCAGGCAGCCTGTAGCTCTCCGCTTCTCCCTCCAGACGTTGTGCTTTTCCCCCGGTCCTAATGCGAGCTGACATACAGTTAAGTATCCTCACTGCTCAGGTGTGTGTATGTGAGAAAGTGGTGTGTGCCAGTTGGGCTGTTGTCTTGTGGGGTGGAGAGGGGAAGAGGGGAGGGGAGGGGGGAGAGGTGGGGGGGGGGGGGGTACTAAGCGGCTGTAGTTGGAGTTTGATACAGTCCATGTTTCATCAGTTTGAATCCAGAGCATTGATGAACATGTCACCTCTACTGGACATCATATGTTTATAGCATTTAGTCCAAATAGACACAACTTCATATAATTAGCGAATAAAGGCTGATTAGATTATACATTTTTGAAGGTGTGGGCTTCATGTAAAATGTTTGATGCTTATGATTAGCATAATGACAACCAGAGTATCTTGACTACAACCCATCAAAAAGCGAAATAAATTACCTCTGTGGGTCGCACATTTACATGTTAAAACCATTGTCCAGGATCTGGCTAGTTTGGAGAGAGAGATTACATATTTTATGAGAGCTTTTCCCATCATTTAATCAAGTAATTTGCGATTCTGATGAGTTGGACTTGCATTGTTTGTTATGCTCTTTTCTAAGACAGCGTTGTGCATTAAAGGTGTGTAACATCTTGTTTCTACCACACACTCTAAACCCTGGCAGCAAAGAGACAAGATAAAGCCACTCCACTTCAGGCTTCATCTTTCACTGCCCTCTGTTTATCGTGATCTGTGCAAACAACTTAAAAAACAATTGGCTTCAACAAAGCTGTTACTCTCTGTAAAGCCCAGTGGCTACAGAGCTTATTTGTGTCTGTCTGTTTCATTAGTTTCTAAGGACAAGGACGAAAACAAAATAATGAGGATGAGCTTTGCAGATGATGAGAAACACACACACACACACACACACACACACACACACACACACACACACACACACACACACACACACACACACACACACACACACACACACACACACACACACACACACACACAATGTTATTGCTCCTGAAGAAAGCCAGAATCCGCCAGTCAGGTTTAAACAAACTAATGGAGAATAGTTAATGCAAAACTAAAGACACACACTGTTTAGTTTCCAAACACTATTCCATCTATTCACTAACATATCACAGACAAAAACACCACTCCCTAATAGATATCCCTCGCAACGCATAGACAAAAGCAACAACAACAAAAATTAATTTCAACAGGTTGCAGCTTGTAAAGTTAGTTGCGGAAAATTGTGTTTCCTTATTAACGCACCAGAGGTCACAATCCATAGCTTCTATTATTTTATTGACTCAAAAACACTTAGATGAGTTTGCACTTCAGGTCTACAGCCTTTTGTTTAATTGGAACACATCATGTGTTAATGAGCTTTAATGGAATAATAGCTAATGAATGTGTTACTTGAGCTAATGACATCCGTGGACACCAATAGTAGCTCTTTATTACCTATATAAAGTGAGGCAGGAACAGTAGCCATGTACATATCTACAACGGTACAAAGAAAGTTTAAATATTCTATTCTATAGGGCGTTCACTCACTGCTCTAAGATATAGAAAATGTGGCAATTCAGGGGGTGCTACGAAATGAATGTAAAAACGTAGGTTTCTTTGCTCTATCATTATAAATCACATTAATCATTAATTCATCAATACATTGTTCTCTACAATGTTATAACCTTAATATACTTGCACTTGACAGTATGAATGAAATAAGAACATTAATTTGCTGTGTCCATTGCTAGTTTAGACTGCACCGCTCTTGGTTGTATCTCTTCCATATTTGGTGTTGGGAGGTGGTATCATTTGGAGGTTTTTCCACTGGTTGGACCAATCATAATCAACTTGATACCCTTGTCATTTTCATAACAAGATCCTTGGATTTCATTGGCTATATTAGCAATCAATCAACATTGAGGGGCCGTTTCTATGGCGATTTAAAGGGAAATACACAATGAAAACAGGAACAGATTTTCTTCGTGGAGGGTTGATATTGAAGTTCAGTCTGTTAGCTTTGTAAATAAATAAATAAAACGAAGCTGCAGCCACTAGTTGGCTTGTCAGTTGACGTTTTTTAGTTGGCGCAGTTCTGCCGCGGAGCAGCGCCACACAGTTCTATTGCGCAGTGACCACTTTTTGATCATGCCTGTTTTGACATTCCAATCACTATTAACATGCTAAATTGTCAGAGTAAATCATATGTAACTTTTGAACCAAATATGGTATAGACATGGAGTTTGGACTATTATATTTCAGACGCAATGCTCTATTGAATGGCCATATTGGTATAAACCTTGAATTAATACATTTTATGGGTGTACACTATATTCTAATTTCTAAATATTCTAATAGATAATGAATGACTTTAGTCAGGTGCATATTCAGTGTATCTCTTGTCAAGCAAAACAAGGACAAGGCCAGAGGATACCATAGAACGGTTGTGCTGTTTGTTGTCAAGCACTAACAATATAAAGCACACATCTAAATGAATGTTAAGCTCAACACAAACAATCATGTACCTACTATCACTAGGACTTACTGACTCTGTAAGATATAGAAAAAAATGGAAAGGTGTGTTACACCAACATGGAGGAACTTTTAAACTGGGTTAAATCAAGGTTTATCTATTAATCACGTTGTCATAAAACTTTAAACAGTTTTGTATTAATCATGGTTAAATGTAATCCTTTTTGTAAACTAATTAGTGTTATCCTCTAAAATAAGTGGTCTATTTACCTCTGAGCTATGTGTCTCCTCTCTGGACTCTGGTGGGGGTCTGTGACTCGGCCTCCATCCCAGCATGGTGGAAGGTGGATGTTGATGGAAGAAGCATCTCTCCGGGTCTGTTACACTTTTAATTAGGACAACACGACTGAGATTGAGAGTGTCTGAGGACCCACAGGGACTTTTCCTATTTCCATCCCATCTCTGGGATCCAACAGCTCTGAACACTCTTCAACCGCAAGTTAAAGACCGCTAGACTGGCCAAACCGTTATCTTTAGACCCAGCGTGATTCAAACAGCACATCGACTCATATCGTCTCATACGGTCTCCTACCGTCTCTCCCTCAACACCTTTTCTTTCCCCAAAATAACCTCCCGGTGTGGTGCTCCCGGTGTGGTGGAATTATGGGAGCTGTCACACATAATTGGGAGCGCCTTTGTAATTTCATCCGAAGTGGGCCGCACTTCCAGAATAGTCCAGGCTCAGAGTCTTTTGAGGAGTCTATGGGAGGGAGTCACAACACAGCAACACAGCAGGGGAACCTGGCCATCAGCCGTTTTGAAGACTCATAAAGTTTTGACCTATTTTTGTCTTAGTGGTTGCCGGTCAGTTCTACCCCCTCCCCCACCATTTGATTTGGTACGTTTGTGAATGTAGCCAAATAAAACAGTTGTTTTACTGACTTTTTTCAGCGAGGGAACTATTTGTTGTGAGATGCTTTTGATGTGTAGTATCTTAGCGCTTTAGAGTGGGCTGAGATAAGATAAAGTCAGAACCCACTCATTTGTGGACAGGAGATTGCAGTGTGTTCTCTAATAAGATATAAACCAAGAACTGACTCCTGAGACAAAATGCTATTCTCCTTTCTTTCTTTTTCCTTTTCAGGAAGTAATTTCATTCCTATCTCTTTCTTTCCAGGAAGTCGTTTGTTCCTCTCTCTCTTTCCTGGAAATGTTTTATTTCTCTCTATCATACTCACACTCAAGCACACACCTTTTAAAGGCTTGTGAGTGAGAATGAGTTCCTGGTGTGTCCGTCTTCCGGTGCTGGTGAGGTGAGCATGGAGGTTAGCTGTAGAGTCAGTCAGTGCCGGGGAATGGTCCTTATCCCCCCCTCCTGCAGGGGCACTACACGCACACACTGACTGACTGACCGACCGACCCCTCCCTCCCTGATTTGTCATTTCTACCACTCTGGGTTAAAACCCTCAGAATGGAAATGCTACAGCTCATGGAGAAGGAGGGAGGATGGGATGCTTCCATTTCCCTCATCTCTTTCTCTCGCTCTCTCTTTTCCTGTCCTCCTGAGCCTTGCTTTGACATGAGCTGGTGCTCTGGCACTCCCTTGTCATTGTCCCTCTGAGGCTTTCCTCTCTCTCCTTTTCTCCCTCCCATCTCTCAGACGGAGTTGTGGGGTCTAATGAAAGAGTGATACAGTGGGGAATGGTGAAGAGATGAAGGACTACAGTAAACCTCAGGGATTCTGGGGATGGAATTGGATAGTTAGAAGGTTGCCACAGTGCATTAGTGCCGGGAATGGGAAGCGGGAATGCCACAATTATTTTTTTCCCCCACCGTTGATTCGGTCTCCTGTCACAGAGCGGCTCTCTAATGGAATGAGACACATACTGTATCACCTGCATCGGAGTGTGTGAGAACCACACAGTCAATTCTTCACTTGCCTTTCCCACTAGTGTTATTAGTAGTATGAACTGTATTTGAGGCTGGTGGTTTTGTGTACAACCGGAAAAAAACATTTACCCACTATGCAACTGCGTTTCAGTGCATTAGGACTTCCTGGATTAGGCTATCACGTTGAGAGTGCAGCAGGGAACTCTGATAAGACTGGAGTCCCAGTTGTGTTTTTAAGGCATTCTTGCTTGTCCTGTTTAGTTCATGTCAGACAATGTAACTTATTTTAATTTAGATCTCTCACGCATTGATCTCGCAGCCCCTGGACATTTATGGCTTCCACGTCCTCCGCTGTGCATCAAAATGATGAAATCAGAAGCCAACTCCGTAGTCAAGCCACTTACAGTACATTACTGTACAGTACATTACAGGACATCTCTGAGATTAACCAGGTATTGAAATGAATTAGGAAACAATTTCCAAGGATTACTGTAGTATTTCAGACCCGAGTTACTTCACTCACTACTGGGATAAGAGGATTTAGTGGCTTTCCTTATGTTGGGATGCTGTTGAAACATCCAGGACGGCCCCCCGTTGTAAGATGTTTCAGAGAGAGATCGATCCCTCCCTCTTTGGGAGCTGGGTTATTCTGGGCCTGCCTTCGCCACCGCAGATGCATTAGAAGATTAAAAGTAATATTCTGAACGCGCCCAGCGCGGACTAATTGTTTCTGGGTCTCCCACCCACCTCTCTATCCACATTTTTCAAGGGGTGCTGCAGCACCTTCAGCACCCCTACTTCTCAAGGCTATGTATATTTGAGAAAATGGTGTCAGTGTTCATTGCAGTGGTCAAACACATAGACATGGCTGATAGACAGGCGACAGCAGTTACACACAGCATCAAATAATGTTAAAGAATAAGCAGCCCGTTCACTCCAGTAGGCCCCATGAAATCATACCAATACAAAAGCACAACCATTTCATGTCCAAAAAGAAATTAACAAACCAGCTATTACTTCCCATTGCAAATATATTTTATCACGTTCATCACACCAGCAGGTTATCAAAAGTTTAAATTCAACAATGTTTCACAGTCATTATTTTCAAAGAGATAGCAAACAGCAAGCGAGCTGCAACAAAAAACAGTACAACTCACCAGATGATGATAATTTGTTAACAAAGTTTGAAAGTTAATCTTGAAAAGGGTGATGCTAACAAATTAGCAACAACATCCACCTTGAAATTGAAACAGCTGCTGCAGCCGCCCTTTACAAAAAAAATATATTAAAAAAGCACTACATAACGACAGAGTAAAAAACCTTCTGGCGGGTTCTAGTAGGACAAAAAAATGTCTCTGTGCCCAATTTGCAACACTGCTATTAGATGCTAGCTAGAATACACTAGCTACCGGCAAGCTACTGTAGCATACTGGTAGCTACAGTGCCTTCAGAAAGTATTCATACCCCTTGACTTAGTCCACATTTTGTTGTGTTACAGCCTGAATTCAAAATGGATTATACCCCATAATGAAAAAGTGAAAACAGAAAATTTAGCACATTTATTGAAAATTAAATACATAAATATCTCATTTAGATAAGAATTCACACCCCTGAGTCAATACATGTTAGAATCACCTTTGGCAGTGATTACAGCTGTGAGTCTTTCTGGATAAGTCTCTAAGCGCTCTGCACACCTGGATTGTAAAATATATGCACATTATTCTTTAAAAAATTCTTTAAACTCTGCCAAGTTGGTTGTTGATCATTGCTAGACGGCCATTTTCAAGTCTTGCCGTAGATTTTCACCCTGATTTAGGTCAAAACTGTAACTAGGCCACTCAGGAACATTCAATGTTGTATTGGTAAGCGACTCCAGTGTATATTTGGCCTTGTGTTTTTAGGTTATTGTCCTGCTGAAAGGTGAATTTGCCTCCCAGTGTCTTTTGGAAAGCAGACCCAACCAGGGTTTCCTCTAGGATTTTGGCTGTGCTTAGCTCCATTCTATTCCATTTCTTTTTATCCTAAATAACTCTTTAGTCCTTGCCGATGACAAGCATACCCACCACCATGCTTCAGTGATGTGTTGGATTTGCCCCAAACATAACGCTTTGTGTTTAGGACATAAAGTACATTTTTTTGCTTTTTTTGTTGTTGCATTTTTACTTTAGTGCCTTATTGCAATCGGGATGCGTGTTTTGGGATATTGTTATTGTGTACATGCTTCATTCTTTTCATTCATTTTAGCTTAATATTTTTGTATTGTGGAGTAACTACAATGTTGCTGATCCATCCTCAGTTTTCTCCTATCACAGCCATTAAACTCTGTAACTGTTTTAAAGTCACCATTGGCATCATGGGGAAATCCCTGAGTGGTTTTCTTCCTCTCGGACAACTAAATTAGGAAGGACACCTGTATATTTGTAGTGACTGGGTGTATTGATACACCATCCAAAGTGTAATGAATAACTCACATGTCACCATTCAATGTCTGCTTTTTTTTACCCATCTACCAATAGGTGCCCTTCTTTACTAAGCATTGGAAAACCTTCCTTGTCTTTGTGTTTGAATCTGTGCTTGAAATTCACTGCTTGACTGAGAGACCTTGTAGGTAATTGTATATGTGAGGTACAGAGATAAGGTAGTCATTCAAATATCATGTTAGCCACTATTATTGCACAAAGACTGAGTCCATGCAACTTATTATGTGACTTGTTAAGCAAATTTTTACTCCTGAACTTATTTAGGCTTGCCACAACAAAAGGGTTAAATACTTATTGAAGTGAGACATTTCAACTTTTCATTTTTAGTTAATTAGTAAAACTGTCTAAAAACATAATTACACTTTGACATTATGGGGTAGTGTGTGTAGGCTAGTGACACAACATCTCAATTTAATACATTTTAAATTCAGGATATAACACAAAATAATTTGGAAAAAGTCAAGGGGTATGAATACTTTCTGAAGGCACTCTAACTAATTAGCTTCGTAAAGTGGTCGTATGGGACTGCTGGAGCGTGGTCATCAGTGGTCTTCTTCAGAGTTCACTTCTAATAAGGAGAGTATTCTGTTCAATTGGGCAGCGAGACCCTGACACCAACTCGACCTCCACATTGAACTTGTTTTAAGAGTTGGTTGGTGCAGTGGACCAGAAAGTTTTTGATAAAATGAGAGGAGTGTCTCACTAAGGGAAATGTACACAACACATGCTGAGGAATAATTCAGCCAGCACTGAGTTCATTTATTCAGCCTTTGTTATTTTCCCTCAGTTTTTTCCCTCCCAAAAATGATTTCCCCAATATGTACTGAGTCGTGAGCAAATCAACATGCAGCGCCAGGCAATATCACACTGTCAATCACCTCTCTGTAATGCAATCGGGAGAAAGACTTGGTGTTCCTCCTTGCCTCGCTGACTTCTCTTTAATATGTCTCAACAGTAAATAATACTAATCGTTACAGGAAATTGTACTTGACAGGAATGCTACAGTACCGTTGCTTTTCTACATCACATTTCAAAATACTTCATATTGTGCTTCATATCTTCGAACCGCAGAACCAAAGCACTTCGGTTGGTTTCGTTGTTGAATCGATAGCTAATGGGCTCGATTCTCTCCATCTTCCATAATGATGGAAATACCATCAATATGTGTGTGTGTGTGAGTATGTCTTTCAATACTATCGATAGGCTACGACCTATTTAAATCAATAATCAAGACGCTTGTCATGACTCTAATGTATTGTTCTGATAATGGGTGCTAAGGGGCTGCAATGTTGTTTCTCCTGAATAGGTAGCCAGGGGAATGCCGCAATCAGGCTGGAAGTTGTTCCTGTTTCAAGGAACACAATGGAGGGAAAATACATTTGTACCGCTACGGTCTGTCACTGCTAGGCCTGTGTCATGGTCTGAGCCACCATTTTCTCTTCATTAGTCGAAGATGTGTTGTCATTTCAGAGACACTTTACATTTTATCAGACAAATGGCTGACATCTGAACAACGGGCTATGGAAATATCTGTGGGTTTCTTGAGTCGTGGCATTGAATATTGAATATGGAAATAAATGCTGAGTTTATGTTACATTGATGCTGTGATTTTACGTCAATGTAAATGGTACTTGGTTTGAAAGCCTTTAATAACTGTACTGTCTAGATAGGCCGTCATTGTGATGGAGCTGACAGGAAAATTATGTTTAACCATTGTCCTGTCTTGAACGCAGCTATGCCAACAACATGCGTACAGTAGGCTCATTATTTAATGAAATAAAACCGATATACAATATATCGCCTTGGTAATATTAATGAGAAGGCTAGTAAAAACCAAGCATTTCGCTAGACCCACTATAACATCTGCTAAACTGTGTACGTGACCATTAAACTTAAATTTGATTTGATTTGAGATAGACAGGTGACTTTTGAATCGTCAACGTCTTTGCTACAGCGAGGTTCATTCTTGTGGTCAACCTAGAAGGCAACAGACATACAACACTATAGCACGTCTAGGAACCATGGTCACCCAATACATACAGTACAGAGACATCCAGCTTCTACCCTCTCCTCCACCATACCCCCTCTTCCCTCCCTGGCCTGAAGTTCTCCCAACCTGCCTGCAGAGGGTACTCTGTGACTGCTGTTGGAACCAGAGCCCCCCTCATTGCTTCCTGTTGCCCTACAAGTACCCATGTACACGTGCACGCACACACACACTGTATAAACTATGCGCTAGTATATCTGATAGGAGGCTGTAGTAGCTAACGTACAGGCGTCAGATGTGGACAGCCTTAGAGACTGTGGTGATGCTGCTGGAAGCCTGGTCCCTGACAGGTGTGTCCGATAGGAGAGAGTAACAGAGCACCAGGTTGGAACCAACACACTTAACAGTTTGCCTGGATTCAAACTAATGGGATTTGATGTAAACTGGCTTGTCAGCACATACACACACTGATCCTCTTTTCCACAGGGATAGGGGGTTTGGGGAGTTATCTAGCATGTTGGTGTTTTTTCTGATGTGGGTTTTGGTGTGTGTTGTGGAAATGGCTGCCTATGGAATATGATGTGGAAGCGGTGCTTGTTAAATAATGGATGTGAGAAGCAGCTGGAAAGCAATTGATTTATGCCCACAGGTTTCTTGGGATTTTTATAGGATTGGCTAAATGTCATTACACTGTAGGTGGGGGGGTGATGAACTGTAATATTCTTTGATGTCTATGAGCGTGTCTCCCCTACATTGGCCTATAAAACCTGGAACACAGTGTCAGATTGTGAAAATAGCCCCTCCCATCATCTCACACACAACCACTCCTACACGTGGCATATACACTCCTACATGTGTCGTAGCGTGTTCAAGAGAACATGTAGTTAGATTAACTGCTGTTGTGGCAGTACTTGCTATGGCCTGACTCGGTCCTCTCCCTCTCCTCCTCACTACTGACGGCCTCACTCGGTCCTCTGTCTCCTCCTCACTACTGACGACCTGGCTCGGTACTCTCCGTCTCCTCCTCACTACTGATGGCCTCACTCGGTCCTCTCCGTCTCCTCCTCACTACTGATGGCCTGGCTCGGTCCTCTCTGTCTCCTCCTCACTACTGACGACCTGGCTCGGTACTCTCCGTCTCCTCCTCACTACTGATGGCCTGGCTCGGTCCTCTCTCTCTCCTCCTCACTACTGATGTCCTGGCTCGGTCCTCTCTGTTCCTCCTCACTACTGATGTCCTGGCTCGGTCCTCTCTGACTGCTCCTCACTACTCATGTCCTGGCTCGGTCCTCTCTGTTCCTCCTCACTACTGATGTCCTGGTTCGGTCCTCTCTGACTGCTCCTCACTACTGATGTCCTGGCTCGGTCCTCTCTGACTGCTCCTCACTACTCATGTCCTGGCTCGGTCCTCTCTGTTCCTCCTCACTACTGATGTCCTGGTTCGGTCCTCTCTGACTGCTCCTCACTACTGATGTCCTGGCTCGGTCCTCTCTGACTGCTCCTCACTACTCATGTCCTGGCTCGGTCCTCTCTGGTCCTCCTCACTACTGATGTCCTGGCTCGGTCCTCTCTGACTGCTCCTCACTACTGATGTCCTGGCTCGGTCCTCTCTGACTGCTCCTCACTACTGACGGCCTGGTTCGGTCCTCTGTGTCTCCTGTCCACTAATCCTCTTCTAGATCCATCCACATGCATCCTACTGTCACCCAATATTAACCTACAATGAATAATTCAATTCTCCAGAATTATAATCTCACATGAACAAACATGTCCCCGGATCTCATCAACAAACACTGTAGTGGATACACCTTGAAGGTCAAGCACCCATTTATAATTAATTGCGCCCAGGCTTTTTTATAATTTTTCCATGGCGAGAGATCGAGCTAAGCCCACCATTAATGTTCACCCAACCTTGTCTTCATGCCACTGTTCTAGTTGTTTGTTTCTTTTCTCGGGCCTGGGTGTTGGATCTCGTATTCAGATGAAACCTTGTTGGTGGAAAAGCTCTGTAGGATAGTTGTCAATTACATCCTTGTTCCGCCGCAGTTGTTGTTTTCATTAGGCATGCCGGGTGTGTTCCGGGATATCTACTCGGGAGGTTGCCTTCACTTGTGTCGGCGCCGAGGCCCTCACCTGGGAAATCTAAAGGAACGCTCCCTCTGTCTGATCCAGCGGATTTAGCCGGAAATCTTCATTAAAAATGGCTATTAATGCCTAATGCAACCAATGAACAGAGAGAGGGGATTGGCATGCTAGAGCAGGGACAGCTTGAGTTATAATTATAGGCGCGCCTAAATATAATCTTATATTTAATATATTATAAAGGATAAATGGAGTAAGGAAAACAATGTACACTGAACAAAAATGTAAACGCAACATGTAAAGTGTTGGTCCCATGTTTCATGAGCTGAAATAAAAGATACCAGAAATTTGCCATACACACAAAAATCGTATTTCCACACGTGTTTACATCCCTCTTAGTTAGTGTGCGTCTCAGCTTTGCCAAGATAATCCATCCACCTGACAGGTGTGGCATATCAAGAAGCTGATTTACACAGGTGCACCTTGTGCAGGGTACAATTAAAGGCCACTCTAAAATGTGCGGTTTTGTCACACAACACAATGCCACAGATGTCAAGTTTTGAGAAAGCATGAAATTGGCATGATGACTGCAGAAATGTTCACCAGAGCCGCCTCAAATGTCATTTTTAGAGAATTCGGCAGTACATCCAATCGGCCTCACAACCGCAGACCACCTGTATGGCGTTGTGTGGGTGAGGGGTTTGCTGATGTCAACGTTGTGAACACAATGCCCCATGGTGGGTCTATGGTATGTGCAGGCATAAGCTACGGACAACAAACACAACTGCATTTGACCGATGTCAATTTGAACGCACAGAGATACTGTGACGAGATCCTGAGGGCTATTGTCATGCCATTCATCCGCCGCCATCACCTCATGTTTCAGCATGATAATGCACGGCTCCATGTCGCAAGGATCTGTACACAATTCCTGGAAGCCTGAAAATGTCCCAGTTCATCCATGGCCTGCATACTCACCAGACATGTCACCCATTGAGCATCTTTGGGATGCTCTAGATCAACGTGTTACGACAACGTGTTCCAGTTCCCGCCAATATCCAGCAACTTCGCACAGCCATTGAAGAGCAGTAGGACAACATTCCACAGGCCACAATCAACAGCCTGATCAACTCTATGCTGAGATGTGTCGCGCTGCATGAGGCAAATGGTGGTCACACAAGATACTGACTGGTTTTCTAATCCACGCCTCTACCTTTTTTTTAAGGTACCTGTGACCAACTGAGGCATCTCTGTATACTCAGTCATGTGAAATATATACAGTTAAAGTCGAAATTTTACATACACCTTAGCCAAATACATTTAAACTCAGTTTTTCACAATTCCTGACATGTCTTAGGTCAGTTCGATCACCACTTTTTATTTTAAGAATGTGAAATGTCAGAATAATAGTAGAGAGAGTGATTTATTTCAGCTTTTATTTCTTTCATCTCATTCCCAGTGGGTCAGAAGTTTACATACACTCAATAAGTATTTGGTAGCATTGTCTTTAAATTGTTTCACTTGGGTCAAATTTTTTGGGTAGCCTTCCACAAGCTTCCTACAATAAGTTGGGTGAAATTTGGCACATTCCTCCTGACAGAGCTGGTGTAACTGAGTCAGGTTTGTAGGCCTCCTTGCTCGCACACGCTTTTTCAGTTCTGCCCACACATTTTCTATAGGATTGAGGTCAGGGCTTTGTGATGGCCACTCCAATACCTTGACTTTGTTGTCCTTAAGCCATTTTTCCACAACTTTGGAAGTATGCTTGGGGTCATTGTCCATTTGGAAGACCCATTTGCGACCAAGCTTTAACTTCCTGACTGATGTCTTGAGATGTTGCTACAATATATCCACATAATTTTCCGTCCTCATGTTGCCATCTATTTTGGGAAGTGCACCAGGGCCTCCTGCAGCAAAGCACCCCCACAACATGATCCTGCCACCCCCGTGTTTCACGGTTGGGATGGTGTTCTTCGGCTTGCAAGCCTCCCCCTTTTTCCTCCAAACATATTGATGGTCATTATGGCCAAACAGCTCTATTTTTGTTTCATCAGACCAGAGGACATTTCTCCAAAAAGTATGATCTTTGTCCCCATGTGCAGTTGCAAATCGTAGTCTGGCTTTTTTATGTCGGTTTTGGAGCAGTGGCTTCTACCTTGCTGAGCGGCCTTTTCAGGTTATGTCGATATAGGACTCGTTTTACTGTGGATATAGATACTTTTGTACCTGTTTCCTCCAGCATTTTCACAATTTCCTTTGCTGTTGTTCTGGGATTGATCTGCAGTTTTTGCACCAACGTACGTTCATCTCTAGGAGACTGAACGCATCTCCTTCCTGAGCGGTATGACGGCTGCGTGATCCCATGGTGTTTATACTTGCGTACTATTGTTTGTACAGATGAACGTGGTACCTTCAGGCGTTTGGAAATTGCTCCCAAGGATGAACCAGACTTGTGGATGTCTACAATTTTTTTTTTGAGGTCTTGGCTGATTTCTTTTGATTTTCCCAGGATGTCAAGCAAGGAGGCACTGAGTTTGAAGGTAGGCCTTGAAATACATCCACAGGTACACCTCCAATTGACTCAAATGATGTCAGAATCTTCTAAAGCCATGACATAATTTTCTGGAATTTTTCAAGCTGTTTAAAGGCACAGTCAACTTAGTGTATGTAAACTTCTGACCCACTGAAATTGTGATACAGTAAATTATAAGTGAACCAATCTGTAAACAATTGTTGGAAAAATTACCAGTCGTGCACAAAGTAGATGTCCTAACCGACTTGCCAAAATGATTCCAACCTAAGTGTATGTCAACTTCAGACTTCAACTGTAGATTAGGTCCTAATTTATTTATTTCAATTGACTGATTTCCTTATATGAACTTTAACTCTGTAAAATCTTTGAAATTGTTGCATGTTGCATTTATTTTTTTGTTCAGTATAAATACAGTCCCTTCAGAAAATATTCATACCTCTTTACTTTTTCCACATTTTGTGTAACAGCCTAAATTCAAAATGTATCAAAAAAACTATCTCATCCATCTACACACAATACCCCATATTGACAAAGTGAAAACATGTTTTTAGATTTTTTTTGCAAATTCATTGAAAATGAAATACAGAAATATCTAATGTACGTACTGTAAGTATTCACAACCCTGAGTCAATATGTTAGAATCGCCTTTGGCAGTGATTACAGTTGTGAATCTTTCTGGGTTACTCTCTAAGAGCTTTCCACACCTGAGTTGTACAATAGTTGTACAATATTTGCACACTATTCATTTTAACATTCTTCAAGCTCTGTCAAGTTGGTTGTTGATCATTGCTAGGAAGCCATATTCAAGTTTTGCCATAGATTTTCAAGCTGATTTAAGCCAAAACTGTAACTTGGCCATTCAAGAACATTTAATGTTGTCTTGGTAAGCAACTCCAGTGTATATTTGGCCTTGTGTTTTAGGTTATTGTCCTGCTGAAAGTTTAATTTGTGTCCCAGTGTCTGTTGGAAAGCAAACTGAACCAGGTTTTCCTCTAGGATTTTACCTGTGCTTAGCTCTATTCCATTTCTTTTTATCCTAAATAACTCCTTAGTCCTTGCCGATGACACGCATACCCATAATATTTTGCAGCCTCCACAATGCTTGCAAATATGAAGAGTGATAGTCAGTGATGTGTTCTATTTGCCCCAAACATAACGTTTTGAATTAAAGTTAAAATAAAATAAAAAATTCCACATTTTCTTAAGTTTTACTTTAGTGCCTTATTGCAAACAGGATGCATGTTTTGGGATATTATTGTGTACATGCTTCATTCTTTTCACTCTGTCATTTAGCTTAATATTTTTGTATTGTGGAGTAACTACAATGTTGCTGATCCATCCTCAGTTTTCTCCTATCACAGCCATTAAACTCTGTAATTGTTTTAAAGTCCCTATTAGCCTCATGGTTTAATCCCTGAGCTGTTTCCTTCCTCTCCAGCAACTGTGTTAAGAAGGACACCTGTATTTTTGCGTGTGTATTGATATTTTGCGTGTGTAGTGTATTGATTCACCATCCACTGTGAATACTTTCTGAAGGCACTGTATATAACATAACGATTGAGATCAATTACCATGATTGCGGCCCAAGTGCCTCAGAATGGCATTGGATTGGTACAGGGCCAATCCTCCATTTTCAAACGGACAAATACCAGATACACATCAGACAGACGCGTTGCTGAAGATCCAGATTCTAGCACTTACCTTATGATGTAATAATTCATTCAGCTTCCTCCTCTGTCAATGCAATTTTATTCTTGTCATTATAGTCCAAATGTGGGCTGGCTGATCAACACAGTGTCAAGTTACTTTTCAATGTCTTCCCAAAAACCTGAAGTCGCCATCCAAAAGTAAAAAGTGCCAGGGGTGCGGATTGCACACGAAGCATCCAGGTAAAACAGCAACAACACCTGAGTATTGCTTGCTTGCGCAACCTGTGCCAAGTAAAAGATAAAAACATGCTTGCTAACTCCGTTATCTATTTTGTCAAATGAAACTGTTTTCGGCTATTTATTTTTACCAAGCAAGATAAATACATGTTAAATCAGCACTGAGTGAATGAACATCAACAAACCCTTGCTGTCATCGCTAGAGTGTCAAGTTGACATAGCCTAAAGGTTAGCGTCACCGCCCTGGGATTTGAAGGTCCTGGGTTCGCCCACCGGTGGGGATATTTTGACTATTCTCTTTCGTATATAGCTTTTGGCATCCCCTCCCTTTCCCGACACACACACACACACACCGGAACGCACATGCACAATGTGTGCTTATTTTCATTCATAAAGTTTTTCTTAAGAGTGTTTGGGTTCATTGGGCATCGTTGACTGGCAAGGGACAAGGAGTGATGTGTACTAGTGCGCACATCTTGCTACTACGGAGGAGAGTGGAGAGACCAGCTCTCAAACTGTCAAGCAAGACGTTGTTGCCCTGATAAATGAATACTAACAACTACATTATTTATTCTGCCATTTGTCATTATTGTGTGCCTTTACTATAATTTCATTGCTGTGTTATGCTGTATTATAATGTTGTATGATCATCTTCCCGTTGTAAAATCCATTGAAATTTAAAACAAAAACAATGTTCTGAGTGAGAAGTAAGCATTGGTCTGAAGCCGAATAAGAAAGAAAATTCCCATGAGCACCGCAATGCATACTTCACCAGTGAAGTGACTTCTTCACCTTTTTCTATCCACTGTTACACTTTTGGATCTTGTTTTATTAAAGGTTATCAGCCTCACTTTCTCTCATGATATCCAAGAGGCTTCAAGAGCTTTACACCTCAGTGCCTTGTGTCCTTTAGTGTAATTCATAAAACGGGGCAATTGTATGCGTTTACAATGCGATAAACCTCATTATGTCTGCCCACTAACCAGTTTCGCATTATCGGGAAATGGTTTTCGGCAGTACGTCGGTCCATTGTTAGATGGGTAAATGTGATGCTTGTTTTAACCTGACAGAGTTTAATGTTACTCCAATGCTTTCTGAATGGGTAGGAATTCCTCGACCGGGTGCTTTTGTATTCAGGGGATTAAAGCCGGGGGAATTTGCATCCGCAGGGGGACATCGGTGCTGTCACTGGTGCGTGGCAAACAGACGTACCTTTTCGCATGTTAATCGTAGAGTTTTGGTACCAACCGATGGATGTATCGTACAGTATAAAGAGACAGGGTGATCAGAGCTTTTAACGACATGCAAAAGGAATATTTTTTATTTATTTCACCTTTATTTAAACAGGTAGGCAAGTTGGCAACAAGTTCTCATTTACAATTGCAACCTGGCCAAGATAAAGCAAAGCAGTTCGACACACAACAACACAGAGTTACACATGGAGTAAAACAAACATACAGTCAATAATACAGTAGAAAAATAAGTCTATATACAATGTGAGCAAATGAGGTGAGAAAAGGGAGGTAAAGGCAAAAAAAAGGCCATAGTGGCGAGGTAAATACAATATAGCAAGTAAAACACTGGAATGGTAGATTTGCAGTGGAAGAATGTGCAAAGTAGAAATAAAAAATAAAAAAAAATACTGTAGGGGAAGAGGTAGTTGTTTGGGCTAAATTATAGATGGGCTATGTACAGGTGCAGTAATCTGTGAGTTTTTCTGACAGCTGGTGCTTAAAGCTAGTGAGGGAGATAAGTGTTTCCAGTTTCAGAGATTTTTGTAGTTCGTTCCAGTCATTGGCAGCAGAGAACTGGAAGGAGAGGCGGCCAAAGGAGGAATTGGCTTTGGGGGTGACCAGAGAGATATACCTGCTGGAGCGCGTGCTACAGGTGGGTGCTGCTATGGTGACCAGCGGGCTGAGATAAGGGGGGACTTTACCTAGCAGGGTCTTGTAGATGACCTGGAGCCAGTGGGTTTGGCGACGAGTATGAAGCGAGGGCCAGCCAACGAGAGCGTACAGGTCGCAGTGGTGGGTAGTATATGGGGCTTTGGTGACAAAACGGATGGCACTGTGATAGACTGCATCCAATTGATTGAGTAGGGTATTGGGGGCTATTTTGTAAATGACATCGCCGAAGTCGAGGATCGGTAGGATGGTCAGTTTTATGAGGGTATGTTTGGCAGCATGAGTGAAGGATGCTTTGTTGCGAAATAGGAGGCCGATTCTAGATTTAACTTTGGATTGGAGATGTTTGATGTGAGTCTGGAAGGAGAGTTTACAGTCAGTCTAACCAGACACCTAGGTATTTGTAGTTGTCCACATATTCTAAGTCAGAACCGTCCAGAGTAGTGATGCTGGACGGTCGGGTAGGTGCACGCAGCGATCGGTTGAAGAGCATGCGTTTAGCTTTACTTGTATTTAAGAGCAGTTGGAGGCCACAGAAGGAGAGTTGTATGGCATTGAAGCTCATCTGGAGGGTTGTTAACACAGTGTCCAAAGAAGGGCCAGAAGTATACATAATGGTGTCGTCTACATAGAGGTGGATCAGAGACTCACTAGCAGCAAGAGCGACATCATTGATGTATACAGAGTTAAGAGTCGGCCAAGGATTGAACCCTGTGGCACCCCCATAGAGACTGCCAGAGGCCCGGACAACAGGCCCTCCGATTTGACACACTGAACTCTATCAGAGAAGTAGTTGGTGAACCAACTATTTGAGAAATCATTTGAGAAGCCAAGGCTATTGAGTCTGCCGATGAGGATGTGGTGATTAACAGAGTCGAAAGCCTTGGCCAGGTCAATGAATACGGCTGCACAGTATTGTTTCTTGTCGATGGCGGTTAAGATATTGTTTAGGACCTTGAGTGTGGCTGAGGTGCACCCATGACCAGCTCTGAAACCAGATTGCATAGCGGAGAAGGTATGGTGGGATTCAAAATGGTCGGTAATCTGTTTGTTGACTTGGCTTTCAAAGACCTTAGAAAGGCAGGGTAGGATAGATATAGGTCTGTAGCAGTTTGGGTCAAGAGTGTGTCCCCCTTTGAAGAGGGGGATGACCACAGCTGCTTTCCAATCTTTGGGAATCTCAGACGACACGAAAGAGAGGTTGAACAGGCTAGTAATAGGGGTTGCAACAATTTCGGCAGATAATTCGAGAAAGAAACGGTCCAGATTGTCTAGCCCAGCTGATTTGTAGGGGTCCAGATTTTGCAGCTCTTTCAGAACATCAGCTGACTGGATTTGGGAGAAGGAGAAATGGGGAAGGCTTGGGCGAGTTGCTGTGGGGAGTACAGTGCTGTTGACCGGGGTAGGGGTAGCCAGGTGGAAAGCATGGCCAGCCGTAGAAAAATGCTTATTGAAATTCTCAATTATAGTGGATTTATCGGTGGTGACAGAGTTTCCTATCCTCAGTGCAGTGGGCAGCTGGGAGGAGGTGCTCTTATTCTCCATGGACTTTACAGTGTCCCAGAATTTTTTCTAGTTTGTGTTGCAGGAAGCAAATTTCTGCTTGAAAAGGCTAGCCTTGGCTTTTCTAACTGCCTGTGTATATTTGTTTCTAACTCTCCTGAAAAGTTGCATATCACGGGGGCTGTTCGATGCTAATGCAGAACGCGACAGGAAGTTTTTATGTTGGTTAAAGGCAGTCAGGCCTGGAGAGAACCAAGGGCTATATCTGTTCCTGGTTCTACATTTCTTGAATGGGGCTTGCTTATTTAAGATGGTGAGGAAGTCATTTAAAAAAAAGAATATGACAATTTCACAGCTACTGTATTTATGGATGAAAAATAATTTGGATCTATGGTTGTTATGAAGTAATTAAAAGTGTTGCGAACTGTTGCATAAGCATGGATTAGACACAGCTCAGAGAACAGAAACATGAACCATGTGTGTGTGCTTGACACATGTTGAGCACTGATAAATCGATTGGGTATTGGCAGGCGGTAAAGTTGTGGATTTTATAGAAGGGTCAAAGAATCTGATGACCTTTGATGTAGCCCAGCCCTCCATCTTTCCTATCAGGTATCAGTAACCCAGCCCTTCTCCACCTTTTGTCTGTCCCGTGCTTTCTTCTCTCCTATGGCCAATACAGCCCACTTCAAACAGAGATTACATTATTGTGACATTCCCGCAAGGGTTTTGCAGATGCGGTCACGGCCAAGTCATCGCCACTTTTCCCTTGAAACCTAATCTCCAGTGTGGCCTTATTCACCTGTGATAGTTAGATGGTGGAAGAGGGGGTTGTTGAGACAGTGGCTGTCACCAACCACAGCGATGCTATCCATTCAGGTGATCCTTTTTGCTGTCTGGTTATTAAGTCTGATTATGAGATTTCACAATGCCTGGAATAGTGTGCAACATCATAGGAACCACATTAATATGATATTCTGAGATGCACAGCACGACTGCAAAAAAAGACAACCTATAATGTGTTAAATGACTTAGTACTCTGGTTCAATTGTGAGGGCAAGACCACAATGCTCCTCAGCCTCTGATTGGATTTCATTACAACCCGTTCCTGTCATCCCCGCTAACGCTAGGCTAACGCTAGCTGCTACGTGGCAGAGCTCCAGACAGTGCAGGAGAAGGAGGCTGTCGCCGGGTGCCCATTTTAATATTTGTGGTTATTGATTGAGGACCTGTAATGCAATTCCACCATCCGTTTTCCTCTTTGCAAATATTGGGGGTAAAAGGTGACTTTCGCCGATTGTAAATCCTTTTCCTGTTTTCTTATCCAAACCTCTATCTCTCAGCCATTGGTTGGCTGCCCACAGCAGTAAAGTCCTCAGTCTGATAGCATTTTATAGTTGGCATCGGGCACTGCACAAGCTCTTTCATTTCACTTTTACCCTTGACGGTCTTTTTTCGGTCGACCTGGCAACTGCCTGTACGGAAAATACATAAAATCCTGTCCCTGTCACGGAGCGAACTTAGAGACTAAATGTTTCCATTTCTAATCAAAGGATACATCTTTTAACTTGGCTGGTGGTGGGCAGAACTTTGAGTGATCTTTGGCTGCTCATCACTCTCTCTTTGGAGCATCGTTTCACATATCACACCCTCAGAGTGAGCTGTGCCGGTGGAACCAGACGGAGTTTATGGTCCGCTAACCCCCCCCCCCCCCCCCCCCCCCTTATAAAATGGTAGAGGAAACTAAACACTGTGTTGAAGAGCATCAGGGTCCTGTATAAGTGACACCACAGGCGAACACCTTCACTTTGACACTTGTAGGTCTGTATAAAAACCTGGTCGCAGTAAATAATTGATGTAAACTTCAATATTGTAGGAATAGTGAAATGTGTGTGTGTGTGTGTGTAGGTAAAAATGTATGTCTGTGTGCACGTGTGTGTGATGAAGGATGTTGATGTGTGTGTGTATGGCGGGAGCATAGATGTGCGACTGTGTGTTTGCATGGGAAGCTTGGTGTGTCAGGCTAAATCAGGGTTCCCCAACTGGCGGCAAGCGGGCTAAATGCCGGCAAGTGTCCCCCTCCCAAAAAACAATTTTATATTCGGTTGGACATATAATACTGTAACAACACCAGCAAATCAGCTCCAAGTGATTTTAATTTAGGAAAACTGTTCCAAAGTGTTCCCACACATAATAGAGAGATATATGTGATCGTATACAAATGTAAGCAAGTTTTCAGATGATGATGTTATAGTCAAATATTATATCTGTTTGGGCTTCTCGTGGTCCATTTGCTGTTGACACATTTTGTTTTCTGTTCCGGCCCTCTGACCACCCATCATCCCGTGGCTGAAGGCTGAATCTAGTTGATGACGCTCACCTGCTGCTGAAGTCCTCCAGCATCTGTGCAGCTCTCTCTTTATTACAGTAGGGCTGCTGTCATGCATTTAGAGTATGCAGCCGTGCTTATGTATAGGTATGGGAGAGACAGCGGCGTGTATATAGTGTAGAAACAACAGAGGGAGCTTGATAGAATGTTACGGTCTTTAGCGTATCATATACACAACACATGCCGACCCACATCGACTTCACTTGGTTTACAAAGACACATCCATGTCTACTCCTTTCCTCTCTACACACACACACACACACACACACACACACACACACTGCTCAGTGTGCCACAGGAGGAGGCTGGCTTTAAATTAACTACCTTAAAGCAGCACTGTGTTTATCCACAGGAAAGAAAATCACACACAGGAGGAAGCCGTGCCTGCCTCCACTTTGAAGCAGCCAGTGGCAGAGCTGCCTTGTGCATTACTAAATCCCATTCTCACAGAGACTGTTTTACCACCTCCATCTGACAGCACACAGGCTGAGGGAGAGAGCACACACACAAACACACACCCTGAGACATGTATGAGCTGTTTACAGAGATGAGCATTGGTCATACACACGTGCATACAAGCACACATATACACATACACGGTTTGATAGAGAAGAAGCTGAAGATGTGTGGATGAACAGATGGATGGATGACTGAATGGATGGATTAATGGATGGGTGGATGAGGGAAACAGCCCCAAAGCGCACATTGAGCTCCTGTCAGGAGTGTGTTTGAATTCCTGCCGTCTATAAGCCTTTGCATATCCTGTAGCGTTTGTTATGCACAGGCCCAGTTGCAAATGTACTATTCACAGAAAATAACAACATAGCTAGTTCAATGTGATGTGTTGTATGTTTAAAGATGCTAATGGATGCAGCCTATAGACTTTTAAAACGTAACATTTTGGGGCATATTTTTCTAAGTTTGTGTGTCTTACTACAGTATCATCACTTCTCTGTTTGTAAACTGTCTCTGTGTAGTTGAGCTCCTCTTGATCCTTGTTCCAGAAGTTGGACTCATTACCATTTTGCCAGGCGATGCAGCAGTCCCACGGTACCAAACCTTTAGGCTTTGATATTTTCAACGCTCCTCCTCTTCCGAGTTCTCTGACCCCTCTCGTCGGAGGAGCCAGCATTTGAATAAACGAAGGAAAGGAGGAGTGCAATATCCCCCATTGCATCCTGCTATTCCGTTTTTTTTCACTAGCTAATTCCTCTGTGACATGTCGGCATCAACAGAGAGATGGAGGGAGAGATGACACATTACCAAGCCCTTCTCCAAGGCCTAGTAGTTCAGCGCAGAGGTTAACTGGTTGGGTTGCTCAGCGCCAGTTGACATGGCTACCGTCTCCCAGGGTACAGGCCTCGCAAGCACCTAGTTACCGTCAGCAACTGCCATTCAAGACGGCCAATGGCGGTGCCCTGCTGCACCTCGCCCAGTGATGGACAACTGACTGCACCGTAGGCTCCACTCCCACCCAACTGTTGAGACGAGAGTCAAAACTGAAGTCTCTGATCTCGCATGATAAATCACTTAAGGCTTGATCCTACTGTCAGTTTGAAGTGACTCAAATACAATTTTTTTTGCATATCCAATTCAAATCTGTTCTTTTTCCTGCAGTCTGAACTGAACAAAAAGCACATTGAATCGGATATTTCAATCCACATTTCAAACCACCGTCGTAGGTGGTTTGAAATCAGATGCAAATCTGATTCCTGGCCATGCAACTTGTCTGAACGGTCAAATCTGATTTATTTGCCCTGACTGTTGTTTGGCATATCTTGTTGCTTGCTAGCTACTCTGTTTGACAAGAACATGTGGAAGCTAATGTGCTGGAAAGCTAAACAGCTACCTAGCTAGCTAGTTGACTACTGGGGCTTGCCAAAAAGGAGTCATTTTGTTCATCTTTGAGGCTTTTAAACTTTTCTTACACTATAACTTTGAACAATCAAATCAACTAGGAAACGTTCATGGCAGGCATTGTTTTCACCTTAGCTTGCTACATAACATCTGAGTGATAGGATGCACGAGCACCACCACCGATCAGCCTACACCTCTGCGCAAACACCCGTCAGTACTACTGTATGACAACTGGCATAGCCATGTTAGCAAGTGACTGCTGTCTGAACATACACACATCAGATTTGGTCACTTGTAACTTGCAGTTTGGACAGTCAGTAAAAAACAAAACTGATTTGAGCATTAAAGCCTGCAGTATGAACAAGGCTACGAGCATCTTTAAAAATGCTGTAAATAATATTAAAGGGTAACAGTGGTCTAATGATACTCCCCATCTCTTCCCCTAATAAGTGAGTTGTTTCTGCACACCTAATGACTGCATGGCGGCCCACTGCGCAGACTGGGGCTTCCATCAGTTGATGAATGTCTCTATCTGCAGGCATTAGGTGTTCTATTTTTCATACCGTGGCCTTGTCGACCGCGGCGACGAGAACTGGCCCTCACGTGCACACTCGCGCATGGCCCCCATGATCCTGGGAGAGGCTGACTAATCCCGGGCCTGTGTCTGGGGGCGAGAGCGTGGAGAACAGGCACTGCTCACCCAGCCGAAAGGTCACACCTGTCAGCGGTACCGAAGAAAAGAGGGCAGAGAAGGGAGGAGGAGAAGGGAGGGATATGTTAGTGGCTGCTGATGCCTGGAGAGCCTCAGTGTCTCAGACACACATAGAAAGACATGCACTCAGACAGACACACAAGGATGCACAGCATATATACACAAGACAAAGATAGCGTACAGACATGTGCACACACACAGACAGACACACACCAGTATTTCACCTAGGATAATATTTTTAGCTGCGGTGGCAGAGATAGCAGGGGAGTGGTATGCCCCCCCGGATAATTATTTTGATAAAAGACGTAAGAGAAGGTCACTTCTGGTGACTTTTTTTAAAGGACATTCTATTCCAAAATGCATGAGCATTAAATGATGTTCTCTTCCTTTGAAACTCATCTGAAAATCCAGGACAGTTTCATTTGATCATAACCCAAAAAGTAATTTAGCTAGGGTAAAGTTACTGTATATTAGCTAACATATTTGACCCATTTTAGGGGACCAATAATATTGGAACAAATTCACGTATGTGTATTAAAGTAGTAAAAAGTTAAGTATTTGGTCCCATATTCATAGCATATAATGACTACATCAAGCTTGTGCATTTGCTCTTTGTTTTGGTTGTGTTTCAGATTATTTTGTGCCCAATAGAAATTAATGGTAAATAAAAGATTGTGTCATTTTGGAGTCACTTTTATTGTAAATAAGAATAGAATATGTTTCTAAACACTTCTACATTAATATGGATTCTACTGTGATTATGGATAATCCTGAATGAATTGTGAATAATGATGAGTGAGAAAGTCGCACAAAAACAGTACCAGTCAAGTTTGGACACACCTACTCATTCAAGGGTTTTTCTTTATTTTTACTATTTTCTACATTGTAGAATAATAGTGAAGACATCAAAACTATGAAATAACACATGGAATCGTATAGTAACCAGAAAACTGTAAAACAAATCAAAACATATTTTATATTTGAGATTCTTCAAAGTAGATACCCTTTGCCTTGATGACAGTTTTGCACACTCTTGGCATTCTTTCAACCAGCTTCACCTGGAATGCTTTTCCAGCAGTCTTGAATGAGTTCCCACATATGCTGAGCACTTGTTGGCTGCTTTTCCTTTGCTCTGCGGTCAGGTAATTGTTGAGGCCAGGTAATCTGATGCAGCACTCCACCACTCTCCTTCTTGGTCAAATAGCCCTTACACAACCTCGAGGTGTGTTGGGTCATTGTCCTGTTGAGAAACAAATGATAGTCCCACTAACCGCAAATCAGAAACAGAAAACAAATACAAAAACAGAAATATACAAACAAGAGTACATCAACCTAACAGACAGGGGTATTACATATCGAGTTACATTTTCAATTTGTCAAAGTTTTACAGCACGTATTGCTTTTTAGTTTTTTTACACTTACTGATAATTATATGGATAAAGAATCTGCCATGAAAAATAAATAAATTAACATTGAAAGTTAAATCAGGGTCCATATAATTTTGATCAAAATGAAACAATGTCAGTCTTTAAAATTCACATTAATAGTAGTTTATTTTCAAATAAAATCTAACTCACTCCAAAATCTTCTGACATAAGAACAGTCCCAAAATAAATGGTCAAGAGTCTCTGGGTCACAACCACAAAATACACATTGGACTTGGTCTTTTACAAAATAGGGCTGTCTTCTGTATACCACCCCTACCTTGTCACAAAACAACTGATTGCCTCAAATGCACTAAGAAGTAAATCAATTCTACTATTTAACTTTTAACAAAGCACACCTTGAAATGCATTCCAGGTTACTACCCCATGAAGCTGGTTGAGAGAATGCCAAGATTGTGCAAAGCTATCATCAAGGCAAAGGGTGGCTACTTTGAACAATCTCAAATATAAAATATACACTTTATATACACTACACTTTTTTGGTTACTTCATGATTCCATATGTGATATTTCATAGTTTTGATGTCTTTACTATTATTCTAAAATGTAGAAAATAGTAAAAAAAAGAAAAACCCTTGAATGAGTTGGTGTATTCAAACTTTTGACTGGTACTGTATCATACCCCCAAGACATGCTAACCTCACTATTACAATAACAGGGGAGGTTAGATATTTTTGGTGTGATATTTGTATGTCTGTAACTTTCTCACTCATCATTATTCACAATTTATTCAGGATTATCCTTAAAACTTCTTATGGCTGCAGGGGCAGTATTGAGTAGCTTGGATAAAAAGGTGCCCAGAGTAAACTGCCTGCTCCTCAGTCCCAGTTGCTGATATATGCATATTATTAGTATATTTGGATAGAAAACACTCTGAAGTTTCTAAAACTGTTGATGTAAATGATGTCTGTGAGTATAACAGAACTCATATGGCAGGCAAAAACCAGAGAAAAAATCCAACCAGGAAGTGGGAAATCTGAGGTTTGTAGGTTTTCAACTCATCGCCTATCGAATACACAGTGGGATATGGGTCATTTTACACTGCCTACGGCTTCCACTAGATGTCAACAGTCGTTAGAACCTTGTCTGATACTTCTACTGTGAAGTGGGGCCGAAGGAGAGGGGATTGAGTAAGGTCTATCATGAGCTGAACATGCGCTGACCATGCGCGTTCATGTGAGAGCGAGCTCTGTTCTATCGCATTTCTGAAGACAAAGGAATTCTCCAGTTGGAACATTATTGAAGATTTATGTTATCCTAAAGATTGATTCAATACATCGTTTGACATGTTTCTACTGACTGTTACGGAACCTTTTGACATTTCGTCTGTTTTTAGTCAACGAGCTTCGTGACTTTGGATTTGTTTACCAAACGCGCTAACAAAAGTAGCTATTTGGACATAAATGATGGACATTACCGAACAAATCAAACATTTATTGTGGAACTGGGATTCCTGTGAGTGCATTCTGATGAAGATCATCAAAGGTAAGTGAATATTTATAATGTTATTTCTGACTTCTGTTGACTGCACAATATGGCGCGTACCTGTATGGCTTGATTGGGCTCTGAGCGCCGACCTCAGATTATTGCATGGTTTTTGCTTTTTCCATAAAGCTTTTTTGAAATCTGACACAGCGGTTGCATTAAGGAGAAGTGGATCTAAAATGCCATGTATATCACTTGATCTTTGATCAACGTTTATTATGAGTATTTCTGAAAATATATGTGGCTCTCTGCAAAATCACCGGATCTTTTTGTAACTACTGAACATAACGCGCCAATGTATACTGAGATTTTTTATATAAATATGAACTTTACCGAACAAAACATACATGTATTGTGTAACATGAAGTCCTATGAGTGTCATATGATGAAGATCATCAAAGGTTAGTGATGAATTTTATCTATTTCTGCTTTTTCTGACTCCTGTCTTTGGCTGGAAAAATTGCTGTGTTTTTCTGTGATTTGGCGGTGACCTATCATAATCGTTTGTGGTGCTTTCCCTGTAAAGCCTTTTTGAAATCGGACACTGTGGTGGGATTAACAACAAAATTACCTTTAAAATGGTATAAGATAGTTGTATGTTTGAGGAATTTTAATTATGATATTTCTGTTTGAATTTGGCGCCCTGCACTTTCACTGGCTGTTGTCATATCGATCCCGTTAACGGGATTGCAGCCCTAAGAAGTTAACCTCTACAGAATGGGTGTCCCTATACCGGGACGGTTGAGCTAACGTGCGCTAATGTGATTTGCATGACAGTTGTAAGTAACAGCAAACTTTCCAGGACATAGACATGTCTTATATGGGCTGAAAGCTTAAATTCGTGTTAATCTTACTGCACTGTCCCATTTACAGTAGGTATTACAGTGAAAAAAGTCCATGCTATTGTTTGAGGAGAGTGCACAACAACAAACTTTTCACGGCAACTGGTTTGATACATTCGCCCCTCTGAAGGTAAATAATGTACTTATATTCAGTAATCTTGCTCTGATTTGTCATCCTGAGGGTCCCAGAGATAAAATGTAGCATAGTTTTGTTTGATAAAATCCATTTTTATATTCAAATGTAAGAACTGGTTTCTACAGTTTGAACCCCTGCTATCTCTGGCTCCACACCCACCCCACCCAGCCATCTAGATGTGTGATAGTTAGTGTATAAGCTAATGGTCCATTATGTATGACATTCCTGGGAGTGTGTTAACTTACATTTTTTGTTACAAAAATTATATGGTATGTTTTCTATTGTTATGTACTTGAACATGTATCAATTGACCAATTTGGCACATTTGGGCAGACTTGATACAAAATATTGTCCAGTATTGCCGTGCTTCACTGGATCAATCTGAAATGTTGCACACACACTGCTGCCATCTAGTGGTCAACATTTTTATTTAGCCTAAACTGAAATAATACATTATGGCCTTTCTCTTGCATTTCAAAGATAAATAAATACTATAAATAAATACTTAGTTTTTTTGTTTATTATCTTTTACCAGATCGAATGTGTTATGTTCTCCTACATTTATTTCACATTTCCACAAACTTCAAAGTGTGTCCTTTCAAATCAAGAATATGCCAATCCTGGCTTCAGGTCCTGAGCTACAGGCAGTTAGATTTGGTTATGTTATTTTAGGCGAAAATATAAAAAAAGGGTTCGATCCGAGAGGTTGGAAATGCACTGCTCCATGCACTTTGAGTTCTGATGTACTTGAAGAGCCCAGTGGTGTCCTCAAGCTCTCTCATCCAGCCTCCCCGCAATATTCTAGCATTATTGAAGTGTCTTTCTAGAGTTATTCTAGCGTTATTGAAGTGTCTGTCTAGAGTTATTCTAGTGTTATTGAAGGGTCTTTCTAGAGTTATTCTAGCATCATTGAAGTGTCTTTCTAGAGTTATTCTAGCGTTATTGAAGGGTCTGTCTAGAGTTATTCTAGCATTATTGAAGGGTCTGTCTAGAGTTATTCTAGCGGTACGAGTGTTATTAGAACATTATTGTAACATTATGAGTATTATTCTAGCATTATTCTAGCGATATTCTAGCATTATTTTCCAGTCCACAGGCCTATCTCTTCAGCATCACTAGGGCAGCAGTAAGGCAACCTGCCATGACGGACTCTGAGCCTATACCTTCCCATTCAACAGGCTAATTATCTAGACTATTACTTCCCATTCAACAGGCTAATTAGTCTAGAATATTACTTCCCATTCAACAGGATAATTAGTCTAGTCTACACCTTTCCATTCAACAGGATAATTAGTCTAGTCTACACCTTCCCATTCAACATGATAATTAATCTAGACTACACCTTCCCATAAAACAGGATAATTAGTCTAGTCTACACCTTCCCATTCCACAGGATAATTAGTCTAGTCTACACCTTTCCATTCAACAGGATAATTAGTCTAGTCTACACCTTCCCATTCAACAGGATAATTAATGCCCCCCCCCCCCCACACACACAGACCTAGCTTGGGCAGGTCTACTAGGAGACTCGTTGTCATTAATCATGCCAGTCATGCCTGTCAGCGAAGCGGCCCATCTATCCTCTGAGACTTGTGGGGATCGGACATCATTAGTGAACCAGCCAACACATACATTATATTTACCTCTAACACACTCTACATTCCCACACACTAATACTGTACTCATGCACCCAGATCCTAACATATCTTTCTCCTTTCTCTATCCGTATCTCTCTGACTCTCATTGTCAGATAAGTAAAATTGCGCATGTTCCATATGGTCATATAAACAGACGGACAGAGTTCAGAGAGTCAGAGTGGATAATTACTCATCACACGTGGTGTGGATCCCTTTCATTCAGATGCTTTGTTAGAGCAGCACAAGACCCGGACCAACAGATCACTTACTTGATGAAATGTTGTTCTGTCCAGTCTCTGGGGAACAAGGGAAAAATGACCAGTGTGAACCACCAGTTGCTCAGGCTGTGTGTGTTAGACCTCATGACCCTGTAGAGGGGGTTTGGGAAGAGAGAGGAGAAGTGAGAGAGGAGGGGAAATGAGTAAACGAGTACATCAACATCAGGGAATACATCTCTACTGTTGCCTCCCTAATTTTGTTCTTCCTGCCCTCATTTCTTTGCCCTTTGCCTAAACTTTGGGTTGCTAGTTGGAGCAGTCCGTTGCCCCCTGGACGGCTCCTTCTACGGTCCCGTAGAAGGTGCAGAGACCAGTTCAGTATGACCTCACAGTCCAATCAATGCAAGCGAGACCGCCGCCAAACTCTATAAATGAGATCCACTGTGACTTACAGTACCTTTGTTAAACAACCAGGTTGTTTACCCCTCCTTGACATAGTATATATATGCTGAATAATACAATAGGTTCTGTGGGTAGATTTACCAAGCCTCTCTTCTCTTTGATATGCTGTCTTGTCTTCTATTTTCCTTTCCCTTTATTTTCTTATGTCTGGCTAATTTGCATATTGAATATTGTGTTTCATAGCTTCGCAAGGACCTTTCAGGACTTTATTGAGCCACTCGCGGCAGACCTTCACAAATTGATTGGCGGAAGGAGGAGACGTACCATTGAAGCGAGACGCTCCACGCCGGTTGAGCGTTGGGGCTCATTATTAGGCTGAGTTAGCTGGATGAAAATCCATCACTTCTCCTCAACGATCCTGGTCCGCTGTGCCTTTTGAAACTCAGAAAGGCATCTTTCCTGCATTGTGTCTGTCTGTCATGGATGATGACAGTGTTATTGCTAGATGTGGCGTAGTCTTCTGGGGTTTCGGCACCATATCTGCATGTTTGACACAACTCACACACACACGGTCCTGTCTTTATATTAAGCAGTGCTCTCATGTTTCCTCTTGTCAGTTTGTGCTTCTAGTGCCTGTAGCTATACCATAAGGATCTGCAGTGGGAGGTTGTATTACTTTTTAAATGACTCTCTCTCTCCAGAGTCTCAGGCAGGTATGCTAGCTGGCTCTGGCTGGCATATGTTCCTGTCTTTATTGAGGTGTCATTGAGATTCAGTGCAGATAAGAGTCCTGCAGAGCACTGGGAGGCTTAGAGGAGGATTCCTCTACTCCACGCACACACATGCATACACAGTAATAAACACACACATGCACAAACACAGAAAGAGGCACATGCAAGCAGACAGACACACTCTTCTAAACTCATTAATCATGCAATGCAGAGACGACTGGCAGCGCCGTCCCCATCCACAGAGTGACAGCAGTCCCTCTTGTCTTACATTAATTGGCTCTTAATTGAAAGGGTTGATTCAAATGCCCAGAAAAGGTTATCAAGAGAGACCGTAGGAGATTATTCTAAGACGAGACATATCAGCTCTATTTTTTTGGCTTGGGGTGTCTGTGTGAGTATGCACTGGCAGGTATATGTGTGGTGTGTGTGTGTGTGTGCATGCATATCTCTGTGTGTGTGTGTGCGTGCGTGCATGCATATCTCTGTGTGTATGTGTGTTCGCACGTGCATATCTCTGTTTGTGTGAGTGCGCGGGCAGGTATATGTGTGGTGTGTGTGTGCGCATGCATATCTCTGTGTGTGTTTGCACATGCATATCTCTGTGTGTGTGCGTGCATGCATATCTCTGTGTGTATGTGTGTTCGCACGTGCATACAGTGGGGCAAAAAAGTATTTAGTCAGCCACCAATTGTGCAAGTTCTCCCACTTAAAAAGATGAGAGAGGCCTGTAATTTTCATCATAGGTACACTTCAACTATGACAGACAAAATGAGAGAAAAAAAATCCAGAAAATCACATTGTAGGATTTTTTATGAATTTATTTGCAAATTATGGTGGATAATAAGTATTTGGTCACCTACAAACAAGCAAGATTTCTGTCTCTCACAGACCTGTAACTTCTTCTTTAAGAGGCTCCTCTGTCCTCCACTCGTTACCTGTATTAATGGCACCTGTTTGAACTTGTTATCAGTATAAAAGACACCTGTCCACAACCTCAAACAGTCACACTCCAAACTCCACTATGGCCAAGACCAAAGAGCTGTCAAAGACCAAAGAGCTGTCTGCTCCAGACAGAATAAGCTGTGTCATTCCTCTCTGTACAACCTCAAAGCTTGAATCATTGCAGGGATTGAGAATGCCAATGGGAGTTGTTGTTTTCTGGTTTGGGAATGATGTCTTATTTTTCAGAGAACAGTTGCTACTTTAAAATGTTCCATGTCAAGAACTCAATCAAGACAAAAGTGGTAAAAACACACATTACTTTGTATAATGACGTTAGAAACTTGTCTTAGAGTTCTACAGTGTGTAATTGACAATCTACCTAACACGTCCTCTCCCAGCCTCCCAATGTGTACGCATACATACTTTCTTTAAAAAGAAAGTCTTTGATGTTTAAATATTTGATTTAGATATTCATTTGCCAGGCTTAGAGTGCCGACAGAACCCTATCTCCAGGATTTGATGTGATTGATCAGTCAACAGCCTCTAGTTGGTTGTGGAACAGGTTGGTCCTGTCATCTCTCAGAGATGCATTTCAGAGTTGCTCTCTGAGTTTTTTTCAGATTCTCTGACGCAAATGTTTTATTGCGTACAGTACAGTATATATCTGTATATAGTATATACAGATATATATCTGGATCACCAACGTTTAGAGTCCATCTTCAAATCTAATTTATCAGACTCTCTAAGTTTCCACTTGATATCCTCTTTCCAGAAAAACTGTCTTTTAAATGTTCTCCTTCTTCAGCGAGGGTAACATTGCAAAAGTCGAAACTTCAGAAAAATCTTTGCAAAACTGTTAGCAAAAGTTTTGAACTTCCCAACCATTTGGAAGGACTTTTTCTGATATGATCATGCCATCAGTGATGATACCGTTTAAACTCCGCTCCACCATTCTCACTGCGGCATTCAATATATTTTCGGAAGTCTTTCAGATACTATTAGAGGCATCATTGGTGATGCCTTACTGCGGGTCAGGTCTCTATGGACTGGTGTAAGACACTGATCTGCTGACACAGCCCCATCGTCTGCTGCAGGCCCTGTCTATATCTGGGCCTGAGCCAGCAGGAGAGCAAGGTGTGTCTGTGGTCAGGTGGGTCGAGGTGCTGCTTGATATGACAGTGAGTTAGCCTGATCGTGTATTCAATGACTTGCTGTGTGTGTCTGGTGTTGTTTGTCCCTTGTGGCTCAGTTGGTAGAGTATGGCGCTTGTAACGGCAGGGTTGTGGGTTTGATTCCCACTGGGGACCAGTACAAAAAAAAATACTTGAACCCTATCGAACATCTCTGGAGAGACCTGAAAATAGCTGTGCAGCAATGCTCCCCATCCAAACTGACAGAGCTTTAGAGGATCTGCAGAGAAGAGTGGTAGAAACTCCCCAAATACAGGTGTGACAAGCTTGTAGTGTCATACCCAAGAAGACTCGAGGCTCTAATCGCTGCCAAGTTGCTTCAACAAAGTACTGAGTAAAGTGTCTGAATACTTAAATGTGATATTTAAGTTGTTTTTCTTTTTATAAATTTGCAAAAACTTTGTCATTATGGGGTATTGTGT
Organism: Salvelinus alpinus; assembly: GCF_045679555.1. NCBI lineage: Eukaryota > Metazoa > Chordata > Actinopteri > Salmoniformes > Salmonidae > Salvelinus > Salvelinus alpinus. Next base: position 80,270,143 of record NC_092089.1, on the reverse strand, counting down.
GTAGATTGAGGTGGAAAACGATTTAATCCATTTTAGAATAAGGCTGTAAAGTAACAAAATGTGGAAAAAGTCAAGGGGTCTGAATACTTTCCGATATTTAATATAAGTATATAATTTTTTGCTACTGCTCGACTAAAGAAATCTCGGTTGACCAACAGCCTATCAACCAAACAATAGACCAGTCGACTAAATGGGGTCAGCCCTAACATACATACACACACACACACAGCGCTCTTGTTGGTAGTCAGAGGGGTCTGGACAGAGCTACGCAAAGCCACTTTCTGACCACATATACAATATATTATTTAAATTCTCAGGTGTGCAAGGTGTTTTGCTGCTGAAGGTGGTCAAATGCCATTTTAGCTCGGATGTAATGTTCATATGTTGTGTCTAGTGCCAAGGGCGTCTAGTTGGAAAATGAGTACCGTATTTCAATGTGAGTGTAACCTTGTCCCCAGGCTATGAGTGTACAGTGCATATAAGCCTGGTACATCAATGATTCAACGTTGGCCTTAGTGGGAGTGACCGTATAGTTCTATGGGAGTGACCTTATGGAGTAAAGAATTTGTCATTTAATTTGAGCGAATCACACGAGTGCGAGACGTGGCTTTGTGCTTGTTGTGTGCTAGCATATGTCTTATGAAAGCAACAACTGAACAATGTTTATTTTTTAATCTAAAAGAATGCCTCCCAGAAAATTGAGTTTATTATCTGGGAAAACAGTTTATTTTATTTTTTGTAAACGGTTAAGACCCATTTAATGGAACGTTGTATCCTTTATCCCTGTAAATCCATGTTATGAATGAATAAACCAGTTTCAAATGAACAATATATAATAGGGGAGTCACTTAGCCGTGACTTAGCAGGCAGACAGGCATCCAGTTACTGTTAGATTGAACATTAGCATGGGCAAAACGAGTGACCTAACAAACTTTGAGCATGGTATCATCGTCGGTGCCATGCGCACCGGTTCCAGTATCTCAGAAACTGCCGGCCTCCGGGGCTTTTCACACATGACAGTGTCTAGAGTTTACCGAGAATGGTGCGACAAACAAAAAACATCCAGTCAGCGGCATTCCTGTTTGCCTAAACAGCTCATTGATGAGATTTCGAAGGAGAATGGCAGAAATCGTGCAAGCTAACAGGCGGGCCACAAACAGGCAAATAATGGCGCAGTACAACACTGGTGGGCAGAACAGCATCTCAGAACGCACAACTCGTCGGTCCTTGTCACGGATGGATATTGCAGCAGACGACCACACTGGGTTCCACTCCTATCAGCTAAAAACAAGAAGAAGCGGCTCCAGTGGGCACGCGATCACCAACACTGGACAATTGAGGAGTGGAGAAAAGTTGCTGGTCCGACGAATGCCGATTTTCTGTCCAAGTCCTTGGCCCCTTTCTACCTGGTGTCAACAGTATAGGCTGGTGACGGTGGTGTAATGGTGTGGGGAATGTTTTCCTGGCACATCAAGTCCCTTGATACCAATTGAGCAATGTTTCCATGCCCAGAAATTCAGGCTGTTCTAGAGGCAAAGGCGGGTCCTAACCAGTGCTAGATGGGTGTACCTAATAAACTGGTGTATATTAACATGCATTATCATTTCTCCCGACAGTAGAAGAACTGCTCTGGCATGCTGTATGAAAGAAAGTGCTTCACCCACACTGCGCTGAAGGAGCGGCAGAGGCTGCCAAACTATCCTCAAATGTCAGACGAGGCGCGCTCTGTTGTTCCAGAAGGCACTCTGTCCTGCTTTTCCAAAGAGAAAGTGACATTTTTTAGTTTGTTGTGGCGAAAGAGCGCTGTTTGAACTAGAGCTGTTTGAAATAGGCTAGGAACTCCTTCCAGGGGGGACCTCTTTAATCAAAGGACAAGGCCTTGGCTTTGTTTGATTTGGTTTTGTCATCAAGAGACTGCCTTGTTTAAGATGTGAATAACATTTTATTTGTCACATGCTTCGTAAACAACAGGTGTAGACTAACAGTAAAAATGCAGAGAGAGAGAGAAAATTGAGAAATAATAGAAAAGTAAAACACGTAATAATAGATTCACAATGAATAACGATACCTTTGCTTTATACACGGCGTACCAGTACAGAGTCGATGTGCAGTGGTACGAGGTTATTGAGGTAGATATGTACATTTAACTAGGAATATAGTGACGGATAATAAAGAGCAGCTGCGTGTGTGATGAGTCAAAATAGTTAGTGCAAAAAGGGTCAATGCAGATAGCTATTTGGTTATCTATTTAACTATTTAGCAGTCTTATAGCTTAGGGTTAGAAGCTGTTCAGGGTCCTGGTGCATTGGTACCGCTTGCCGTGCGGGAACAGAGAGAACAGTCTGACTTCGGTGGCTGGAGTCTTTGAACATTTTAGGGCCTTCCTCTGACACCGCCTGGTATAGAGGACCTGGATGGCAGGGAGCTTTTCCTCAGTGATGTACTGGGCCGTACGCTGTACCCTCTGTAGCGCCTTACGGTTGGATGCCAAGCAGTTGCCATACCAAGTGGGGATGCAGCCAGTCGAGATTTTTATTTTATTTTTTATTTCACCTTTAGTTAACCAGGTAGGCTAGTTGAGAACAAGTTCTCATTTACAACTGCGACCTGGCCAAGAATAAAGCAAAGCAGTTCGACACATACAACACAGGGTTACACATGGAATAAACAAAACATACAGTCAATAATACAGTTGAAGAAAATCTATATACAGTGTGTGCAAATGAGGTAAGAAAAGGGAGGTAAGGCAATAAATAGGCCATGGTGGCGAAGTAATTACTATATAACAGTTAGACACTGGAGTGATTGATCTGCAGAAGATGAATGTGCAAGTAGAGATACTGGGGTGCAAAGGAGCAAGATAAATAAATAAATACAGTATGGGGATGAGGTAGATTGGATGGGCTAATTTACAGATGAGCTATGTACAGGTGCAGTGATCTGTGAGCTGCTCTGACAGCTGGTGCTTAAAGCTAGTGAGGGAGGTAAGAGTCTCCAGCTTTAGTGAGTTTTGCAGTTCGTTCCAGTCATTGGCAGCAGAGAACTGGAAGGAGAGGCGGCCAAAGGAGGAATTGGCTTTGGGGGTGACTAGTGAGATATACCTGCTGGAGCGCGTGCTACGGTTGGGTGCTGCTATGGTGACCAGTGAGCTGAGCTAAGGCGGGGCTTTACCTAGCAGAGACTTGTAGATGACCTGGAGCCAGTGGGTTTGGCGATGAGTACGAAGCGAGGGCCAGCCAACAAGAGCATACAGGTCGCAGTGGTGGGTAGTATATGGAGCTTTCGTGACAAAACGGATGGCACTGTGATAGACTGCATCCAATTTGTTGAGTAGAGTGTTGGAGGCTATTTTGTAAATGACATCGCCGAGGATCGGGAGGATGGTCAGTTTTACGAGGGTATGTTTGGTGGCATGAGTGAAGGATGCTTTGTTGCGAAATAGGAAGCCGATTCTAGATTTAATTTTGGATTGGAGATGCTTAATGTGAGTCTGGAAAGAGAGTTATCAGTCTAACCAGACACCTAGGTATTTGTATACATATTCTAAGTCAGAACCGTCTTGAGTAGTGATGTTGGACGAGCGGGCAGTTGCGGGCAGCGACCGTTTGAAGAGTATGCATTTAGTTTTACTTGAATTTAAGAGCAGTTGGAGGACACGGAAGGAGAGTTGTATGGCATTGAAGCTCGTCTGGAGGTTAGTTAACACAGTGTCAAAAGAAGGGCCAGAAGTATACAGAATGGTGTCGTCTGCGTAGAGGTGGATCAGAGAATCACCAGCAGCAAGAGCGACATCATTGATGTATACAGAGAAGAGAGTCGGCCCGAGAATTGAACCCTGTGGCACCCCCATAGAGACTGCCAGAGGTCCAGACAACAAGCCGTCCGATTTGACACACTGAACTCTATCAGATAAGTAGTTGGTGAACCAGGCAAGGCAGCCATTTGCGAAACCATGGCTGTTTAGTCTGCCGATAAGAATGTGGTGATAAGAAGATGCTCTCAATGATGCAGCTGCAGAACTTTTTGAGGATCTGAGGTCCTATAGCAAATATGTTCAGTCTCCAAAGGGGGAAGAGACATTGTTGTGCCCTCTTCACGACGGTGTTGGTGTGTGTGGACCATGATTGATCCTTAGTGATGAGGACACCGAGGACCTGGAAGCTCTCGACCCCCTCCACTACAGACCTGTCAATGTGAATGGGGGTGTGCTCGGCCCTCTGTTTCTTGTCGTCCCAGATCAGCTCCTTTGTCATGCTGACGTTGACAGAGAGGTTGTTGTCCTGGCACAACACTGCCCGGTCTCTGTCTCATCGTCATCTGTGATCAGGCCTACCACCGTTGTGTCGTCGGTAAACTTAATTATGTTTTTGGAGTCGTGCTCGCTCACGCAGTCGTGGGTGAACAGGGAGCAGAGGATGGGACTATTAAGTACCCCTGAGGGGCCCCTGTGTTTAGGGTCAGGGTGGCAGATGTGTTGTTGCCTACACTCACCGCTTGGGGGCGGCCCGTCAGCATGTCCAGGAGCAGTTGCAGTCCCAGGGTCCTTAGCTTAGTGGTGAATTTGTAGGGCACTATGGTGTTGAACGCTGAACTGTAGTCTATGAACAGCATTCTCACGTAGGTGTTCCTTTTGTCCAGGTGGGGGAGGGCTGTGGGGTGTGCAATAGAGTGCGTCATTTTGGGATCTGTTGTGGCGGTATGCGAATTAGAGTGGCTCCAGTGTGTCTGTGATGATGGTGTTGATGTGAGCCAGCCTTTCAAAACATTTCATGGCTACAGATTAATTTAGACAGGTTACCTTGGCGTTCTTGGGCACAGGGACTATGGTGGTTTGGATAATGTGGATTTAAAGACTGCTGTGGCTAGATATACTGTTGTCTCTACTGCAAAGGTATGAAGGGGTAATAGAGAATAGGAGAGGAAGAAAAACAAAGCCTCAGAGTGTGAAAAAGAAAATATACAGTAACTCAAGTGATTACCATCATCACTTCCTCCATCCCTCCTTCCCTCTCCCTCTCCTCCTCTCCCGGGCTTGAAATGAAACACACCATCCGCTGGGACACAACTCTTTTAGAAGTGTGGCGAGGAGGAGATGGAGAAAGAGCATGGCCATGGGGTCCTGGTGAGAAATCGCTCACTGAGCAGTGGAGAGCAGCCTCCCTGGACAGATGAAATGTCCTTATCTTCAGGCAGCAGGGGCTGCCACTGCTGTCCTTTAGGCAGGGCTGCTGTGCTAGAGAAACTCATTGTCCAGGCAGCTAGCATCTCAACTGATCCACACTGACCTTTGTGTCCTCCTAGGGTTGCCACCGCTATACAACAAACATTCTATTACTCAAGATGTTTGTTTACATACGGGTGAGTGCATATGGGTTGTGTGTGTACATGTGTGTACATGCATGAACCCGTGCGTGCACATGTTTTTGTAGTCCATCCACCCCCACTCCCACACCTTCAGCATGCCTGTCACTCAATCCCTAATGAGGATGAAATTAAGGAAGAAAATAATTCCACTTGGCTTTGATACTGCTTGATGTGCACTAATTGCGGCAGATTGTATCTGTATTATTTTTCGTAAGATCAGTGGGGCGCTCTGGTAACTTTCATTAATCACATACACAAAGATGAGGTAATTAGATGTTTCATTATTACCCCACTTTTTCTGGCATTTATTTAGTGAGACAGAATGTTAATATGATTCAATCCATTATTACACAACTACTACCGAATGTAGCTATTATGCTTTCAGCTCATATTGTGGCTTCACTCTGGCTTCGCTCTGTTGACATTGTGGCTTCGCTCTGTTGACATTGTGGCTTCGCTCTGTTGACATTGTGGCTTCGCTCTGTTGACATTGTGGCTTCGCTCTGTTGACATTGTGGCTTCGCTCTGTTGACATTGTGGCTTCGCTCTGTTGACATTGTGGCTTCGCTCTGTTCACATTGTTCACATTGTGGCTTCGGTTCCTCCTTTGAGTCATAAAGTTACGATAGTGTGTTTGCGTAATGATATTAGCTGTTGAAAAGTGTCGGTCTCTCTCTTTCAAACACATGGAGCACAACAAGATATTAAATCACCTCTTGCCTGATAATTATTTTGTTTTGTCACAAGTTTGAGTGTTAAAATACATACAGACACACATAAATAAATAAAAAGTCCTAATATCAGTGGCAGGTTATCTGATTAGACAGATTGAGATGACACTTTAACATTTTAACAGGATCATTCTGGCACTCTGACCTCACACTGAGATGAATTACACTGAGATGAATAACACTGAGATGAATAACACTGAGATGAATAACACTGAGATGAATAACACTGAGATTAATAGCACTGAGATGAATAACAATGAGATGAATAACACTGAGATGAATAACACTGAGATGAATAACACTGAGATGAATAACACTGAGATGAATAACACTGAGATGAATAACACTGAGATGAATAACACTGAGATGAATAACACTGAGATTAATAGCACTGAGATGAATAACAATGAGATGAATAACACTGAGATGAATAACACTGAGATTAATAGCACTGAGATGAATAACAATGAGATGAATTACACTGAGATGAATTACACTGAGATGAATAACACTGAGATGAATAACACTGTGGAATAACACTGAGGAATAACACTGAGGAATAACACTGAGGAATAACACTGAGGAATTACACTGAGGAATAACACAGAGGAATAACACTGAGAGGAATTACACTGAGAGGAATTACATGGTGTTGCACAACTATCATCTACTCCCATCGTCTCCTAATTATGCCCTTCCTGTACACATCAGAGACGGACAAGAGGCAGACAAGCAGAGATGAAGATAGAGGCAGGGAGAGAGACAAAGCGAGTGGCAGGCAGAGAGAGAGAGAGGGAGAAAGGCAGGGCAAGATGGGCAGGGAGTGTGAGGGGCAAAGAGAGAGAGAAAGGCAGGAAGTGTGAGTGGCAGGAGGGAGAGGCAGGCAGTGAAAGAGCCAAGGACAGAGGCAGAGAGAGAGGCAGAGAAAAAGAGGCATCTCCCGATGCACTGTTCCAGACACTAGGCCCTCCCCACTGCTTCTCAGTGAGTTGACAAAGAGCTTGAATAATGTATCTATCACTCTTGTTGAGTGGGGGACCGGGCTGCGGTGGAGGCTGCCAGCTTGTTATTGTCTCATTACAGGTGAAGATGACATGTGGAGGTGCAACCTGCCTTGGCATGCACTCCCTCTCCTTTTGCCCCGGTTTCAGGCACCTCGCGCTGGTTGAGGAGAACCAGAGGGATGAATAGCAATACTGTAGAGTAATAAAGTGAGGTAGAGATGGAAAGATGGACGAAGAGAGAGGGGGGAGAAAAACACCAGCCATGTTCCCTCTATCCCCCAAATGAAATTGACAGGCTCGCTGAGGTAATTGCTCCCCAGTACTATTTTCTTTGGCAGGAAATACTGTTATCGACGAATACGGGATTCAATAAGGGCAGGAGATGAGGCTGTTTCAGCTGTGGTCAAAAGGCCTTGTATCTGTCCTCTAGCCATCGGGTTTGTCATGCTCCTCCGCCTCTCCATCTCTCTCTGTCTCCATCTCTGTCTCTCCCTTTCTATTCCTATTTTTTCCCCATCTCTCCTTCTCCCTCTCAATCCCCCCCCCCCTCTCTCTCTGGGGTCTCTTTTGTCCATTTGCCTATGTTTCCTGGGCCTGAAGGGGAAACTCAATTATCCAGTAGCCTGGTTGGTATCGCTGGCTGCCCTCATGATTGGTGCGGTGTGGTGGTGGTAATGTTGATATCATCCCAACGGATTGATTTGGGCCAGGGTCATTAAGCAACCTATTATGTGTCTTTGGTTTCCAAGAGGTAAAGGTCAACGGATAGGGAAACCAGAGCCGTAGACTTTCTGTATAGAGCGGTCAGCCTAGTGGGAATTGCTGTGGGGAAGAAAAAAAAAATCTAGAAAATAAACTGTGTACAAAACATTAGGAACTCCATCCTAATATTGCGTGGCACCCCCTTTTACCCTCAGAACAGCCTCGATTTGTCGGGGCATGGAAGGTGTCAAAAGCATACCACAGGGATGCTGGCTGATGTTGACTCCAATGCTTCCCAGTTGTGTCAAGTTTTCTGGATGTCCTTTGGGTAGTGGACCATTCATGATACACACAGGAAACTGTTGAGTGTGAAAAACCCAGCAGCGTTGCAGTTCTTGACACACTCAAACAGGTTTGCCTGGCACTTACTCCCATACCATGTCTCAATTGTCTCAAGGCTTAAAAATAATTAATTAGCCTGTCTCGTCCCCTTCATCTATACTGATTGAAGTGGATTTAACAAGTGACATCAATAAGGGATCATAGCTTTCACCTGGTCAGTCCATGTCATGTAAAGAACAGGTGTTGCTAATGTTTTGTACACAGTGTATATGTGCATTTTCCCCTCCGCAATGTTTTATTCAAGATGTGATGTAAACAAATGTAATGGCAGACATGGTCTCTTCTAAAGAAAAATATGTGTTTCACATCACGTGTGTCACACATGCATACGTACGACTTGAATACACACGTCATTATTCTCGACTGGAATACACACGTCATTATTCTCAACTGGAATACACACGTCATTATTCTCGACTGGAATACACACGTCCTTATTCTCGACTGGAATACACACGTCGTTATTCTCGACTGGAATACACACGTCGTTATTCTCGACTGGAATACACACGTCGTTATTCTCGACTGGAATACACACGTCGTTATTCTCGACTGGAATACACACGTCGTTATTCTCGACTGGAATACACACGTCGTTATTCTCGACAGTGTAGACATTGTTACACAGATTTTTATTGGAATATCTACATAGGCGTACAGATGCCCATTATCAGCAACCATCACTCCTGTGTTCCAATGGCACGTTGTGTTAGCTAATCCAAGTTTATCATTTTAAAAGGATAATTGATCATTTATGTTAGCACAGCTGAAAACTGTTGTACTGATTAAAGAAGCAATAAAACTGGCCTTCTTTATACTAGTTGAGTATCTGGAGCATCAGCGTTTGTGGGTTCGATTACAGCCTCAAAATGGCCAGAAACAAGGAAACAAAGTTTCTTCTGAAACTCGTCAGGCTATTCTTGTTCTGAGAAATGAAGGCTATTACATGCGAGAAATTGCCAAGAAACTGAAGATCTCGTACAACGCTGTGTACTACCTTCTTCACAGAACAGCGCAAACTGGCTCTAACCAGAATAGAAAGAGGTGTGGGAGGCCCCGGTGCAAAACTGAACAAGAGGACAAGTACATTAGTGTGTCTAGTTTGAGGAACAAAACCCTCTCAAGTCCTCAACTGGCAGTTTCATTAAATAGTACCCGCAAAACACCAGTCTCAACGTCAACAGTGAAGAGGCCACTCCGGGATGCTGGCCTTCTAGGTGCCCATTTGGGGATTTGATCGTATTTCTGATTGGCTTAACGCACCACCACTAATGAGCTGTGAAGCTTCTCAAAGTAATGTTTTCTTCACCTCAGACAGGAAGCAAACAAAGTCTGTTTTTAAATCCATTGAGAATGACAATAGTTTCTCAATGAATTAGAAAAATATTTCCAGCTCTCTCCCTTTTGATAACCACTCAGCGTGAAAAGGAAAAATGTCATGCTCTGATGTGGTGGAAACATCATAAAATAGGTCTACCTGATGAGCTCCTATCCCTTGCGAAAAATAGCCTACAGCTGTGTCTGTCCCGAGCTCACTGGAGCAGGAAACTCTGTGGGCCCAGAATATTTTATACAATGTTGCTAGAGCAAGCTTCGGGCTAGACCCAAGTTGATAGTTGATACAATGTTTCAAGTTTGTTGCAGACAGGCCACATGTAGCCAATGTGCATTTTTTTTTGTCAGAATATTTTCTACCTGCATGCTACAATGTTTTTATTTGTTGGCTTTATGTAGATTATTTTAAATACAGTTGTTGGCAATAGAAGTTTAGGTTTGTATAATTTTCATTTGGATTTGGACAGAATTTTGATTAACCACATGACAATGGTTTTGAGATACGAAAACATTATTATAAATTAAATGAAACTGTTACACGAAAATGTGCATAGGAAAACCATAACTGGCATGCATGTCGGTAGATATTGTAAGATAAATTGGCATTCCACATGAGAAAGGTTGCCGACTCCTCTTGTAGCCTATTACCGGCAATTTCAGGAGAGTAATGGCAGAATCTGCGAAAACCAGCAGGAGTGGGAGGAGGATGGTTAGGTTAAGGTTTTTCTCTTCTGGTTATCTTGATCTCTGGCTCCCTCTTGAGTCATTTGTGTCTTATTTTATCAATTAGCATCAGACAAGCATGTAGTTGATTTTATTGAAACACATAGGGTGTATCTATATATGGAAAAATACACCAATCAATTGGTCAAAAGAACAGACGACTTTCGGTCGACCAAGATTTTTTTTGTCGGGGATATACAAGGACAGTGCCACACGTTAAATACAATGATATACAAACAATACAAAATAATTATAATAACACAAACAATAGAACAAATAAAATATGTGTGTGTTAGTTTGTCTGTGTGTGCGTGCGTTTGTCCCCTCACTGTCCCTGCGGTTCCACGAGATGTTGTTAAATCCATTTTATAAAGATGTTTGCTTTATAGATGTTTGCTGTTTGCTTGAGCAATTGGAGATGGGACTTCCATGCGATCATGGCTCACTATAATACTGTGTTCCCATGAATTTCTTTTGGACATGTCATGTGGGGTATGAATGGGTGTCTGAGCTGAATGTTATCTGGAATCTGTAATTTATCACAGTAATATTTATCATAAAAACCAGAGAAGCAGTTACTCTCTGGTCAACCCTCAACCAGGAAAGACTGGCATGTATGTTGTTGATGTTAGTTCTGTATGTGCAGTTAAGGGCAAGGCGTGATGCTTTGTTTTAAACCAGCTGCAGCTTTGCTAGGTCTTTTTTTGCTGCACTTGATCATATTACCTGACAGTGATGAAGATAGGACAAGTCCAGAGCCTCTGAACAATTAGTACAGTTGATTTTTATAACAGACAATACCCTCCCCATCTTCACAGCAACTGTGTTAATATGATATGCCCATGATAATTGACCATCCAATGTTTTACCTAGGAGTTTAGCTTCCTCAACTTGCTCAATGGTCACACACTTTATGCACAACTCCGGTTTAGGTCTTAGAGAATGTTTTGAACCAAATACAATGCTTTTAGTTTTAGATGTATTTAAGACTAGTTTATTATTAATCAGCTTTTTTGATACTGACTGTAACTTCTTATTTAGAATTTCAGTGCGCTCACTGGCTTTGGATGGTGACATATATAGAGTGTGGAATTATCCACATACATAGTCATTCTAACTTCTTGTAAGACCAGTGGCAAATCATTTGTAAAAATAGAGAAGAGTAACGGCCTAAGGCTACTGCCCTGAGGAACACCACACTGTACATACAGTGAACTCCAAAAGTATTGGGACAGTAACCATTTTTGTTGTTGTTTTGGCTATGTACTCCAGCACTTTGGATTTGAAACGATATAATGACTGTGAGGTTAATGTGCGAACTGTCAGCTTTAATTTGAGGGTGTCTGTTTCCATATCGGGTGAACTGTTCAAAAATTACAACACTTTTTGTTCATAGTCCCCCCATTTTAGGGGACCAACATTATTGGGACGAATTTACTTATGTGTATCAAAGTAGTCAAAAGTTTAGTATTTGGTCCCATATTCATAGCACGCAATGATTACAGTACATCAAGCTTGTGACTCTACAAACTTGTTGGATGTATTTGCTGTTTGTTTTGGTCTTGTTTCAGATTATTTTGTGCCCATAGAAATGAATGGTAAATAATGTTTTGTGTCATTTTAGAGTTACTTTTTATTGTAAATAAGAATAGAACATGTGTCTAAACACTTCTACATTAATATGGATGCTACCATGATTATGGATAGTCCTGAATGAATCTTGAATAATGATGAGTGACAAATATCATACCCCCCCAATAATGCTAACCTCCCCTGTTATTGTAATGGTGAGAGGTTAGCATGTCTTGGGGTATTTATGCGTCTGTAACTTGTGTGAAACATACAAACACTTTGGGTTTGCTTTGAGCAGAGGTCCAGGTGTATTGGAGAAAGGGAGAGGTTACAGGTAAAGAAATACAGTTGTAAACTGAGCGTTGACTACAGATGTGAAGATTTATTCACTTCTAAATGGGAACTTGCTATCAATTAAAAAAGGTCTAGAAAGACCTTAGCATGGGAGAGATAGAGGGCCAAATGTCATGGGAAGAGGTCCCAGAAAGAGAGAGCACTTTGGGGTTATTCCAATCCAGAGTAATGAGGAGGCTGATTACCTTTCCAAGTGGCCTGATCACGTCTAATAGTCAGTCAGGTAAGCGCACAGCCAGTCATGTCAGTGCCCTCCACATTTCCAGAACAGCAAGAGGACAAAGATGAATTGAGTGCAGAGATCAATAAGAATTCAAGCGAGGCAGAGAGGTGGTGTGAGAAGAAAGAGAGAGAGAAAGTAGAATCGGTAAAATAGAGAAAGGAAGAGAAGACAGGGAATTAGATTTTACAGGATGAATAATGTACATGTAAGTGCAGATAATTTGAGCTTGCGTAAAATCTTTCCTTTTATTTAATCAGCTCTGCTAACTTCCCAGCGAGGGTGGTAGTGTTTAAGTCAGGTAGAATGTCTGTGGAGGAAGTCATGCTGTAAGTGATGCAACAAAACAATTCAGACATCTAATCACACTATTGGACAATATTGGATGATGATAGATTGCATATTACGATCTGGAGGATATGATCGATTACATACTGTACATGGATTCATAGAAGCAGGGTTTCTTTAACCTTTCAATTATTCATAGCTATGCTACTTTTTGTTTGATGTTGTTTTATATATACACTGAGTGTACAAAACATTTGGACCACCTTCCTAATATTGAGTTTTGCCCTCAGAACAATCTCAATTAATCTGGGCATGGACTCTACAAGGTGTTGAAAGCGTTCCACTCCACAGGGATGCTGGCCCCTGTTGACTCCAATGGTTCCCACTGTTGAATCAAGTTGGCTGGATGTGCTTTGGGTGGTAGACCATTCTTGATACACACGGGAAACTGTTGAGCATGAAAAACCCAGCAGCGTTGCAGTTCTTTATACACTCACACCGGTTCGCCTGGCACCTACTACCATACCCCGTTCAAAGGCCCTTAAAACTTTTGTCTTGCCCATTCACCCTCTGAATGGCACACATCCACAATCCATGTCTCAGTTGTGTCAATGATTGAAAATCCTTATTTAACCTGTCTCCTCCCCTTCATCTACACTGATTGAAGTAGATTTAACAAGTGATATCAATAAGGGATCATAGCTTTCACCTGGTCAGTCTATGTCATGGAAAGAGCAGGTGTTTGTAATGTGTACACTGTCTGTGTATATATATATATAGGCCACAAATGTGCATGTGTCTGCTCAAACGGTCAGAAACAGACTCCATGAGGGTGGTATGAGGGCCCGACGTCCACAGGTGGGGGTTGTGCTTACAGCCCAGCACCGTGCAGGACGTTTGGCATTTGCCAGAGAACACCAAGATTGGCAAATTCGCCACTGGCGCCCTGTGCTCTTCACAGATGAAAGCAGGTTCACACTGAGCACATGAGCACATGTGACAGACGTGACAGAGTCTGGAGACGCCGTGGAGAATGTTCTGCTGCCTGCAACATCCTCCAGCATGACCGGTTTGGCGGTGGGTCAGTCATGGTGTGGGGTGTCATTTCTTTGTGGGGCCGCACAGCCCTCCATGTGCTCGCCAGAGGTAGCCTGACTGCCATTAGGTACCGAGATGAGATCCTCAGACCCCTTGTGAGACCATATGCTGACATATGCACATTTGTGGCCTGGTGGAGGTCATTTTGCAGGGCTCTGGCAGTGCACCTCCTTGCACAAAGGCGGAGGTAGCGGTCCTGCTGCTGGGTTGTTGCCCTCCTACGGCCTCCTCCACGTCTCCTGATGTACTGGCCTGTCTCCTGGTAGCGCCTCCATGCTCTGGACACTACGCTGACAGACACAGCAAACCTTTTTGCCACAGCTCGCATTGATGTGCCATCCTGGATGAACTGCACTACCTGAGCCACTTGTGTGGGTTGTAGACTCCGTCTCATGCTACCACTAGAGTGAGAGCACCGCCAGCATTCAAAAGTGACCAAAACATCAGCCAGGAAGCATAGGAACTGAGAAGTGGTCTGTGGTCACCACCTGCAGAACCACTCCTTTATTGGGGGTGTCTTGCTAATTGCCTATAATTTCCACCTTTTATCTATTCCATTTGCACTCTAGCATGTGAAATTTATTGTCAATCAGTGTTGCTTCCTAAGTGGACAGTTTGATTTCATAGAAGTGTGATTGACTTGGAGTTACATTGTGTTGTTTAAGTGTTCTCTTTATTTTTTTGAGCAGTGTATATATGTATGTAGGTGTGTGTGTGTGTTGTGCAATACTGACCAAACGTATCCTTTCACTATAACAAGAATCACCCCATGAGCTTAGATGTTTTTTCTCCACAATGTCATTAGCTCGCTGATGTCCTTCCTTCCTCTCACATAGACCAGACAGATTCTTTCTCTTTGATTCTGCCACGCGGGAGACGGCTACCAGACCTCTCTTCCCTCCAGATGAAAGATGCCGCTTATTATCCCCAAACTGCCTATTAGTGCAACATGCTTGGTGTGGAACCGGCAAAGTCCTGAGATGAACAGATTCAAGATCATTCAACTGCAATCGAGACATTTCTGATACTGTTTCTTCACCCTGTTTCCACCTCCTCCACCTCCATTGATTCAGTTCTACCTGTAACTGGGTTAGGTTGATATGCCACCTTTTGAGCTCCCGAGTGACGCAGCAATCTAAGACACTGCATCTCAGTGCAAGAGGCGTCACTATAGTACCTGGTTTGAATCCAGGCTGTATCACTTCTGGCCGTGATTGGGAGTCCCACAGGGTGGCGCACAATTGGCCCAGCGTCGTCGGGTTTTGGCCGGAGTAGGCTGTCATTGTACATAAGAATTTGTTCTTAACGTACTTGCCTAGTTAAATAAAGGTTAAATACAAAATAAATAAAAATAAAAACATATTCCTTGTTTTTGTCCCAACTTTGGCTGGCAGTTTTGTTTTTCTCAGGTTGTGACGAATAAAACAATGTCTATCTGAAAGAATACCATCTACAATACCACCTTCTGTCAGGTAATCTGACAAGGTGATTTACAAGATTGGAATTCAATGTATTTTCGTTTTTTTCATTGCAGAATTTTTCACATGACAAATGTCAGGGAGTACAAGAACAGAGAATGGATTGACAGAACTCACTATTTATTTGTCTTGGCTCTTTGTCCTAGATTTAGATACTGGTGGGAGTGTATACCGTGCTATTCAGTCGTCTTGGGTTTAGATACTGGTGAGAGTGAATACTGTGCTATTCAGTCGTCTTGGGTTTAGATACTGGTGGGAGTGTATACCGTGCTATTCAGTCGTCTTGGTTTTAGATACTGGTGAGAGTGAATACTGTGCTATTCAGTCGTCTTGGGTTTAGATACTGGTGGGAGTGAATACCGTGCTATTCAGTCGTCTTGGGTTTAGATACTGGTGGGAGTGAATACCGTGCTATTCAGTCGTCTTGGATTTAGATACTGGTGGGAGTGTACACTGTGCTATTCAGTCGTCTTGGTTTTAGATACTGGTGGGAGTGAATACCGTGTTATTCAGTCGTCTTGAGTTTAGATACTGGTGGGAGTGAATACAGTGCTATTCAGTCGTCTTGGTTTTAGATACTGGTGAGAGTGAATACAGTGCTATTCAGTCGTCTTGGTTTTAGATACTGGTGGGAGTGAATACCGTGCTATTCAGTCGTCTTGGGTTCAGATACTGGTGGGAGTGAATACCGTGCTATTCAGTCGTCTTGGTTTTAGATACTGGTGGGAGTGAATACCGTGCTATTCAGTCGTCTTGGGTTTAGATACTGGTGGGAGTGTATACTGTGCTATTCAGTCGTCTTGGGTATCAGATACTGGTGGGAGTGAATACCGTGTTGCTCAGTCGTCTTGGGTTTAGATACTGGTGGGAGTGAATACCGTGCTATTCACTCTTCTTGGGTTTAGATACTGGTGGGAGTGAATACCGTGCTATTCAGTCTTCTTGGGTTTAGATACTGGTGGGAGTGAATACCGTGCTATTCAGTCGTCTTGGGTTTAGATACTGGTGGGAGTGAATACCGTGCTATTCAGTCTTCTTGGGTTTAGATACTGGTGGGAGTGTATACCGAACTATTCAGTCTTCTAGGCAGGTAAAACAAATTGATCTGAACAGATGGGGGAAAGTCATGACTTAACCAGTCTAGGCTTGTTTACCGAAAGAGAAGGGGGACTGTTTGGACAGGCCCTGTAATATACATGATAGACACAGTGATTCGTTTTTTGTTTACCCATACACAATTCAGTCACCAGTCCTGGCTGCACCCCTTCCCGCAGTCATCTTTGACCACAGACATGTTGAATTAGGTATGAGGCATCGACTCATCAGCTATTTCACAGTAGCTCTACAACAGTGAAACCCAATCAAACCACCAGTATTGTGTAGCGGTATGTTCATGCGAGATGAAACAGTGTCTGTTTGTCTTTGCCAGCTGCAGGGAAGGTCTGTGCAACATGTGCTAGCCTCTCTTTTAAAGTTCTACACAGGAATCCATTTAGAGGAAGCATGGCCGCTAGTGATCAGCATGCATGTTAGTCGGGAGGGTTGGCAGCTCCCTGTGGGATAGACCTCTGTGTCAGTTCAGCCTTAGCTGATTGAGGGAAGTTAGAACACATCCGGAGCATCCCTATCCCCGTTCCCTATCCCCGTTCCCTATCCCCGTTCCCTATCCCTCAATCTGAATACGGCGATGGAAGGCAAAGTTTTGGCTCCTCTTCATGGTAGCACCACTGGGAGATTGTCAATGACATTACCCTGTTTACCATGTCAATTATGGATCAAATCACTGTGATCCACAAAGAAAATGTCTAACTCGTGTTGTTGCAAAAAAAAATGCTAATTTACTTTGCCTGTTTCCTGTATTTGATAAAGGCTAGTTTAACATGGGAGTTGAGCGTGGATGGACACAAGCAGTATCTAAACTCATCAAAAAAAGAAACGTCCTCTCACTGTCAACTGCGTTTATTTTCAGCAAACTTAACGTGTACATATTTGTATGAACATAAGATTCAACAACTGAGACATAAACATTCCTGTCTTGCAGGAAATCAGGCACAGAACGAGCAGTATGGCTGGTGGCATTGGCATGCTGGAGGGTCATGTCAGGATGGGGGAAGGGTACCACATGAGGGAGGAGGATGTCTTCCCTGTAACGCACAGTGTTGAGATTGCCTGCAATGACAACAAGCTCAGTCCGATGATGCTGTGACACACCGCCCCAGACCATAACGGACCCTCCACCTCCAAATCGCTCCCGCTCCAGAGTACAGGCCTCGGTGTAACGCTCATTTCTTCAACGATAAACGCGAATCCGACCATCACCCCTGGTGAGACAAAACCGCGACTCGTCAGTGAAGAGCACGTTTTGCCAGTCCTGTGTTGTCCAGCGACGGTGGGTTTGTGCCCATAGGCAACATAGTTGCCGGTGATCTGGTGAGGACTTGCCTAACAACAGGCGTACAAGCCCTCAGTCCAGCCTCTCTCAGCCTATTGTGGACAGTCTGAGCACTGATGGAGGGATTGTGCGTTCCTGGTGTAACTCGAGCAGTTGTTGTTGCCATCCTGTACCTGTCCCGCAGGTGTGATGTTCGGATGTACCGATCCTATGCAGGTGTTGTTACACGTGGTCTGCCACTGCAAGGACGATCGGCTGTCCATCCTGTCTCCCTGTAGCTCTGTCTTAGGCGTCTCACAGTACGGACATTGCAATTTATTGCCCTGGCCACATCTGCAGTCCTCATGCCTCCTTGCAGAATGCCTAAGGCACGTTCACGCAGACGAGTAGGGACGCTGGGCATCTTTCTTTTGGTGTTTTTCAGAGTCAGTAGAAAGGCCTCTTTAGTGTCCTAAGTTTTCATAACTGTGGCCTTAATTGCCTACCGTCTGTAAGCTGTTAGTGTCTTAACGACCGTTCCACAGGTGCATGTTCATTAATTGTTTATGGTTCATTGAACAAGCATGGGAAACAGTGTTTAAACCCTTTACAATGAAGATCTGTGAAGTTATTTGGATTTTTACGAAATATCTTTGAAAGACATGGTCCTGAAAAAGGGACGTTTCTTTTTTTGCTGAGTTTAGAATGTACTAGTAGTCATTGTCACCTGCTGGAATCCACAGTGCTTTGATATGTTACTCCTGATGTGTGCTGTGAGGAGGAGTGATACCTGAGGATCCCATGGCCATGAACCTTTCCTCCTGCCACAAGCGATCATCTGTGTTTCAGCTGGATAAGATCCTAAATCCATAAATCCATCCTAAATGGCACCTACAACACCCCCAGCTAAAGGCTTTATGTTTTGTGATGCAGTTATCAAGATCAGTGGCTAAATAAAAGTTATGGGTTTCTCTGTGTTTCTATTTAAGACTTGTTTTCTTTCTGTTGATCTAGTATTTGTGATACCTTTGGTATGTTTCCCTGTGTTAGGATTGGCAACTATTTTCTGATCAATGTTCAACAGAGTAATAAGACTACAGTTTCCGCACTATAATAATGAATCTCTTCTGTGCGTTTTCTCTGCAGGGAGGACTAAGGAACAGCAAGCATGAGTGTACACTATCATCACAGGAATATGTCCACGAGCTGCGCTCTGGCATCAGTGAGGACAAGCTGCTCATCTGCCTGGAGTCCCTTCGTGTGTCTCTCACCAGTAACCCTGTCAGGTATGGTCCTTACTCTCTTACTGACTTAAGCCTCTTGATTCTTAGGTGGAACTTAAGGCCCTTAAATGAACCTCCATTCTGGCCAACCTGTTCCTCTAGTTATGTTCTACCCTCCTCATGGGGGAACGTCTACTGACGTTCACTCAATTCTCAGTACAGTTCTGACAAAAAGTTTATGCACACCTCATTTGCTTCATCTATTGCTGCGTTCACACAGGCAGCCCAATCCTGATATTATTTCCACTAATTGGTTTAATTGGTCCACTAATTGGTCTATTGACCAATCAGACCAATCTCTGAAAAGATCTGATGTGAAAAGAGCTGATGTGATTGGTCAAAACACCAATTAGGGGTTAAAAATATCATAATTGGGCTGCCTGTGTGAACACAGAAGAAGTTGGCATCTGCTGGATACCTTCCATTGCTAATTGGATCTATGTCAGGAGATCTCTTAGACTCTGATTCACACAGAGCGATGGGCTTGGTTGAACAAGAATAGCCCATAGCATTGCCCATTTAAAACAAGCATAGAGTGGAAGCCCATAGCCTGTCATTCCATCACCACTCTATCCATTAGCTTCTAATAGATAGGAAGTCCCTCTTTTCCACATCAGAAAGCCAGCCATTCCCTGTCTCTGAGACCTTAATAAGCATGGCGGCCCTCACCATAAGATCAACGAGTGTCTTTAATATCTCTCCGTTTCCCCCATCACCAAGAGTGGCATTCGCTGCCCACAGCCCCCTATTTTTAATCTGTTTTCATAATAGTTCATGTTAAGATAATTCTGTTTTTCTCTCAGTCCTGTGCCCGTTTCTAGCAAGCTTTGATGGGCCCGTCACTCAACCATAATTAGGCCACGGCAACTGCGTTGTGGGAGCCTTTTTCCACCCACAAAGTTCTCATCTTCCGTTCTTGTAGATAGGGATGTTCAAATTTAATTTGTTCCCAACAGCCCGGAGGAACCCTCAATGACAGACGAACACTCTCAATTATTCACCAAGCCCCACTGTCGAAGAGATGTTTTTTAATGCGAATCAATGAATGGTGCATATAAAGTGATTATCAGATGAGTGGCAGATCTTCTTTTATGACCGACCCCCAATCTTCGGAGATGGCCCGGCAGTAGCCCCAGAGGGCCATTTATTTGTTCTGGGAGATACAGCGGAGGCAATATCCTGGCATCCTAACAGCTTGGAAAACGACTAGGCTTTGGTGTGGTCTCACTGGAAAGATCATGCACACCCACAGAACAACACAACGTGCTCTGCACTCCAAAGCGATTAATAGATTTCTGCTGAAAATTCCCCCGCCCATCTTTCTTTCTGTGGCTGAGTAACCGTGTAGCTAGAAACCACAGTTGGAAAAACAAGGTAAACAGCAAAACTTTGTTTTTCTCTTCCTTTGAAAAAATCCCACCAATGATGGATAAATACTCCGCCTTAAGGTAACCTCCCAAGTTCTTGCTTTCATTAAGCTAAAGACACATTTGCATTGTTTGGCTTTATCTGATAACAGAAAAACTGTTCCCAGACCTGCCTTTGTGCTGTTTACCTACTGTCTGCCTGCTCATTAATCAGGGGGAAATTGGCGTAAATCATTTCTGTTTGAAAAACCCACATAACGCTCCCTTTGCACCTTGCCGAGCTGTAAAGTTCAGCACCGCTAGCTATGAAAATCACACCACTCCTCCTCACACGGCAAAAGGCCAGTTAGTGCCAAGGGGACCGAGGGAGGCCAGGTTCGCCCTCTGGATGTTTTCAAACCGCTGAACTCGTGACCACAGAGGGAGGGAGCGGCGCTCTGCGGCAGCGTCTTGGACGCCCACGGAAGGCCAAGCTTAGCCAGGAGAAAGGCACCCTGGGGTGAGATGGGGGGGCTGGGAGAAGCACAGCGCTGTTGGAAGCCCACCCCGCTGCTCCTCTTCAGGCCTCTCATTGTTTTACTGAAAGCGAAGGGAGCGGAGGAGGAGATAGAGGGGACATGTTGGCCTCTTGGAGCATAGCGAAGGTTACTCACAATTAATATGAATGCACTTAATTGTCACGGATCACAACACACAGGAAATCAAACTTGCCGGCCTGTGTTCTGATTGCACTATGTTAATGTAACCTTTTCTCTGCCATAGTCGGTGTGCTGGGAACAGCCATGCGAAACACAGCTGCGTAATGCACTGTATTTTTGAATTCCAGTACCTACCACCTGTGGACTACGTAAGGACAGGCTTCATTGCAAGTGCTCTTTCATGGTAGTTTAATAATTAATTTAACTTAAACAAAAGTAGACGCCCATTATCTTGGATGAAATATCCTACGTCAAAAGTACTTTCTGGCCAGGGTAGAATGGCAAAAATAGTTGACACATACAAAGTTACCACCTTGAATATTACACTGCCAAAACGTTATGTGGCTGCTCAAAGTTGTTGCTTTCAATGACCTGACCACCAGCTTAGTGACCTGACCACCAGCTCTGGCTATTTCTGTTGCTCTAACTTGTTGTGAGTTCTTCAGTATAGGGAGGAACATTGCTTGCAGAGAAAATGCAAATCACCCTGCAGTTTTGCCATGGGCTCATTACTCACAAGTTCTCCAGTTATTCACTTCTTCTTCTCTCATTTACCATGGTAGTCAAACTGTATGCCTGTGTTTGAACAACAAATATGTTCCAATGAATTCATTTTAAATTCCTTTGGCGTAAATGATAGCGTTAGTAAATATATATTCCGTATCTATCAGATTGTAATTCTGTGGTAGCTGTATTCTATATTTATTAAGGTACTCTTATACAAATGGCTGATATCTACTTTTGGAAATGTAGTTGAACACAGGGCACTATAGTGTTTTATCTGTGTACCCATTTTGATCAAGTGTAGAATGCAGCTCAACTCTCTCCACACTTGCTGATCTCTCAGCCCAGTGTAACATACAGCTAACTGCCAAAAAGGATGGAAACACTTGAGTAAATGAGGGATACAAAGTATATTGAAAGCAGGTGCTTCTACATGTGTGGTTCCTGAGTTAATTAAGCAATTAAAATCCCATCTTGCGTAGGGTCATGTATAAAAATGCTGGACAGGCCATTATTTTGGCCACCATGGCTATGCCCCCATTGGATGACCCCACCAACAGGGCTCGAGTGGTCACTGCAGGGTTTGATGAGCATGAAAACTATGTAAACCATATGCCATGGCCGTCTGTAAACAGATCTCAACCAAATTGAACACTTATAGGAGATTCTGGAATGGCGCCTGAGAGAGTTTTCCACCACAATCAACAAAACACCAAACGATGGAATTTCTCATGGAGGAATGGCGTCGCGTTCCTACAATAGAGTTCCAGACACATCTATGCCAATGTGCAAAAAGCTGTTCTGGCTCAATGCCCTATTAACATCATTTATGTTGGTGGTTCCTTTAGTTTGGCAGTTACCTGTATTTTCAGAGACCGTATGAGAAATGTATATTGCAGCGTGTGATAATAACACAGGGAGAAAGATCAATACAGCATAATTATTTGACCAGTACAAAATGACCCCTAACCACCACGATAGATCATGAATGCTAAACGCGGCTGTCCAAAAACACTTTGGATGCTTTGTTTTCTTTCGGCTGTGTGTTTTAAGAATGATTAAGAAAGTTGCTATGCTATTCAAACAAGAAACCAAAGACCAATAAGTGGGACTTAGAAATTCATTAAACCACTGCTGTTTGTGGACAGCCAAGTCCCCCCCCCCCCCCCCCTCCAATTACCTCTACTTAACTCAGCAGAAGTGACAATCTTCAAGCTCTTTAATAGAGTTAGTCTTTTTCCCTGAGAGACCTGTGTTGCTCTGTGACGTAAGCAGCCCCCCAACATTCCCCGCAGGCCCCTTCCATCTCCAGGCTCATGGCTTCCTCAAGCTGCCCTTTTCTCTCTCCCCCTCCCCAACCCACCTCTTTTGGAATATAATTATTGCCTGACCTATTCTTAATCTCATGTTCCTTCCCCTTTTTATTCTTTAGTTTGGACATTCACTCCTTCATTTAGACTTATCACAACTCCGTCTCTCGCCACTCTCCAATAAGTTGTTTCATTAACTTTTAATCCGCCGACTTGAAGCAAGATGCCAACTCACAGATAATCACGGTCTCTTATTTTCCAATGTATGTATGGAGAGTTAATGTGTGGTGGTGTATCTAATGGTAGTTGTTTTTGTTTTTTCACCGATTACAAAAAAATATATATATATTTTTCTTCTTCTCTGGTGTTGCAGTGTGAGAGAAGTGCCACAGGGCTGGCAGCAGAAGGAATTCAGAAAGCAAAGACGTATTTCTGAACTTTTTTTCACACCCACTCATGCACAAACTCGACAGGCTTTTGTCATGTACATTTATATTTTGCTTGCTCCGCTTCCCACTTCTAAGTTCACTACGTGGGGGTAATTGTCCTCTGGCAGGGTTAGAGCTCACCCCCTCTGAGCTACGTACCACTACCTGTCCTGATGCTCCACCAATACCTTCCTAATAAAAGGAAGTAAGAGGGTTCTTAGGTTCTACACAGGGAACACACTGCTTCACACATTCAAAAGCCCGGCTTTGGAGTTCCTCGTGCTAAGCCTTTAATATTACAGTCTGACTCCCTTCAAATCCCAGCAGTGACTTTCATATTGAATTTGCTCGACTTGCTCGACTCAGATCCCCCAGACAGATTTAGACCAAAATTGAACTTGGCTCCAACTTTTCATTATGTGGGAAAATCTTCATAGCATGACTAACATTTTCTCTTGGGCAATTTGGGGGCCTTTGTGTGCAGGCAGCCGTGGATTGCTGCTGACGCTAGGAGTTTTCTCCTCTTCTAGGTCAGGCCTGGAGAGTCAAGATGGAGCATTGTAGTGATCTCACAGCTACTGCCAGGGCGTCTGTGTCTATCGGTCTCGCCAGCTTTACCCCGGCTTAATGCCTGTAGCCACGTGCTCTGGAGGTAACACATAGCTCCGGTAATGGGCTTAATAGTAGCTTTGAAGTGGGGATGCTTCTTTATAGGAGGCACCTCATCAGTCTCCAGTCGGAAGAGAACAAAATGACTGACTAAGAAATGAATTAAACATCCACCAAGTGACTGACTGTGGGAGATGGATTTTCAGAAAATTCACACTTTCGAAACAAAAACGACCTCCACGAAATGTTGATGTCGGTAGCTGTTTGTTTGTTAGAGAAGCCGTGGTGTACATTTCTCTGCAATAATGGCTTTGTCGAAGGTCTTGGTTGAATCCCAGAAGCCGGCTTCTGAAAACTCTAGGAGGTTTCTTGACGTTTGGAAAAGAGCCATGTCGAAAATTATAAATACTGTATTCTCCGCTTTCGATTTTAGAGGCCATCCGCTTTCTAAAAGAGCAGCTATATTCCCAACAGCCGGGGCCTATTGACAAACCTTCATAAAAAGTAGGCCGATCTACTGCCCAGCTACCATCAATATAATTACTACAGGTATAATCACAGTTATTGTATGTTACTTAATAACCAACCTGTTCTCATTAGAATAGAAATGCTGACATTGAAACCTTTTAGTTACATGTAACCTAAGTTAAAATATTATTTATTTATTATTATTTATTTACGCCACTATAATGACTTAACTGATGACATGTAAACCCACTAAAACACTGTTGAGTGGATGATGGCTTATTGCAGCCAGGTTAGCCGTCATTGAAGATCTCTTAGTCTTTTGCATGTGAAGTGTCTTCTCAGGCTGAAAGGTTATGGGACATGTAATAACAAGTCAGCACTGTGCTGATGGATGTTTCTGCAGTGAGTTTGGGGAGACAGAGGTGCCAGCCCAGTTTGCCAGAGATGCTTTATTAAAGCGAGGGAGAGAGTGTTTTAAACTTTGTCATTTCTGGTGCGGAAATGGCTGCCTATCTCTGTCAATCATCCATAATTGATCCTTTGTATTCACTTTGTGATTCTGGGCAGTGTTGTCCACAGCTAAATCAAACTCCACAGCGGTCCAAGAAAGTTGAAATATGGCTTTATGAAACGCCATGTCCTCAAAGGCGTTCAAAAGTATCTTTAGCTTTCTCGTATTCCGGTGGCGTATTTGTCTGGAAATATGTTTCCCCAAACTCTTATGGCCAAATGTGTTATAAATAAGACAGAAAGCCATAATATTCATGTCGGCTAGCTTTAGAATGGCCGTGTTTCTCAGTCTATGATGGAGTCTTTGAAAATATCCAGGGTCTGGCTAAGCTCTCCTACATGGACAGAAGAGGACAAGATAGGCATATCACACACTTTTTGGGTCAAGAGGCCTTTGCTTTCCCAGTTCCTCTCTGGGACATAATGGTAATTAGATTTTTACCATTACCATCAACTTTGACTTCCTCCGGGAAGTAAGAAAATAAAGTGATCAAAACTTCAACTGTTGGACCTGAAATATATAGTGTCCGTTTACCATGGGTTTGAAGAGCTCAGTCGGGATCGTCTATGCTGTGGGACTTCACTCTCCAGACTCCAAATGTTATTCTCAACCTTCCTGCACCCCCCTAGGCTTTTTGTAAGTTCTTTTTTTCTTGTCAAGGAGAAATATGTTTTGAAATGAGAATATAATCTATCTATGGGCCCATGAGGCATGATTTAAATATTGCTCCGTGTTGTTTTTGTATTTTACACAATTTATATATTTGACTCTCCCCCATTAGTTTTTTCTGTTATTTTTCTTATAATATCCCAAATGTATGTTTTTTATTTTGTTTAACACATTATCATAGAGTACTACACGCAGGCCTTTTTTGAAACTTTACGATTGTTTCTTCAGCATAGTTCATTGTCAATCTTCACGTTAATGCTTCATGTATATTCCAGTGTAACTTTTACGCACTCAGAAAAGAGTGGGTTAACTTGGTTAAAACTCTAACGTCGCTGAATTCATTGCAGCCTTTCCCCCCGAAGCAGTTAAGGAGACCAAAGATCCAAATCTCCTCAGTGACTGAGGTTAACAGATGGTGTAAAAAATGAAATGGGCGTCCCTCTTAAAATATACCCAGAGGTAGCCATATCTACGGGAGCCCTGGAGTGAGGTATACATAATTCACATTTTAATTCCATATTGATTTAGTTAGAAATTGTATTTTTGTGCAGGTACAGTTGTGAAGATGGGGAGAGGTATGTCTGTTATAGAAAAATGTTCTGCGTTTTAGACACATCAACTGTACTTGTTGTTCAGGCTCTGATCTTGTTCCATCTTGATTACTGTCAGGTAATATGGTCAAGTGCAGCAAAGAAAGACCTAGCATAGCTGCAGCTGACTCAAAACAGAGCAGCACACCTTGCCCTTAGCTGCACATACAGAACTAACATCAATAACATGCATGGTAGTATTTCATGGTTGAAGGTTGAAGAGAAATGTACTACTTCTCTTCCAGTCTTTTTAAGAAACATTTGTGTGTTGAAAATGCCTAACCACTGTATAATCTATTTCAATACACTTCAAACCGACATGCATACCCCACCAGACACGCCACTATGGGTTTCTTCACTGTACCCACACCAAAAACAGTTTAATGCGTCACTCAGTTATGTATTCATGGGTTGCATGTTTCATCATAATATTGTTTTGAACGACAATGCCATTCAAAAGGAGGCAAATCATTTGTAGTAAAACCTTTTGTCGTCATTTTGATGTCACCAGATTGACTTTAAATGCAGTATAACATTAGCTAGTTAGGAGTTCACCTGATGCTCATTGAATGCAATGAACTGCCGCCGACAGACATGGCAGCTCTGCTTCTAGCTCCTAAGCAACATTGCAGTATTTAGATTTTTTTGTGTGTTATTTCTTACACTATCAGCCCAGAACGTTTTTTTGTGTTATTACATACAGCCGGAAAGAACTTTTAGATATCAGAGCGGCAGTAAGCATTACAACCAGGAATACGACTTTCCCGAACTGGATCCTTTGTTCGCAGGCTGCTCCAAGACGCCGCCGGCGGAGAAGAGGTATTCGGAGTAGACTTCTAGTCCCACTCAGGAAGCGGGCAAACCATCCACCGCTTCTGAGTATATTACTCGCTAATGTTCAGTCCCTGGACAATAAAGTAGACGGGCTGAGGGCAAGGATATCCTTCTAAAGAGACATCAGGGACTGTACCATACTCTGTTTCACGGAGTCATGGCTCTCTCTGGATATACTGTCCCTGTCCTTACAGCCAGCTGGGTTCTCAGTACATCGCGCAGACAGGAATAAAGAACTCTCCGGGAAGAAGGGCGTGGTGTATGTTTCATGATTAACCACTCATGGTGTGATTGTGATAACTTACAGAAACTCAAGTCCTTTTGTTCACCCGACCTAGAATACCTCACAATCAAATGCTGAACATATTACCTCCCAAGATAATTAACTTCGGTTATAGTCACAGCCATGTATATTCCCCCTCAAGCCGAGTCCACAACGGCCCTCAAGGAACTACACTGGACTTTATGCAAACTGGAAACCATATATTCTGATGCAGCATTTATTGTAATTTTGGATTTTTACAAAGCAAATTTGAGAAAAATGCTAATGAAGTATTATCAACACATTGACTGTAGCACTCGCGCTGGGAAAACACTCGATCACTGCTATTCTCTATTCCGGGATGCCTAAAAGGCCCTCCCCCGCCCTCCCTTCGGCAAATCAGATCACGACTCCATTTTGCTCCTCCCTTCCAATAGGCAGAAACTCAACGCTGATCTGACCAATCAAAATCCATGCTTCAAGATTGTTTTGATCACACGTACTGGGATATGTTCCGGGTAGCCTCGGATAATGATGTGGACACGGTGACTGAGTTCATCAGGAAGTGTATAGGGGATGTTCCCAATGTGACTATGAAAACCTACCCAAACCGTGGATAGATTGCAGCATTCACGCTAAACTGAAAGCGCCAAACACTGCATTTAACCATGGCAAGGTGACTGGGAATATGGTTGAATACGAACAGTACAGAGACAAAATGAAGCCGCAATTCAATGGCTCAAGACACAATACTTATTTGGAAGGGTCTACAGACAATCACAGATTACAAAGGGAAAACCAGCCATGTCGGGGACACTTAATCCCAGACAAGCTAAACACCTTCGCCCGCTTTGAGGATAACATTGAGGATAAAGTCATTAGAGTTACCAGCCTCAGAAATTGCAACCCAAATAAATGCTTCACAGAGTTCAAGTAACAGACACATCTCAACATCAACTGTGTGAATCAGGCCTTCATGGTCGAATTGCTGCAAAGAAATAACTACTAAAGGACACCAATAATAAGAAGAGACTTGCTTGGGCCAAGAAACACGAGCACCCAACTCCAGGCTGTGTAAGGGATATATATTTTTAAACACCTTTCTCCCCAATTTCGTGGTATCCAATTGGTAGTTAGTCTTGTCTCATTGCTGCAACTCCTGTACGGACTTGGGAGAGGCGATGGTCGAGATTTGTGCGTCCTCAAACACAACCCATCCAAGCCGCACTACTTCTTGACACAATGCCTACTTAACCCGGAAGCCAGCCGCACCAATGTGTCGGGGAAACACCGTACACCTGGCGACCGTGTCAGCATGTACTGCGCCCGGCCCGCCACAGGAGTCGCTAATGCGCGATGGGACAAGAACATCCCTGCCGACCAAGCCCTCCCCTAACCTGGTTGTTCTTTAAAAGTAATTTCTTCACCATCTTAAATAAGCATGCCCCTTTCAAAAAATTTAGAACTAAGAACCGATATAGCCCTTGGTTCACTCCAGACCTGACTGCCCTCGACCAGCACAAAAACATCCTGTGGCGGACTGCACTAGCATCGAATAGTCCCCGCGATATGCAACTTTTCAGAGAAGTCAGGAACCAATACACGCAGTCAGTCAGGAAAGCAAAGGCTAGGTTTTTCAAACAGAAATTTGCATCCTGTAGCTCTAACTCCAAAAAGTTGTGGGACACTGTAAAGTCCATGGAGAATTAGAGCACCTCCTCACAGCTGCCCACTGCACTGAGGCTAGGTAACACTGTCACCACCGATAAATCCACGATAATCGAATTTCCGGCAGTTGAAGGGGTCCGGGTATTGTAGCCCAGGAGTGGCTGATGGCCCTCTTTTAGCTAGCCGGGAGAAAGGGCCTAGCATGGGCTAGCTCCAGGCTAATTGGTGCTTGCTCTGGGACCGACGTTAGCCAGTACTCGGATAGCAGCTAGCTAGCTGCGAAGATCCAGGTGAAAATGTCCAGAGCTTGCGGTAGGAATCCGGGGATGTGGAGAGAAAATATGTCCGGTATGCTCTGGTTTGAGTCGCGTTGTATAAACTGGCGAGAGCTTTCCGAGCTAAAGGTTAGCTGATTAGTAGCTAGTGAGCTGGCTAGCTGCTGTTGGGGGATTCCGAATACGAGGTGAATAATACTTTAGAAAAAAACTGATCCGCACCACATTGGGTGAGATGGGTTGCAGGAGAGTGTTTTGAAGTTGAGTTTTAGAAAAAATATAAAAAAGATATGCGAAGAAAAGATACAAAATATATGTATACGGGACATGACAAGACGAGGACAAAAGACGTCTGACTGCTTCGCCATCTTGGATTGGAAGTACCTTCGTCCATTTGTTTGGGGAGTCTCCCACATGCCTTTTGGCAAACACCAAACGTGTTTGCTTATTTTTTTCTTTAAGCAATGGCTTTTTTTCTGGCCACTCTTCCGTAAAGCCCAGCTTTGTGGAGTGTACGGCTTAAAGTGGTTCTATGGACAGATACACCAATCTCCGCTGTGGAGCTTTGCAGATCCTTTAGGGTTATCTTTGGTCTCTTTGTTGCCAATCTGATTAAAGCCCTCCTTGCCTGGTCTGTGAGTTTTGGTGGGCGGCCCTCTCTTGGCAGGTTTGTTGTGGTGCCATATTCTTTCCATTTTTTAATAATGGATGTAATGGTGCTCCGTGGGATGTTCAAAGTTTTGGATATTTTTTTATGACCCTACCCTGATCTGTACTTCTCCACAGCATTGTCCCTGACCTATTTGGAGAGCTCCTTGGTCTTCATGGGGCCACTTGCTTGGTGGTGCCCCTTGCTTAGTGGTGTTGCAGACTCTGGGGCCTTTCAGAACAGGTGTATATATACTGAGATCATGTGAGAGATCATGTGAACCTTAGATTGCACACAGGTGGACTTTATTTAACTAATTAATCTAATCCTTTCATAATGCATACTTATTTACAAAGCAATTATTATTGTTAGATATTCTCACAGAGCATATTTGCCCTAACAAAAATTCCATCAAAAATGCCCCGTATGAATTCGGAGGGCATCAATTATTTAATATTAAAGCATTATAACTCTCACTAAAGGCTTCAGTCATACAGAAGTTATACTTCAATTCGAACTGGATTTAACAAAAACTAAATGAAATGCGCACATTTGTAAATCCAAAGCTGTAAAAGTAATTGGAAAGGTAGATACAAATTATTTGTGACATTATGGTTACAATAAAGAATGTAAACAATATGCTGTGTTTTTATTTACAGTAGTGATGGACAGCTGGAGGCATTTTGTTTTTCACAAGTGTACTGTAGTACTGTAACAGGTGTAGCCCATCATGCAAAAACTGTTTCCTATTAGCAGGACAACAGACTCTTCATAGCAC
Organism: Salvelinus alpinus; assembly: GCF_045679555.1. Taxonomy (NCBI): domain Eukaryota; kingdom Metazoa; phylum Chordata; class Actinopteri; order Salmoniformes; family Salmonidae; genus Salvelinus; species Salvelinus alpinus. The sequence goes on along the minus strand of NC_092089.1, from coordinate 80,239,598 downwards.
GGCTACTGTAGATGTGACAATCCACCAATTTGCAATGTATTCGATGCTTAAGTACTCTGAAGTGTTACATTTCTAACTCGACCTCATGCAACCGCAAAATGTCGGAGAGCCATATAGACTGCAAAATAGTTGGGAAGAGATTCCATGGCACATGGTTTATGAATTGACATGCAACTCTTCATAGTTGCGACTGTGTGTTTTGGGGCATTGTCTGCATTTGGAGAAGAAAATAATATATTTAGCCTAACATCCAACATTAGGTACAATGCTATAAATGTACATGTACATAGGCCTAAACAAAACAAAATATTGCTATAATCCTACCTTGAAAGAAACAATGTTGTCTCAGAAACACCTCTCCGACAAAGGGTCCAGCATATCTCTTGACGATTTCTTCCTCAAAGAAATTCCGAGCCATGATACCTGAAAATGGAGGCAACAGTGAATTATTGTGGAACACATAGCAGTCCGTGAGGTGTAGGCTACAATATTTTAAATAACTTTTACTTTGTAAATTGCTAAACTTAACATCAAAAATCAAATATGGACCTGGTCCCTGGCGAGAAATTGCCCTCCATTTTGAGCAAATTGCTCAAGGGCCACGGTTGATTCTTCTGTGAAGATGGCGTCATTGAATGTCTGCAGGACGCAAAGTTCTTTGTTTGTCATACGAATCATTGGGTCGAAACTACAGAACTGTACAAAACAAGAGAACACACATGGTTAATGTTCTGCAAAAAATATATATATATGAAATGTCTTGCCGAGCGTTTCCATAAGTCCACGCAAGTTTCTTCAACTGTCTTCTGACTGTGATTAGAGCGATGTTGTACCGTGATGCCAACAGATTACAGATGGCCTTTGCCGAGCACTCATCATCTTCATCCATTAGGGAGCCGATCGCTTGAATAGTCTTGTTGGAAATGGAATACAACGTAAAAATGTGCAGCATACAGTGAAGACCAGCAGTCAATTTATTTAAGCATTATTTTTGCCATTATTTGGCCTACTTTACAGTATTGTAGCCTACTGTACCTGTTCATTTTCCCGGGCTTTCGCGTTCCGTGTAACACAGGCATCTGATGATAGTGTTTGCGAATAGCACTGTCTGTGACCAAAATCCCCAAGTCTACCAGTATTTTTGAAAAGACAGCATTCAGAGGTCAAGACAGCAAGTGTGTTTGCGAGAAAGAGCGAGAGGATCGAAACACACACAGTAGCGCGTGGAATATAGCAATAAGAATGTCAGTTTAATATGCAGTGCAGATCACCTCTTATTACCCTTCTCAGAGTTTTAAGAATTGTGTGTGTTCCATTATTTGTGACATTGTGGCATTTAAAGCATATTGAAGACAGAAGCAATAGCCTACCCGCGTGTGGGCAACTATTTCAGCACCGTTTCGCGCTGCTCTGAGACAAGCATGGGGACCGGTCTTGATTTAAATTTTCCCTGAATCTCTGTTTGGATATTTGTTAGACTACAGTTAAGGTGTGGACATGTTAGGATTATTTAGCTCTTACTGTAGTACTGTAGCGGAGGGTTTTGATTTTCGTTTTTCTTGGAATAGAAACACCATAATATTAATCAAATTAATTACGCTACATTTCTTCAAATCAATCCCATATACTATGTTCATACAAAAAAAGGTTTTAAATTCTCTAATACAGCCAATATAAAAAAAGTCAAATGCTTTTCAAAGATGCCCTCTGGTGGTCAAACTTGCACTAACTAGCATTAATGGCAACAATGGCTGACACTTAAATATCGTGGCATAGAATTCTGCAGCAGCCCGCAAGGTGTGCTGCAGTATGACGCAACTTTTACAGGAAGAACCACTGTAAGCTACTCAGGAACATTCAATGTCATCTTGGTAAGCAACTCCAGTGTATATTTGGCCTTGCGTTTTAGGTTATTGTTCTGCTGAAAGGTACATTTGCCTCCAAGTGTCTGTTGGAATGCAGACTAAACCACATTTTCCTCTAGGATTCTTCCTGTGCTTAGCTCTATTACGTGACTTTTTATCCTACAAACTCCCTAGTTCGTGCCAATGACTAGCATACCCACAACATGATGCAGCCACCATCATGCTTGAAAATATGAAGAGTGGTACTCCGTGATGTGTTGTATTTGCACCAAACATAACGCTTTGTATTCAGGACATAAAGTTTATTTCTTTGCCACATTTTTTGCAGTTTTATCTTTGTGCCTTAGGATGGATGAACAACATTGTAGTTACTCCACAATACTAACCTAAATGACAGAGTGAAAAGAAGGAAGCCTGTACAGAATACAAATATTCCAAGACATGCATCCTGTTTGCAATATCACAACCATTAAACTCTGTAACTGTTTTAAAGTCATCATTGGCCTCATGCTGAAATCCCTGAGCGGTTTCCTTCCTCTCCTGCAAATGAGTTAGTAAGGACACCTGTATCTTTGTAGTGACTGGGTATATTGATACATTATCCAAAGTGTAATGAATAACTTCACCATTCACCTGTCTACCAATAGCTGCCTTTCTTTGCGAGGCATTGGAAAACCTTCCTTGTCTTTGTGGTTGAATCTGTGTTTGAAATTCATTGCTAAACGGAGGGACCTTAGAGATAATTGCATGTGTGGGGTACAGAGATGAGGTAGTCATTCAAACATCACGTTAAACACTATTATTGCACACAGAGTGAATCCATGCAACTTATTATGTGACTTGTTAAGAGCCTTTTTACTCCTGAACTTATTTAGGTTTGCCGTATCAAAACGGGTGGAATACTTATTGACTGAAGGCATTTCAGTTTTTCATTTTTTATTAATTTGTGAAAATGTCTAAAAACATAATTCCAATTTGACATAAATCTAAAATGTATACATTTTAAATTCAGGCTGTAACACAACAAAATGTGGAAAAAGTCAGTGTGAATACTTTCTGAGGGCAAAATAGCTGCTGCGTGTCCAGTAGCTAATGGGGATCCTAATAAACTCAACTAAACAGGGGGATAATTGACATTCACAGCTCTACATCCACAGCTTTTGCAATTTCTACAACTTCCTTTTCCTTGTACATTTTTTTGTCAACACCCAATGGTCTATTATGGATAGGTCACATAGATTTTTCGTCAATTTGCAGTTCTGTTAGTAAGAACACAATCCAGGTGTCAAAATGTCAATATTTTCTTTAACAGGAAGTGGTGGTTGGATATGCCACATTAAATGTTATGCAGAGTTTCTATTTACAGTAAGTTTCAATATATTTCTATGGATGTTGTCATGTTGCCCACACATGTGTTTCCTGAAAATCAGGTGACCTAATTGTTCCTCTGTAGAATGACAGTTCACAGCAGTCTGCTGTTAGGGGCAGTGGAACACCAGCTAGATAGAAAGAGACAATATGTGAGTTAACTGTACGAATTCCCTCAAGAACTACTGCTGTGGTGGAATCCACAAAGAGGAAAAAATAAGAAATACATAAAGCAAGAATACAACTATTTAATACAGGCCTATGTATTGAGGCCTTTAATACAGGCCGAGGCCTATGACTTGAAACAATATCTTGAATGATCAATTAACTCACAGCTCTTTGCACAGATATTCTAGTATTAGAATGAGGGAGGTGGCACTGACTGATTTCTTTCCTGGCTGTCAAGATGAAAAGAGAGCGTCTCACTAGGGGGTGAGGCATCTGTGGATGTGCAGGTCCTATACTGCTTACCATATCAAACCATGGCATTCCTCCACAGAGGTATAGCTCCATACAACCCCTATTTCAATTAACGGGCACGATCATTTACAGCCACCCGAGCCACGGCCTGTACCATCTAGAAGGCGGAGACAGTACAGGTGAATCAAAACTGGGACCAAGAGACTGAAAAACAGCTTCTATCTCCAGGCCATCAGACTGTTAAACAGTCATCACTAGCCGGCCTCCGCCCAGTACCCTGCCCTGAACTGAACTGTCACTGTTACTAGCCGGCTACCACCCTGTATTCTACCCTGCACCTTAGAGACTGCTGCCCTATGTACATAGTTATTGAACATTGGTCACTTTAATAATGTTTACATACTGTTTTACCCACTTCATATGTATATACTGTATTCTATTCATGGCTCATCCTATATAACTACTGCTGTGCACAGCTTTTCTATTCATATACTGTCCATACGGTCTATACACACCACACCAACATTTACTTACACTATATATACAAAGTATGTGGACACCCCTTCAAATCAGTGGATTCTGCTATTTCAGCCACACCCGTTGCTGACAGGTGTCTAAAATCGAGCACATTGCCATGCAATCTCCGAACAAGTCAGTTCGTCAAATAGCTGCCCTGGTCGACTGTAAGTGCTGTTATTGTGAAGTGGAAACATCTATGAGCAACAATAGCTCAGCCACGAAGTGGTAGGTCACACAAGCTCACAGAACGGGAACGCAGGGTCCTGAAGCGCGTAAAAAATTGTCTGTCCTCCGTTGCAACACTCACTACCGAGTTCCAAACTGCCTCTGGAAGCAATGTCAGCACAATAACTGTTCGTCGGGAGCTTCGTGAAATTAGTTTCCATGGCCGAGCAGCCGCACACAAGCCTAAGATCACCATGCGCAATGCCAATGGCGTCGGCTGGAGTGGTGTAAACCTCGCCACCATCGGACTCTGGAGTACCATCTGGGTTTGGCGGATGCCAGGAGAACGCTACATGCCCTAATACATAGTGCCACCTGTAGAGTTTTGTGGAGGAAGAATAATGGTCCGGTGCTGTTTTTCATGGTACGTAAAAAATCGGGATGGAAGAACTTAGTTCCAGTTAAGGGAAATCTTAACGCTACAGCATACAATGACATTCTAGACGATTCTATGCTTCCAACTTTGTGGCAACAGTTTGGGGAAGGCCCTTTCCTGTTTCAGCATGACAATGCCCCGTGCACAAAGCGAGGTTCCATCAGAAATGGTTTGTCGAGATCGGGGTGGAAGAACTTGACTGGCCTGCATAGAGCCCTGAACTCAACCCCATCAAACACCTTTGGAATTAATTGGAACGCCAACTGCAAGCCAGGCCCGACCTCACTAATGCTCTTGTGGCTGAATGGAAGCAAGTCCCAGCAGAAATGTTCCAACATCTAGTGGAAAGCCTTCCCAGAAGAGTGGATGCTGTTATAGCAGCAAAGGGGGACCAATTCCATATTAATGCCCATGATTTTGGAATTAGATGTTCAACGAGCAGGTGTCCACATACTTCTGGTCATGAAATGTATCTGGCATTGCTCGTTCTGATATTTCTTAATTACTTTCTTTTAATTTCGGGGATTTGTGTGTATTGTTTTGTATCGTTAGTTATTACTTCACTGTTGGAGCTAGATGTTATCACAGGTGCAGCATTTCACTGCACCTGTGATAACATCTGTAAAATATGTGTAAGCGACCAATAAAATGTGATGTGATTTGTTGCCCCTTTCTCTCTCTCGCCTCTTTCTCTCTCTTGCCTTTCTCTCGTTTCTTGCCTCTCTCTCTCGCCTCTCTCGCTAGGAAGGTTAATGTGCCTGTGTGGTCAGTCACATAGCCACTCCACCGTCGCCTGGTGCTGTCCACTCTCCCCTGTGCTGAAATTAGCCATGCGTTTCTACAGCATTTCTACAGGGTTTCTACATTAATTTCTACAGGGTTTCGAAAGTGGTTTCTAGAGGGTTTTGACAGTGGTTTCTACAGGGTACGGGCGCTCCCATTGTCACTGTGTTCAAATCAAAGAGTATTACTTCTATTGTCCTCTCTCCTACGTACCTATCTGAATGGAGGGAAGGTGGGCCAGACACCTGCTGGAGAATGCAAGAGATCCCATTTATGTCCCGTCATCAAAACTGATCTGCTAGAGAGGACAGAAGAGGCAGGGGAGTACAAGTGTACAACTTCATTAGAGAGGTGTGTGTGTGTGGTCGTGACAGCTGAGCACTTCACTCCACTCATAAAGGAAGAAACAACCACATGTGAAAAGATTGGTGGTGCGTCTCAAATGGCACCCTTATCTCTAACACACAATGCCATCTCTGTGTTACCCTTCCCTCTTCATTCCTTCCATCATTGCCTTTTGAGATCACAACTTTCTATATGAATCAAATGCTTCCAGGTATTTCATATTTTGACCTTTCTCCTTCCTGGTTTGTATTGTGTAATATGCCTGATGCCCAGAGGACAGAGGAGACATACAGGAAGTCGAGGTCAGAAAGTGGAAAGGCTAGGCCATTCATTAAGTCCTATTCACAAAGATGTCTGTATTTTTACTCATTAATAAGCTACTCGTCACTCTTTTCTTGCTATTGCAAAGGTCATAACCTTTCTGAGAACCAATTGTTTGAGGATACTGATGTCTGCTTTATATAAGCTATAACAGCGTCTGAAAGGATAAATGCTAATTTTATCATTCCTGAGAATGTGAACTTAAATACCTTCTGTCTAACCAAAGAGCAAAATGTAGATGTTGCGTGTTAACTGCAGTCATTGGTATACAGTATTTTCTTGTTATCACTGACTGATTTGCTTCATAGTATTTATACCATATATAACTATGCAGAGTAGAACCTTGTGTGTAATTAAAATACAATGCAATTGTTTTGGATTATATTCCAATGTTAAATATGTGTGGGTGTTTGACATCATTCTCATTGGGCATGCTATTCTGGTTCCTTCAGTAAGTCATTGCATTGATTGGGAGGAAATGCTTATGGCCTTCAGAATGCAGAATCACAAGGCTGGCAGCCTCCCAGTGCTCAGGTTCAGGTTATAATGTCGAGAGCAATTTGTTGCTAAGAGCACAAGTTCTCAAGTGGAATGCAGCAGTGCTGAATAGGTCAGGAGTGGCAGAGTGGTACAGCGGTATGGCTTAGCCCGTAATCCAATATGAAAGATATTGCTCTCTCACACAGAGCTCTCAATAACATAATACTCCCCGACGCCAGTCCCAATGAAATAACACAACAAGAATGAACAATGTTGGGCCACTGGCTGAAATCAATGTGCATAAAAGGCATCACAAGACAGGCCAGCTGGTTGGTCAGACAGACTGAATGCGTGTCACATTCCACAGAACAATTCCGTTCGGTCTGTTGCTGTGGCTGGTGTACACAAGCAAAGCATTCTCTCCAGCAGCAGTGACATTTCCCATGCCAAATCTGCTTGTAGGAATATGATTAACACGACTCGGCAAACACATTCAACAACATATATGGTATACTTGATAGTGACCCACAAAGGCAGCTAATTGTTTCATTTCGAGGGAATCACATTGCCTTGTTCGTGAGCTACATGGTGACAGCAAAGGTCAGATGCATACATGTTTCCATTTGGGACTGTGACATCATCTTATATAATTCTGGGTTTTGTGGCACTTAACATAAATACAACATAATCAAACCAGCAGAAATGGTACACATAAAATTGGTCCGTCCCTAAGGCAAACCATGCCTTTATCATTAGCCTGCGGGATGTACATGATTGTGGAAAGTAACACGATTTGATGGCGATTTGATTATATCCATCAATTGCTCATGAACAAGTTCCACCCCAAGTTAATGAGATCCTGATGCATGCCACACATTGAGGGAGGAGGAAGCTGAAAGGGAAGAGCATCCTATTTGGCTACTGTGCTGTTGCGTCTTTGACAGACCGATGGACCGACAGACGGATTGGCAACATGGACAGAGAGACATACAGACAGATAGACCTAACTTCACTATCTATCCACTTTAGGCACCTCCAAACGAAAGCTGCTTGATTTCCCAGCAGTGAAAAGATAGCCGCCTCAGAACAATAAAAGCTTGTCACAACATGCTAGGGACGGGATGCGTCTTCAACTTCAGCTTTCATCTATCAGTGTTGTCTGTGGAGTAGCACTGTTTTGCTTTGTTTACTTTCCATCTTGTTGAAGAAGAGGTCGTGTTGAGACACAGGTTATTTCAACCACATGGACTGTGTCATATCACTGTCCAGCATATCAGGCCTGGCTAGGTGACCTTTAATCCGCCTGAGCTACAAACTTGTTCACCCAATGGATCTAATTTGGGTGTCATGGCAGCTTTTGCGACCCCCCCCCCCCTGTTTTGCACTCCAAGACATTGTACACAACTGCCTGGTATTTGTGCCTTGGATCTCAGGTTACACAGAGTAATAATCAGAATATCTCTCCACAAATATTGGCTTCATTTCCCCTAGCTCTCGCATAAGCCCTACAGTGGCGAATCGGCGAGCATAAACAAAATGATTGTGGATTTACAGAATTGTGCTCCGTCAACCATGTCGCCTCTTTCCCGCTTCTTTTGTTGTCTCACATCGCTCATTTGTTCCTACTCTCTGTATTGATGTCGGCTGTCATAAACAGCAGTGTGATTGTGCTCTACATTGAGTCGGGCTAGATTGATTCCCCGAGATCTCATTTTTGTTATTGGGGCTTAGCTAACTGTGTTTGCATGCAATGAGCTGCCTCCCGCAATCTCTTCGGTAAACAGACAGTTATACATTTTGAACATTATGCTGTTTGGTTTTATTAACAAAGCAGATCATTATACTGTACATCACAGTGGTAATAAGGTGCAAATTGGGTTGGGCTTGGCCTGGTAATGCATTTTGAGGAATGGGTTCGGATGGCTTTGGTAGTCTTAGTAATTCTCCATTTATTCTGTTGCAGATCAGAGAAATAGCTACCTCACTTCACCTTGGCAGAGCCGCCCGCCTTGGGCAGTACGCATCGGCCCTAATCGAGGGTCTTCTCCAACTCAATATAAATTACATTAATATGCATGCTATTATTGCTTTGAATCATTATCAAAAAGGCGGAATAAATCATTGAATTATGACCCTTTAACGCAAGAAAATGCTCAATGCGTTTTGTTTTATTGACAGTCTGGCGGCGAGAAGAAGTGATGCTAATGTCATAATCTGGCTGTGATCGGGTGGTCGGCCCCTGCCCCCATCGCTGACAAACAGTCTCATCTGCACTGGATCATTTGCTGTCTCCAGATACGTTTGTGGTTTATAGCCAATTATCTCCTGCGATCCATTATCGATTACAGTGTTATCTTTCTTGCATTGCTTAATCTTTTGGCGTTGCTACAGCAGGCTGTGTGGGGCCTAGAAGAACACTGCTAGAACACAGGAGCAGGACATAGGATGGATGATTCTTCCTTTGCCTGTACATTAATGTGATACACATTCTAGCATTTAGTGTTACAAAAAAGAGGGCCGTGTTGATTTTCGATGCCACGTCTCATGAATAGATTCTCCAAAGAAATAACCAGGAAAAATAGAGACAATGATAGAGACAATGATTTTCTCCATATCCAATCATATTGTGGAGAGGATTTTTTTCTCCCTCAGAGACAATGAAACCAATACCACCAATGACTTTTTCGTGTTATTTTGATGTGTGATTCGACATCTGTTGGTCTGGCACGGAACCATGTATGTTGTCTGACTTTTCTGACTCTTTTTTCTTCTGTTTTCTAGCTGGGTGAACAACTTTGGCCATGAAGGACTGGGCCTCCTCTTGGATGCATTGGATAAGTTGCTGGATAAGAAACAGTAAGCATCTCACATTACAATGACTTCTCGTCTCTCAATACGCCCTCAATACTGTCTAAATCTATTCTTCTCTGCCGTATTCTCATTCCTGTCCTTTCACCTGTCTTTTTCAGGCCAGAAAGTATAGACAAAAGGAACCAGCACAAGCTGATCCAGTGTCTCAAGGCCTTCATGAACAATAAGGTTTGTACGGGTTGGGTTGGTCCAAGGCCTTCATGAACAATATGGTTTGTACGGGTTGGGTTGGTCCAAGGCCTTCATGAACAATAAGGTTTGTACGGGTTGGGTTGGTCCAAGGCCTTCATGAACAATAAGGTTTGTACGGGTTGGGTTTGTCCAAGGCCTTCATGAACAATAAGGTTTGTACGGGTTGGGTTGGTCCAAGGCCTTCATGAACAATAAGGTTTGTACGGGTTGGGTTGGTCCAAGGCCTTCATGAACAATACGGTTTGTACGGGTTGGGTTTGTCCAAGGCCTTCATGAACAATACGGTTTGTACGGGTTGGGTTTGTCCAAGGCCTTCATGAACAATAAGGTTTGTACGGGTTGGGTTGGTCCAAGGCCTTCATGAACAATAAGGTTTGTACGGGTTGGGTTTGTCCAAGGCCTTCATGAACAATAAGGTTTGTACGGGTTGGGTTGTTCCAAGGCTTTCATTCAAAAAGTTTTACGTTCAGCAGTTTTTCTTGATTCTTCAGTGTTTTCAGAAAGCCATATATCAGGATTCAATTGGCACCCAACGTAGGCCCTCAACCACTTCAACAATCATTGTGATCCTTTATTCCGCCTGTTATATCGACTCAATGTAATTTGAGGAGGGAAGAGAAGGACAGTACAGTGTAGAAGTGGTTCTGTATTCACCCTGAAGTGCTACAAACCAGAGACTGAATTTCTATAGTTTCAATGCCTAAATTTCAATGGCAAAACTGAAAAAATAAGTATTAATCACATTGAAAGAGTGGTAGAAATGAAATTAATGAAAAGTGGTATTACTTTATACCGAGTATGTATTCTTCTCAAAATCCTGTATGGTGAAACCAGGTTGGCTGTTTTTCCTATCTAGAATGGATGTACTGTGACGAGAGCTATTATGGACAAGTAAAGCGGAGCTAATTTGCCATATTCAACCCATTGTCATCAAGTATTTCATTATTCTTTTTTGGGAAGCAGCACTGTCTCATCTTTGGAAAGTGAGGATGGATGAGCTATTGATATTGCTACCCTTTAACAAAATCCCAATATGTGTTCAAGTATACTTGAGTCCAAGATAGATTTAAAGTTAGGGGAGGACTATAAGTATTTGTCCCCACAGTCCTGACCTGAATTGGCTCAATTCATCATAATCTCCATTTTCCCTTGCAGTATGGGCTGCAAAGGATTCTGGGAGATGAGCGAAGCTTGCTTCTCCTGGCCAGGGCCATTGACCCAAAACAGACCAGTATGATGACAGAGATCGTCAAGATCCTCTCAGCTATCTGCATCATTGGAGAGGAAAACATGTAAGTTCACCGCCACATTCAACACTAACCTACCATTATAATATCCTCAATTTCACACTTCTCTCAGTGCCAGCCATTGTCTTCATCCCCACTTCTCCCCCCTAGCAACCCTCATTTCTATAATCACATTAAGGAAATACATTTGTAGACAACCTGTCACTGGCCCTAACACAATACATTCTGTGCACTCATGTTACATTTGCAGCGAGGGCTTTGAGATGTACCGGAGTTCCATCCGTTAACATGTTCTGATTTAGCAGTTTGGGCTGTGTAATGTATTTCAGTTCTCAGTGTTGTTGGCCATGAACACACAGTTTGGCTGACAGATTATACATTGAATCCAGGGGAGCTCTTTTGTATTGAGCTGGACTAAAATAACGACGGGACTTCAAAGTAGCTCTGCATGCAGTGGAGGAAAATAAAGAAATGGACAAATACGACAATCTAGTTAAAACTGTTTCTTGCATGTCAGCCCCTCCCGAATGTCTCTGTGTGACTGTGGTTTTGGCCCCTGCTATGTTTAATCTAGGAATGTCAAATTACTCGCCTGAAATTAATTTTCTAGTACTAACTAAGCTGCCCTCATACTCAATTTCCCATATAATTAAAGAAAAACACACACACACACACACACACACACACACACGTGTGTGCATGCTTAAACAGCCCTGTTTAAGCATGCACAGCTGATTGACAGGGAATAGAGCTGAGGCCTCACTTTCCGGAAATAAAAGTCAAGGGTTGGGTGGTGCTGGGTCGGTAGTTTCCTCCGCATCTTCCCTCTCTTTGCTCCTGTGCCAGACTATTTTGGAGCGAGGGGGGAAGATCACAGGCATGGCTTGGTCGTGAGCCATCCTCCCTCCCCGAGGACCCACGAACACTTCACCGCCCTGGATGGCAAAGTGGAGAGAAACAGAAAAAAGAATGTGCTGAAAAATAAATATAAAACAAGAGCTCTCGCGATCCCTCCCTCCCTCCCTCCCTCTTTCTTTCTCTCTCTCGGTTGTGCTTCTCCTGTGTATAGAAGATAAAAGCTTGACAGCAAACCATTTCCAAACCCGATGAGAGAGGCCCCGACGACTGATGGCATGATAAAGCGCATCCAGATAAAGAAGGGGCTCGGCATCCAAAAACTTTTGTTTGCTGTTTACTAAAGTGGCTATTTAAACTGTCTTCACCTACTTGTGTTGCAGCCCCTTTGTGCAGGCGCATAGCAGTGTGAGGCCTTCGTTTGAAATTGCCCAAATCACTATTCAGCAAAGTTGCCGTGAGCCCTTGTAAACGGTCTAATTTGCTTTCACAACAATATGTGTTTTTATAAAGTATTCCTGTAGCCTTCTCCCTGCAATAAATTGCTCCTGCCCTGGCATCACAAACTGCATTTTATTATGAATAGCTTTTACAATGGATAATATCAGCTATACAGGCTTTCTCTGAACATTACCAGAGCAATGAACACTAAAGCAGATCAATTGGATACCTATAATGCACGGGGTTGCAAACAAAGACTCAGGCCAGTCCATTTGTCTTGGGTCCCCATAGAACGTCCCTGACAAAGACAAGGGGACAGATTAGATGATATGTGAGGCGGAGGTGTGAGTAAATGTCCTGGTGGTAGGGCGATAAAGGCGTTTGTTGACTTTTCAGTCTTTTTGTTTTCTCTCAGCCTGGATAAGATCCTGGCTGCCATGACGATTGCAGCGGAGAGGAATAACAGGGAGAGATTTGCTCCGATAGTGGAGGGACTGGAGAATCACGAGGCCCAACAGCTCCAGGTCAGCATGCAACCCCTTTTGGACAGACACACACACACACACACACACACACACACACACACACACACACACACACACACACACACACACACACACACACACACACACACACACAGTCACACACACAGTCACACACACAGTCACACACACACACACACACAGTCACAAACTCGCACTTTGTGCAAATCCCATTGACAACAGTGTGTGATTTATGTGTGACATTGAGTCATTTACACCTTTCTCACATCTTTCCATAAGAACCTCATAAATATCCACTTCCATCCACAACACTCTTTCAACCTGCCCCTTACGGAGTAGCCCATGGTGCGTTGACTGTGTTATTTCAATGCTAGTCTGCTTGGATTTAAGTCATACATCAATATTCTGTTTATCAACCCTTCCAAGTTTTATCTATGACCTCAACCGGTAGGCCTCTGAGGCAAGTTGTGGAAAGAAACATATTTTTAAGCTCACATATATGCACATCACACATAACAAAGTCAAATCATTCGAGTCTGCCATGTCATGTGCAATGGAGAGAACTCGGCTCTAGTCAGTGTCATTCTCACAAATGGCCTCTTGGCTTGGAGCCGGTGTTTGACGCGGAGGGACAGGTTGAAATTGACAGTTCTGTCACTCAGGGGTCTACTGTACCTCAGCCCCTGTCGACGGGTACACACATTTCATCTCCCTTGCCCTCCTTGCTTTGTGTCTGCTTGTCAACCTCTGGCACCTAAGCTGTTTGATGGGAGTCGACCAAGGGTTCTTTCTCCTGGCCTAATCAACACCACCTGCTTCACTCGAGGAGCTCTACCAGAACTGTTCTACTCTCTTTTGAGGACTCTTTTGAGAACTCTGAAATATAACACAAGACCAGAAGAGAGATGTTGACTTCCAGAAATGTTTTTTTCTCATCCTCGTAACAAATATTTTTCTGCTTTTTCTCAGTGTTGTTGAGGCTGGTCTCTGAGGACCCAGAGGAAAAGGGCAACCATGCAGCAACATACCTGTCTTTACTTCTGTTATTTTCCCTTCACTGTTTCTTTCTCTGGCACTTTTTTGCAAGCAGTCTTTTTAAAATTTCATAATTTGTAAAATTGTTTGTAGATGGGGCGGACTATGGGAAGGAGATAAGGGAGGAACGGGTGATGAGGGAAGGAGGGATAAGGGAGGGTTGGGGATGGAGGGAGGGTTGGGGAAGGAGGGATGGATGGGGAAGGAGGGATGGATGGGGGAAGGAGGAGATGGATGGGGGAAGGAGGGATGGATGGGGAAAGAGGGATGGGTGGGGGAAAGTGGGATGGAGGAAGGAGGGATGGATGGGGGAAAGAGGGATGGGGGAGGGGTAGGGAAGGAGGGATGGATGGATGGATGGATGGGGGAAGGAGGAGATGGATGGGGGAGGGGTAGGGAAGGAGGGATGGATGGATGGGGGAAGGAGGAGATGGATGGGGGAAAGAGGGATGGAGGAAGGAGGGATGGATGGGGGAAAGAGGGATGGATGGAGGAAGGAGGGATGGATAGGTAGGGAGGGATGGAGGAAGGAGGGATGGATGGGGGAAAGAGGGATGGATGGGTAGGGGGGGATGGATGGATGGAGGAAGGAGGGGAGGTAGAAATCCCTGGATTGTGCTGCTTGTTTTCCTCCTCCATAAAATGTCCGCTAATGAAAAGAGCCGCCACTAATTGTGAAGTAAATTAAACTACCTTGCTGATGCAGAAGGTTCAAAGAAATTAGAATACTTTTTAAAAACCTTGTGATGGTGCTGTGGAGCCTGACTTTGTTAATGTGATTAAAATGGGTTTTGCCGCAGTTCGGGCTTTGCTCTCTCCACTGCAAAGAGAAAGCCAGCCTGCATCCCGACTTTAAACCGTCCCAGCAGTCCCACTTTTAATTACACTGACAAAAAACCTCCTACGGCAAGCACGGCTCACATGACGCCCGAGCTCCCTTCTTGCACCGTCGCCAACCCCAAAAACAAGCACCACAATAACCTTCCTCGAACCAATTCCACACAACAAACATGGTCGAGGTCTGTCAGCTTCATACGATAGGAGGACAAATCTACACGTAGACGAAGAGAAGAAAACAATATCATTAGGCCCATGAAGCTCCCTCAGTCACTCATAACTCTCGAAATAGTTATCTTCCTTTTGAAAGACTAAAGATGGGAGTGAAGTTAGTGAAGTTTCAGCGAGGATTCTAGCGTAGCGTCCCTGGTGGGTAGACTTCAGGCTTGGATGCCCAGCTCTTGGTCCAAGGCTCTGGAGGTCCTATTGGAGTGGTTTGATGTCTGCTATGTTGCTGCTGCCTGACACCATTGGCATGTTCTCAAAGCAGCTGTCTCATCCCCTTCCACCCCACCAGTAGGGCTGGTGCAGCACAGAACAACCTTTAGAATTCTCCTTAAGCTTACTGTTTTCCCGGTGCGCGGCAGGCCTGGTGCATATGTAAAGAGTCTCCATTAGCACTGACATGTCCCCATAATCCATAACACCATATTCCCTCACTCCACTGGATTAATACAAACCTGTTCGATTTCACTGTCCCCGGGCTATAGAAAGGGGAAAAAACACATTGAAAACAAACCAATGCTGTTCATTCCAGATGGCTATTATTCCCCATCGCCAGGCGAATTCCCGCTAGTTACGTTCTCTGAGGGCATGAATTGGGCTAGCGTGATGATTTTATGTGTGTGTGTGCCCCTGTGTGTGTGCGCATGGGTGTGCATGTGTTTATCTGTAAAGCTCTCGCCAGGAAAAACACCTACAGGGGGAATCGGTGTGAATAACAGCCAAGCGACAGCATTCACTACGACCCGTTAAAAAAAAGATGTGGGCCAACACAAACAGGCCGATAGAGGTTTTCTATAGGGTACTTTTCAAGTCAATCACAGAGATCCTTCAGTTCCCGATCGATCCGCCTGTCAGAGGAACACTCCGTCTTCTCCTGGTGCTGCTCCCCGGAGCCACCTTACATCCCATTAAGGCCCATCAGCATTTTCCCTTTCCCCTCATTCTCCCGCCACTCCATCCCTCTACTCTTCCCTAATCCAATAAATCAATTACAAATGCACATCTGGTCAGTAGACTCCCCAGACCTCTTCTCTTTTCCACTTCCTCTATCCTTCTACTTTTTTCTGCCTCTACACCAGACTGACTATGGCCTATTTCTCCTCTCTTCTCCTCTGTCTTTCCTCTCCTCTCTAGGAGAGGAATATAAATTGCCTTCGGAAAGTATTCAGACCCCTTTTTCCACACTTTGTTAGGTTACAGACTTATTTGAAAATGTATTACGTCGTTTTTTTCTTCTTCATCAATCTACACATAATACCCCATAATGACATAGAAAAAACAGTTTTTTGGCTGAAAAAACATTTTTGCTAATAAAAAAAAAGAAATATATATAAAGAAACGTCTGTTTTTCAGGACCCTGTCTTTCAAAGATAATTCATAAAAATCCAAATAACTTCACAGATCTTCATTGTAAAGCGTTTAAACACTGTTTCCCATGCTTGTTCAATGAACCATAAACAATTAATGAACATGCAGCTATGGAACGGTCGTTAAGACACTAACAGCTTACAGATGGTAGGCAATTAAAGTCAGTTATGAAAACTTAGGACACTAAAGAGGCCTTTCTACTGACTCTGAAAAACACCAAAAGAGAGATGCCCAGGGTCCCTGCTCGTCTGCGTGAACGTGCCTTAGGCATGCTGCAAGGAGGCATGAGGACTGCAGATGTGGCCTGGGCAATAAATTGCAATGTCCGTACTGTGAGACGGCTAAGACAACGCTACAGGGAGACAAAACGGACAGCTGATCATCCTCGCAGTGGCAGAACACACACCTGCACAGGATCGGTACATCCGAACATCACACCTGCGGGACAGGTACAGGATTGCAACAACAACTGCCCGAGTTACACCAGGAACGCACAATCCCTCCATCAGTGCTCAGACTGTCCGCAATAGGCTGAGAGAGGCTGGACTGAGGGCTTGTAGGCCTGTTGTAAGGCAGGTCCTCACCAGACATCACCGGCAACAATGTTGCCTGTGGGCACAAAGCCACCGTCGCTGGACCAGGCAGGACTGGCAAAAAGTGCTCTTCACTGACGAGTCGCGGTTTTGTCTCACCGTGTGTGATGGTCAGATTCGCGTTTATCGTCGAATGAATGAGCGTTACACCGAGGCCTTTACTCTGGAGCGGGATCGATTTGGAGGTGGAAGGTCCGTCATGGTCTGGGGCGGTGTGTCACAGTATCATCGGACTGAGCTTGTTGTCATTGCAGGCATCCTCCTCCCTCATGTGGTACCCTTCCTGCAGGCCCAGAGGCTTGCAATGTCCGTACTGTGAGACTAAGACAACGCTACAGGGAGACAGGACGGACAGCTGATCATCCTCGCAGTGGTCTGTCACTGCGAGGATGACAATGCCACTGTCATCAATGCCACCAGCCATACTGCTCGTTCTGTGCGTGATTTCCTGCAAGACAGGAATGTCAGTATTCTGCCATGGCCAGCGAAGAGCCCGGATCTCAGTCCCATTGAGCACGTCTGTCACCTGTTGGATCGGTGGGTGAGGGCTAGGACCATTCCCCTCAGAAATGTCCGGGAACGTGCAGGTGCCTTGGTGGATGAGTGGGGTAACATCTCACAGCAAGAACTGGCAAATCTGGTCCAGTCCATGAGGAGGAGATGCACTGCAGTAGTTAATGCAGCTGGTGGCCACACCAGATACTGACTGTTATTGTTACTTTTGATTTTGACCCCCCCTCCCCTTTTGTTCAGGGACACATTATTCCATTTCTGTTAGTCACATGTCTGTGGAGCTTGTTCCGTTTATGTCTGTTGTTGAATCTTGTGTTCATACAAATATTTACACATGTTAAGTTTGCTGAAAATAAACGAGAGGACATTTCTTTATTTGCTGAGTTTATATATGGACACACCTACTCATTGAAGGGTTTTTCTTTATTTTTACTATTTTCTACATTGTAGAATAATAGTGAAGACATCAAAACTATGAAATAACACATGTGGTTAAAAAAAGGGTTAAACAAATCAAAATATATTTTATGTTTGAGATTCTTCAAAGTAGCCACCCTTTGCCTTGATGACAGCTTTGCGCACTCTTGGCATTCTCTCAACCGGCTTCACCTGGAATGCTTTTCCAACAGTCTTGAAAGACTTCCCACATATACTGTGCACTTGTTGGCTGCTTTTCCTTCGCTCTACGTTCCAAATCATCCCAAACCATCTTAATTGGGTTGAGATCGGGTGATTGTGGAGGCCAGGTCATCTGATGCAGCACTCCATCACTCTCCTTCTTGGTCAAATAGCCCTTACACAGCCTGGAGGTGTGTTGGGTCATTGTCCTGTTGAAAACAAATGATAGTCCCACTAAGCGCAAACCAGATGGGATGGCATGTCGCTGCAGAATGCTGTGGTAGCCATGCTGGTTAAGTGTGCCTTGAATTCAGCATCAATCAAAAACAAAATGTCACATGCGCCAACCTTATACTGAAATGCTTACTTACGAGCCCTTAACCAACAATGCAGTTAAAAATATGGATAAGAATAAGAAATATAAGTAACAAGTAATTAAAGAACAGCAGTAAAATAACAATAGAGAGACTATGTACAGGGGGGTACCGGTACAGAGTAAATGTGCGGGGGCACCGGTTAGTTGAGGAAATATGTACATGAAGGTAGAGTTTTTAAAGTCACAATGCATAAATGATAACAACAGAGAGTACCAGCGGTGTAAAAGAGGGGGAGTGGGGGCAATGCAAATAGTCTGGGTAGCCATTTGATTAGGTGTTCAGGAGTCTTATGGCTTACGATGTAGAAGCTGTTTAGAAGCCTCTTGGACCTAGACTTGGCACTCCGGTACTGCTTGCCGTGCGGTAGCAGAGAGAACAGTCTATGACTAGGGTGGCTGGAGACTTTGACAATTTTTAGGGTCTTCTTCTGACACCGCCTGGTATAGAGGTCCTGGATGGCAGGAAGCTTGGCAATGGTGACATACTGGACCGTACGCAGTACCCTCTGTAGTGCCTTGCGTTCGGAGGCCGAGCAGTTTCCATACCAGGCAGTGATGCAACCAGTCAGGATGCTCTCGATGGTGCAGCTGTAGAACTTTTGAGGATCTGAGGACCCATGCCAAATCTTTTCAGTCTCATGAGGGGGAATAGGTTTTGTCGTGCCCTCTTCACGACTGTTTTGGTGTGCTTGGACCAGGTTAGTGTGTTGGTGATGTGGACACCAAGGAACTTGAAGCTCTCAACCTGCTCCACTGCAGCCCCGTCGATGAGAATGGGGGCATGCTCGGTCTTCTTTTTCCTGTAGTCCACAATCATCTCATTTGTCTTGATCACGTTGAGGGAGAGGTGGTTGTCCTGGCACCTCAGAGCCAGGTCTCTGACCTCCTCCCAATAGGCTGTCTCGTCATTGTCGGTGATCAGGCTTACCACTGTTGTGTCATCGGCAAACTTAATGATGGTGTTGGAGTCGTGCCTGGCCGTGCATTCAGGAGTGAACAGGCAGTTCAGGAGTGGACTGAGCACGCACCCCAGAGGGGCTCCTCTGTTGAGGATCAGCATGGCGGATGTGTTGTTACCTACCCTTACCAGGATCCAGTTGCAGAGGGAGGTGTTTAGTCCAGGGTCCTTATCTTATTAATGGGCTTTGAGGGCACTATGGTGTTGAACGCTGAGCTGTAGTCAATGAATAGCATTCTCACATATGTGTTCCTTTTGTCCATGTGGGAAAGGGCGGTGTGAAGTGCAATAGAGATTGCATCATCTGTGGATCTATTTGGGCGGTATGCAAATTGGGTCTAGGGTTTCTGAGATAATGGTGTTGTGAGCCATGACCAGCCTTTCAAAGCATGTCTACAGACACGAATACTACGGGTCGGTAGTCATTTAGTCATGTTACCTTTGTGTTCTTGGGCACAGGCACAATGGTGGTCTGCTTAAAACATGTTGGTATTACAGACTCGGACAGGGAGAGGTTGAAAATGGCAGTGAAGACACTTGCCAGTTGGTCAGCGCATGCTCGCAGTTCACGTCTTGTTAATCCATCTGGCCCTGCGACCTTGTTTAAAGGTCTTACTCGCATCGGCTGCAGAATGCGTGATAAGTTCATTAGTGGTAACACTCATGAACTTATCCTCTGCAGCAGAAGTAACTCTGGGTCTTCCTTTCCTGTGGCAGTTCTCATGAGAGCCAGTTCCATCATAGCACTTGATGGTTTTTGCGACTGCACTTGAAGAAACTTCCAAATAATGATGGACTGTCAATTCTCTTTGCTTATTTGAGCTGTTCTGGCCGTAATATGGACTTCTTCTGTATACCACCCTTACCCTGTCACAACACAACTGATTGACTCAAACACATTAAGAAGGATAGAAATTCCACAAAATAACTTAACAAGGCACACCTATTAATTAAAATGCATTCCAGGTGACTACCTCATGAACCTGGTTGAGAGATTTCCAAGAGGGTGCAAAGCTGTATTCAAGGCAAAGGTTGGCTACTTTGAAGAATTTAAAATCTAAAATATATTTGTTAAAGCACTTTTGGCAGTGAGTACTTTGTTGAAGCACCTTTGGCAGCGATTACAGCCTTGAGTGTTCTTGGGTATAATGCTACAAGCTTGGCACACCTGTATTTGTAGAGTTTCTCCCATTCTTCTCCGCAGATCTTCTCAAGCTCTGTCAGGTTGGATGGGAAGAGTTGCTGCACATCTATTTTCAGGTCTCCCCAGAGATGTTCGTACGGGTTCGAGTCCGGGCTTTAGCTGGGCCACTCAAGGACGTTCATAGACTTGTCCCGAAGCCACTCTTGCGTTGTCTTGGCTGTGTGCTTAGGGCCGTTGTCCTGTGGGAAGGTGATCCTGCCGCTGAAAAACATCCCCACAGCATGATGCTGCCACCACCATGTTTCACCGTAGGGATGGTGCCAGGTTTCCTCCAGACGTGACGCTTGGCATTCAGGCCAAAGAGTTCTGTCTGGTTTCACCAGATAATCTTGTTTCTCATGGTCTGAGAGTCTTTAGGTGCCTTTTGGCAAACTCCAAGTGGGCTGTCATGTGGTTTTTACTGTGGAGTGGCTTCAGTCTGGTCACTCTACCATAAAGGCCTGATTGGTGGAGAGCAGCAGAGTTGGTTGTCCTTCTGGAAGGTTCTCCCATCTCCAGAGAGGAACTCTAGAGCTCTCTGAGTGACCATCAGGTACTTGGTCAACTCCCTGACCATGGCCCTTCTCTCCGATTGCTCAGTTTGGCCGGGCAGCCAACTCTAGGAAGAGTCTTGGTGGTTCAAAACTTCTTCCATTTCAGAATGATGTAGGCCACTGTGTTCTTGGGGAACTTCAATGCTGCAGAAATGTTTTGGTACCCTTCCCCAGATCTGTGCCTCAACACAATCCTGTCTCTGATCTCTACGGACAATTCTTTCGACCTCATGGCATGGTTTTTTTCTCTGACATGCCCTGTCAACTGTGGGACCTCATATAGAGGGGTGTGTACCTTTCCAGATCATGTCCAATCAATTAAATTTACCATAGTTGGACTCCAAACAAGCTGTAGAAACATCTCAAGGAGGATCAATGGAAACAGGATGCACCTGAGCTCAATTTTGAGTCTCATAGGAAAGGTTCTGAATACTTATGTAAATAAGGTATTTAAAAAAATATATACGTTTGCAAACATGTCTAAACTTGTTTTCACTTCGTCATTGTGGGGTATTGTGTGTAGATTGCTGAGGATTTTTCATCAAGGATCTCTACGGACAATTTTAGAAAAAGGCTGTAACATAACGAAATGTGGAAAAAGGGGTCTGCATGCTTTCCGAATGCACTGTATACACATGAAATGTTTCACACATACTCTCCCCAAGGTCTTTTAACTCGACAGTGCCTGCTACATCATAACATAGATTGATACCATACACAGGCCATGCATGATAAATCACTATATCACCATTTAATTTCATGTTGATTCATGTTAAATAGAATGAATTACAAAAATATGTTCTCTCTAACGGTCTCTCTGGCATGTGTGTACATGGCAACAGGTGGCCTGCATGCAGCTGATCAACGCTCTGGTCACCTCTCCGGACGATCTGGACTTCAGGATACATCTGCGCAACGAGTTCCTCCGCTGTGGCCTCAAGAAGATCCTACCGGTGAGTTACAGTGCAAGGGGCTCTCCGTCACACACCTTCAGGGGCATAGAGATACATTAAATTGGCAGTCTAGGTATCATTTGTGTGTTGTTTTACATGCATAAAACCTCCTTTAGCAAGTGAGACTATAGTGAGTGGTGTATGTATACATCTGTATGTATACATCTGAGTTGAGGCAGATTTGGACCCTAAACTCTCTGATGAAACAGTCCACTACACATTTTCCAGTTGGGACAATGAATGATTGACTACCCCTCCAACTCCCATTAAACAGTTAGTTTTAGTCCCTAGCCCTCCCTGCGTCTCCCTGTTTGCCTGCGAGAGACAAAGCTCCTTCTGTCTCGCCTCCACATTGCTTCCATTATTATATTGGATTGTTCTAGCTCACCTCACCGCAGGCACCACCTCACTGATCACAGCTCGCCGTGGCATCATTATCAATCAGCAGACAGATCCTTGCACTCGGCATCCACTCATCCCTCATGACCTCATTTGCAGAGGGGAATTTGCCACGTGTTTATAAGTCATCTTGACTGCTCCGCTTGATTATCGCTGTCATTAGTTTAATTATCTTCATATCTGCCCCCCGATATGATGCTGTTTCCTTTACAATCATTTACAAATGCCTCATTTGAAGCTTTATTGCCAGCATTTAAACAGAGGCGGGGCACACTAATTGTGTTATGTTGTGGAGCCAATACAGTCAGGTGACCAAGAGGAAAGCTAAAATGAACCAGTTCTATGATAAAGTACTGAGAGGTTGCTATTGGCCGAGAGTCCTTGAGACCTCTCCTTTCTGTTGCATTGCATGCTAACTCCCTCTCCGAAGCAAGACGGATGGCTTGCCCGAAGAGCAGCGAGGTGATTGATAGCTGCAGAAATTGGGTTCCATTTGGCCTGGTGCCGTCTGTAAACTCTTAACGCCAATGATTCATAGGAAAGTTGTAAAGTGCACCATTATAGCTCCTCATTGAGGGAGCAGGTGTGGAGCGCTGGGTGATTCGGGTATACCAGGCCGGCAGGGAAGGAGGTGGATGGGTGTCCTAGTTCCCACACAGCTGTGACTTGGAAACCACCATACACTTGTCTCCATTAATGGAACTAGTATAAGCTAATACAATCAGGCTAGATTTGGTTTATGTATGTACTGATAACACTGTATATAAATTAATCCATACTGTAGATACATCCAGTCCTCTGTTGTCTACCACAGTCTATTCATGTCTCTCTGAATTACAGGAGCTGAAAGAGACAGAGGAGCTGGACATCCAACTGAAGGTGTTCAACGAGAACAAGGAGGAGGACTCCATTGAGCTCTCCCATCGCCTCGATGACATCCGCGCCGAGATGGAATATCCTTTTGTCTGCCCGTGCCGCTGTTCCGGCCATGGAAAAAGGGCTGCTGGAAATGAGTGTGTTGTGTGTGCCTCGCCAGGCTTACAGGTCTAAAGCCGGCATGGTCAGGTTCATTAGAGAAGGATTTGAGGAACTATAGTGTAATCTCCCAGCCCTATCGCTTACCAGGTAAACAGCCTCTTCTTCTCTTTTGCTTGCCTTGGTTCTGCACCCTCTCTCACCATCATTCCTCATCTCTCAGCCATTTCCATCAGCTCTCAACTGGCAGATGCAAGACACGGGAGGCAACTGTCAATCATTACCAGTTGTTTTGTCTTCAGAACACAGTCTGGTTATGTTATGGCCATCTATTTTAAGTCTGTTTTTAAGGCAGATAAGATTTTTAGTGCGGTTGTTTTGGCTGGCACACCGAGGTCCATTTTCTGTGACCTCTATTGTTTTGTCTCTTTAATCACGTCTGTGATTCAAGTACTTTACCTTTCTCCCGCTCCCTTTTAACTAGAAATGACAAGTTGGTGTCTCCAAGTCGTCCCTCTATGTCCGCTCAACTGGAAACTTTTTGAGTGGTTAATAAAGTGAGCCCTAATTGGGTCTCGATTTCAAGACTTGTTTTAAAGCATTCTTGGCTAGGTGCCTAAATAATTCAAGCAGCTTCTCTAAGGGCATTTGGATGTGTGAAATGCTGACATGGTAGGCAGACAGTGCAGGGCCAGACACTGTTATACAGATGTTCTCACTGCCAACCTTTGTCTCCCCAATTCTCACAGTGCTCGAAAATATGCCACTGATTGCTGCGCTGAGTGACAGCTACTGTTGACGCTTGGTGAGAAAGAGAGAGAGTGAGGGAAGGGGAAAAAACAAACACCACACCTGGATTAATGATGTCCTTGAGCAGGTTCACAAATGAGAGGGCCCAATGTTTGTTTCCATGGACAATGTGGTGTTAATCTGTGCTAGCTCTCGTCTCTGACATGCACAAACTTGCACGTATACACGCACACACACAAGTAGATTGTAGCTTGTTTTCCTTGCCTCATGAATACTAACACTGAGAGGCACGTCTCCTCTCTGTCCAGCCCAGGTCTGGGTGCTGAGGATGTGACTCCAGGCCACTAATGAATATGAATGATGCTGTGAAATAGTGATTGATTGACCCTACCACTGACTAGTTCACATCTCACCTCCACTGCTGCTCATGTTTATTCATGCTACCCAGCTCCGCAACATGAGTAGAAGTAAAATGAAGAGGAGAGCGAGAGGGGGCGAGAGAGAGAGCGAGCGAGAGAGAGAGCGAGCGAGAGGGGGCGAGAGAGAGAGCGAGCGAGAGGGGGCGAGAGAGAGGGCGAGAGGGGCCGAGAGAGGGAGAGGGGCCGAGAGAGGGGCCGAGAGAGCGAGAGGGGCCGAGAGAGGGGCTGAGAGGGGCCGAGAGGTGGCGAGAGAGCGAGAGGTGGCGAGAGAGCGAGAGACCACGAGAGAGAAGTGTGGGCCTTTGGATTTTCATTGTTCTGTAGGTGTGTTTGCTGCTTACTGATAGATGTAACTGTTGGGACCCTTTCGTACTGATAGTTGTAACTTCTGGTACTCTTTCTTACTGATAGATGTAGATGTATCTGCTTGGACCCTTTCTTACTGATGGATGTCGCTGCTTGAACTGTTTCTTACTGATAGATGTAGCTGCTTGAACCAATTCTTACTGATAGATGTAGCTGCTTGAACCACTTCTTACTGATAGATGTAGCTGCTTGAACCACTTCTTACTGATGGATGTAGTTGCTTGAACCATTTCTTACTGATAGATGTAGCTGCTTGAACCATTTTTTACTGATAGAAGTAGCTGCTTGAACCCTTTCTTACCGATAGATGTAAATACTGGGACCGTTTCTTACTGATAGATGTAGCTGCTTAAACCGTTTCTTACTGATAGATGTAGCTGCTTAAACCGTTTCATACTGATAGATTTAGCTGCTTGAACCGTTTCTTACTGATAGATGTAACTACTTGAACAGTTTCTTACTGATAGATGTAACTACTGGGACCGTTTCTTACTGATGGATGTAGCTGCTTGAACTGTTTCTTACTGGTAGATGTAGCTGCTTGAATCATTACTTACTGATAGATGTAGCTGCTTGAAACATGTTTTACTGATGTAACTGCTGGGACCCTTTCTTACTGATAGATGTAGCTGCTTGGACCCTTTCTTACTGATAGATTTAGCTGCTTGTACCCTTTTGAACTGATAGATGTAGCTGCTTGAACCCTTTATTACTGATAGATGTAGTTGCGGGGACCCTTTCTTACTGATATATGTTGCTGATTGGACCCCTTTACTGATACTGTTGATGTATATTCTTGGACCCTTTCTTACTGATAGATGTATCTGCTTGAACCCTTTCTTACTGGTAGATGTAGCTGATTGAACCCTTTCTTACTGATAGATGTAGATGTAGCTGCTCACACCCTTTCTTACTGATAGATGTAGATGTAGCTGCTCACACCCTTTCTTATTGATAGATGTAGCTGCTTGGACCCTTTCCTACTGATATATGTAGCTGCTTGAACCATTTCTTACTGATAGATGTAGCTGCTTGGACCCTTTCTTACTGATAGATGTAGCTGCTTGAACCCTTTCTTACCGATAGATGTAACTACTGGGACCCTTTCTTATTGATAGATGTAGCTGCTTGAACCCTTTATTACTGATAGATGTAGTTGCGGGGACCCTTTCTTACTGATATATGTTGCTGATTGGACCCCTTTACTGATACTGTTGATGTATATTCTTGGACCCTTTCTTACTGATAGATGCATCTGCTTGAACCCTTTCTTACTGATAGATGTAGCTGCTAGGACCCTTTCTTACTGATAGATGTAGCTGCTTGAACCCTTTCTTACTGATAGATGTATGTGCTTGAACCGTTTCTTACTGATATATGTAGCTGCTTGAACCCTTTCTTACTGATAGATGTAGCTGCTTGAACCCTTTCTTACTGATAGATGTATCTGCTTGAACCGTTATTACTGATGTATGTAGCTGCTAGGACCCTTTCTTACTGATAGATGTAGCTGCTTGAACCCTTTCTTACCGATAGATGTAACTACTGGGACCCTTTCTTACTGATAGATGTATCTGCTTGAACCCTTTCTTACTGATAGATGTAGCTGCTAGGACCCTTTCTTACTGATAGATGTAGCTGCTTGAACCCTTTCTTACTGATAGATGTATGTGCTTGAACCGTTTCTTACTGATATATGTAGCTGCTTGGACCCTTTCTTACTGATAGATGTAGCTGCTTGAACCCTTTCTTACTGATAGATGTATCTGCTTGAACCGTTTCTTACTGATGTATGTAGCTGCTTGAACCCTTTCTTACTGATAGATGTAGCTGCTTGAACCCTTTCTTACCGATAGATGTAACTACTGGGACACTTTCTTACTGATAGATGTAGCTTCTTGAACCCTTTATTACTGATAGATGTAGTTTCGGGGACCCTTTCTTACTGATATATGTTGCTGATTGGACCCCTTTACTGATACTGTTGATGTATATTCTTGGACCCTTTCTTACTGATAGATGTATTTGCTTGAACCCTTTCTTACTGATAGATGTAGATGTAGCTGCTCACACCCTTTCTTACTGATAGATGTAGATGTAGCTGATTGGACCCTTTCCTACTGATATATGTAGCTGCTTGAACCCTTTCTTACTGATAGATGTAGCTGCTTGAACCATTTCTTACTGATAGATGTAGCTGCTTGAATCATTACTTACTGATAGATGTATCTGCTTGAACCGTTTCTTACTGATAGATGTAGCTGCTAGGACCCTTTCTTACTGATAGATGTATCTGCTTGAACCCTTTCTTACTGATAGATGTATCTGCTTGAACCGTTTCTTACTGATAGATGTATCTGCTTGAACCCTTTCTTACTGATAGATGTATCTGCTTGAACCCTTTCTTACTGATAGATGTATCTGCTTGAACCGTTTCTTACTGATATATGTAGTTGCTTGCACTCTTTCTTACTGATAGATGCAGCTGCTTGAACCACTTCTTACTGATAAATGTAACTGCTTGTACTCTTTCTTACTGAGAGATGTAGCTGCTGGGACCCTTTCTTACTGATGGATGTAGCTGCTTGTACTCTTTCTTACTGATAGATGTAGCTGCTTGTACCCTTTCCCAGTCCGGGCTTCTACTCTACTAACGTCCCCCCTCAGATAGCAGTGTGGCAAGCCTATAATTGCATCTCACCGGTTTGGTAATTCTCATCGGCTTCTTCCAGGCTCATACAGGAGTGGGAAGCGATACTTCAGAGAAGCCTGTATTCCCATCCCCTGCGCTCGCCGAATTTGATATGGGAGAACTATTTTGGTTACAGACGTGGCTGAAGTTAATAGGAAAATGTCAGACGGCATTAAAATGGATTGATTTGCACTGATGGTGGTGGATGGATCATGTGGTGTATGAAATAGTGGGAACAGTTGGAGAGTATGGAGCAGTGTTCTGTCATTTTGGGTGTGTCAAGTCTTTGCACTGGTTGTCAAGTGATGTTCACTCACGCTTAAGTAACTTTTCAGAGGTGATCAATGCTCGATTGTCATTCAACAGCCTTTTGAGACGATGAACTTAACAGTTTTTCCATTGTAGCGGATATAATTTGCTTTAAACAACTTTGATGGGGCCGCACAACTTTGACATGTTCTTTTATGTGGCTAAAAACCCCGAAATGAAGCTCGTCCGACCATGTCCTCTCCCCTTATCTGAGGAAGCCAGGCCCTTGGTCCCTCCTTTTAAGCCCTCTGGACTAAACAAGAACACAAATCAGATATATTTGTTTACTGCTGGCTGACCACAGACAAATGTGAATGAATACAGAGCCTCTGACTGTGAAAGTGTTTTAGCCCAGACAGTGTATCACCCTGCAGTCAGCAGGTAAATATTTCAGCAGACATTGTTAAAACGTACACTTCATATTATGACGGCAATCAATTTTTCATCCTTCCCAGCTTAACACTGCACTATTCCCCCTCACTCTATTCCCCTTGTTTTCCGCATGTGTGCACAGATTGAAAATAAGACTATTTCTGAGTTATTTTTATTCATTTTTTTACATGCTTTTCAAACATGAATATCCACGGGAGGATCCTTTCTCAAGCAAACTGTTTTGTTTAAGCCCCCTCAAGCTATTTATTTCTCTAAATTCTTTACAGTTTTGGGACTGGGTTTGTTGTTAGTTCAAATAAGATCAAATGTAATCTCGCTATAGATTAAAATTCCATATTCCTCGTAAACACAGATGAAAAACAATACACTGTAAAGTGATCGTGATATTATTCTGAAATCCCACTTGAATATTAAGTTTAAACACATGCACATCTCAAGAGAAATAACTTTTTCCTTGATTTGAACATTTCTCCCTATGGTTTCAATTCCATACAAATCAACTGTGAGATGTTGTGCCAAGCGCTCCATTTCGCAGCCTCTGACAGTTCTTGATCTGAAACAAATAGCCAGCAATCCAACTCAGAGAAACGGACATAATGAAATGAATAATACACCATAGACAGTGATTTCTTATCTGATTCAACAACTATTTTAGACATCACAAGCCATCGCTCGCACTCCTTGGGGAGACGCATAATCAGTACCTTTAGCAAGTTTAATAACACGTATTTTCTCTTCGACGGACAAGGCACAATCTGAGGCAATATTTTCCATAGTGACTGATCCCCTTTTCATGATTCTCCCTAAATATCCAAACCCAATGGAGTTTTCATGTGATTAATTTCCTCCTCCTTGAAAGGCGCAGAGTGATAGGTGGAACACAGGGACTGTTCTTTATTGCCAAATCCCCTCCTAAAGTTAGCTGTTTACTCTTCTGCCGCTCCCGAGAGGGAAAACAGATGTGAGGAATCGTCGCAGTGTTTGCTTGTGCACAATGACACTTGTCTGAGTACTAGTTCGAGATGGGAAAACAAACACTGTGATTTGAGGATCTTTCAAAATTATTTTGATGGATTTTAGAATGCACTGTCACTGTCACTATATTATTAGATTTATATAATCACAGGTTTAAGCACTCCTTCATTCCCATGTCCGTTTAATACCGAAACAGCAATAGGTAAAGCTTAGCTGTGTTAGTACGCCACTGACCGAATAAGGAAATGTGAAATGTGTTATGCATGTGGCTAAATGAGAGGGGTACAATGTGTATATGTGTGAATGTGCTTTTCCACTTGGGAACAGTTCGTCCTATCATATATGAGGAGAAGTGGTTTTAAAGGTAATAGAGGACTTGGTTAGAGAAGGCACATGAATTGTAAATGTTTTGCCTTCTCCTTTTAAATGGTCTGTCATAGTAGCCTACTACTATTGCAAGCTGTTTTCTCTCAATTTGCTACACTGCCATGACATTATATATCTTAACCCCCTTCTCACTGATATGGGTGAGGTGTACCATCTCCTGTCCAACATGGTGAAAGACACCGGGTCGGAGACCTACTTCCTGTCCATCCTACAGCACCTCCTGCTCATCAGGAACGACTACTACATCAGGTGAGTTCTGCCCACAAACAGCCACATCCCTTCTCACTGCTTTCACAGGAAGACTGCATTTCCACAAGACTGGTCTTAAGAAAAGCATAAGGCTGAAATGTTGACATTAAACAGTCTCTAGTCTATTCCCTCTTTTAGTTTTTTTTCAGTAGTATGTAGCCCCTATAAGGGATACACTTTGCTGTGTAGCGCTAATGCTGCGTTATCAACGCAGAAACCTCAAGAACGTCCACTCCTTGACACCACATTTGAGTAAGGCCAGATAACGAAACACGCGCCTGACCCCTGTAGATAAGTGTGCCACAACCCTTGTAAAACTACATTACTTCCTATAGCAAGTGCTATTCTCAAAACCTTGCCATCTCCATCTCCCAGGGGAAAGCATGTAAGCATTCAACATGAAAGATTCACATGTCCATTTTCTCCTCTCAGGGCTTCTCTCTCTCTCTCTCTCTCTCTCTCTCTCTCTCTCTCTCTCTCTCTCTCTCTCTCTCTCTCTCTCTCTCTGTATGAATGTAATCACTGTGATCAAAGTGCCAGGGCCGTATCAGAGCAGATCTAATATTCTGTACTTTAGAACGATTAAGTAATTATTCAAATGGCGGCCCGGCTCTGGATTCCTCCTTGGCAGTGTAAATGTGTCAATCACAGGAAAAAAGAGGGAGACAGTGGCGGCTCCTCTGATGGCAATGACAGTGATCAATTTGCTGCTGTGTCAGACTTTTCGCAGAAATAAAATATTTAACAAAAAATAGAGAGAAGACAAGAAGAATTTACCATAGACAAGTTGCTGCTCACTCGGCTGGTATGAATAATGCATTCCTCATCTTGTTGGAGAAAGTGAGAAATAGAAAACACATTAAGTAGCTTGTGCAGCATAGCACCTCAGCACTCCTCTCTGTCTCTTTCCCCCCACTACTGACGCCAATGCTCTCCACCACCGACAGTAAAAAAGGATCACTACAAATGCTAATTAAAAATGGATGTGCTTATTAAAGATATGCTTTTAAAAATACATTTCCCACAGCTCTCCCTCCTCCCCTACTCCATGAGGAAGACATAATTCCACATACATCACCGGGCTTTGCGAGGTGCGTTCGGTCTGTCTGACGCAAGGTTCTATATCCAGCTCAGGCCTCAATTCATCATCAATATATCCCTTTTCGGCCACTTTGAACCAGCATATCTTTTTATGTTTCAGATTAAATTGGCTGGTTGGGAAATGGTAGGTCTTTAATTTTAGATTAAAGGGAGACCTTAAGATCATTTTGCGCTTTGATGACCGTATCTCTATTGGGATCCAGGGGGGGAGGAAGTGGGCCACTCGCGCTCGCTATCAGGCCAAATCAGGTGATGGAGCGAAACTTGTCCATGGCTTCCTGATCGAAGGGACGCATAACATGCCTATGCCAATATTCCAGCAGAATGTGGACTTTGGTTTCCAATGTTATACATTTTCAACAGGACAGCCATGTACCCTGTTTCAACAAGACAGCCATGTACCCTGTTTCAACAGGACAGCCATGTACCCTGTTTCAACAGGACAGCCATGTACCCTGTTTCAACAGGACAGCCATGTACCCTGTTTCAACAGGACAGCCATGTACCCTGTTTCAAACACAGGGCAGATGTGTGTGTTCAATTTGGAGGGAGGAGCACCTCTCGAAACCATCACCAATTGGTGAAGGGGGGGACTTGTTTTATTTTCGATAATTAATCTGAGAGTGCCATGCTTGATGAATGGGAGCACATCAAACCCCTGCTAAATATAGAGCGGATATCCTCTTTTGGAGCGGAGCGATATGGGGATTACACTGGTTATGTGGAGCAGGGCTGGACGAGAGACTGCGAGGGGAGTTTGTGCTGCTGCTAGAATCCCAATGTCATGTGGAGGGGAAAGGTGCCAGAGTGAAGGAGTGAAGGATGGTGCTGGGGACATATGTTGGCTTCTGGAGCCCAGCCTTGCCCAGGCTCTGGTGGGGCCTGACAGTTCTGGGTCACTCGCTCACTCCTTCCCTTCCCTTTCTCAGTTTTCTTGGTGGTAGTGGCAGAGAGGAGCGGGGGATGCTGGGAAAATAGGGTGACTTATTGAGATAATAATGTGGTCTACATCGGCGACAGTACTAAACCGGGTTGCCACAGTGCTAAGCCACACAGGGGCGACGTGCACTCGCTCGATCTCATGACGAGTGGGTGAATCCAGCCATAGGAACAAGACATCTGCCATTTCATGCTTACAAAAACAGTTTTACTTCTTATATCTGTTTACAATATGATATGATATCTTAAGTGAGTCTATGATCGTATGCTATCCATTTGTATCTATTGTATGCTGCTCTTTCTATGCCATTTTAATATTTGAGAAATTAACCAATGATATTAGGCCACTTTTGGCCATGATTACAGACACCTGTGTGTCTTGACACTATATATAAACGAGTCATCCCGCAGTGTCTGTGATTGTACCCTGATGAAGACAGCTTGCCTGTCGAAACGTTGGTAAATTAAATATTTTTGCATCTGAGCTCCTAGAGTGTGCTGCTCTCCTTTATTTTTAAGTTTTCTACTCCGCTAGCCAGCACCTCGCCTGAATAGGTGTGCGTTTCTTTTTCTTCTACAATATGATAAGACCTGTCCACATTTTAGAGGGAACCCTGATGTACTCCTTGTCATCACAAATAAAGCCCCACATATAAGATGTACATTATAGTATAAGCAGAAATCCAATAATTTACATATTTGGTCAATATGCACTCGTACGTGTAGTATTTCCATGCATGTTCAGAACTCTCAACATCTTTTGTATATTGAAGTGATCTCTCTGAAATGATATGCATCCCAACAAATCCAGCCTATTTGGTTGACGATGAGACCTCTGCTCAAAGCTATGAATCTATTTGAGCCACAATGCTCTTATCCCCTGCGCCCCTTTCCAAAGGCAGTAAAGAGAGAGCAGGACTTTGAAAAAAGCTTTGATTTCCTTATCTGCATCGGAGACTTCTGAGCCTCCCTGCCATGCACCCTGAGTATCAGCAAGCAGCATTGCGCCTGACCACAGAGGCCAGCAGGAAATTAGAGCACAGCAAATCTGCCTAATATAGTCCTCCCTCAGAAAACACATGTGTACACTACCGGTCAAAAGTTTTAGAACACCTATTCATTCAAGGGTTTTTCTTTATTTTTACTGTTTTCTACGTTGTAGAATAATAGTGAAGACATCAAAACTATGAAATAACACACATGGAGTCATGTAGTAACCAAAAAAGTGTTAAACAAATCAAAATATATTTTATATTTGAGATTCTTCAAATAGCCTCCCTTTGCCTTGATGACAGCTTTGCATATCCTTGGCATTCTCTCAACCAGCTTCATGAGGTATTCACTTGGAATGCATTTGAAGTAAATGTTAATTTGTGGAATTTCTTTACTTCTTAATGCATTTCAATTAATGGATGTGTCTTCTTAAATGTATTTGTGGAAATTTTTTCCTTAATGCATTTCAGCCAATCAGTTGTGTTGTGACAAGGAGGGGGTATACAGAAGATAGCCCTTTTGATAAAAGACCAAGTCCATATTATAGCAAGAACAGCTCAAATAAGCAAAGAGAAATGACAGTCCATCATTACTTTAAGACATCAATACGGTCAGTCAATACGGAAAATTTCAAGGACTTTGAAAGTTTCTTCAAGTGCAGTCGCAAAAACCATCAAGCGCTATGATGAAACTGGCTCTCATGAGGACCGCCACAGGAATGGAAGACACAGAGTTACCTCTGCTACAGAGGATAAGTTCATTAGAGTTACCAGCCTCAGAAATCGCAGCCCAAATAAATTCTTCACAGAGTTCAAGTAACAGACACATCTCAACATCAACTGTTCATCGGAGACCTTCATGGTAAAATTGCTGCAAAGAAACCACTACTAAAGGACACCAATAACAAGAAGAGACTTGCTTGGGCCAAGAAATATGAGCAATGGACATTAGACCGGTGGAAATTTGTCCTTTGGTCTGAAGTCCAAATTGGAGATTTTTGGGTCCAACCGCCGTGTCTTTGTGAGACTTGGTGTGGGTGAACGGATGATGTCCGCATTTGTGTTTCCCACCGTAAAGCATGGAGGAGGTGTTATGGTGTGAGGGTACTTTGCTGGTGACGCTGTCAGTGATTTATTTAGAATACAAGGCACACTTAACCAGCATGGCTTCCACAGCATTCTGCAGCGATATGCCACCCATCTGGTTTGGGCTTAGTGGGATTATCATTTGTTTTTCAACAGGACAGTGACCTAAAACACACCTCCAGGCTGTGTAAGGGCTGTTTGACCAAGAAGGAAAGTGATGGAGTGCTGCATCAGATGACCTGGCCTCCCCAATCCCCCGACCTCAACCAAATTGAGATGGTTTGGGATGAGTTGGACCACAGAGTGAAGAAAAAGCACCCAACATGTGCTCAGCATATGTGGGACCTCCTTCAAGACTGTTGGAATAGCATTCCAGGTGAAGCTGGTTGAGAGTGCCAAGAGTGTGCAAAGCTGTCATCAAGCCAAATGGTGGCTATTTGAAGAATATCAAATATAAAAGAAATGTTGATTTGTCGAACACTTTTTTGGTTACTACATATTCTATGTGTGTTATTTTATAGTTTTGAGGTCTTCACTATTATTCTACAATGTAGAAAACAGTAAAAATAAAGAAAAACCCTTGAATAAGTAGGTGTTCTAAAACTTTTGACTGGTAGTGTACATGAGGACCGGTTGGCAACTGTGCCTACGCTCCTAACCCACAGTGTGTTTTAGAGGCTTCTCTCATAGTCACAGTACAAAATGATTCTCTATAAGCCATATATTGGAGCTGTTTTTAGTTCCGGTTCTCCATTGATGGCGTTTTTTTTGTTGTTGTTCAGGATTGTAGTAGGTTTAACCTATTCCCGGGAAACCTCCCCATATAGTTTACGGTAGTCATCATCATATATGCATGGATTGTATTTTTTGTTAAACATACAGCATTTCTATCAGCTGTCAGTTAGCACCACTTGAATTACTGTCTGTCACTCAGCACCACTTGAATTACTGTCTGTCACTCAGCACCACTTGAATTACTGTCTGTCACTCAGCACCACTTGAATTAGTGTCTGTCACTCAGCACCACTTTAATTAAACAAACTCCAGGTAGTTGTCAAATTAAGTGATTTGTGAAACTTTTGAGACTTGGGAGAGTATATGTTTTTCTTATACACTGCATTCACATATTTTTTTGTGTCACACTAATCATTCCTTTCCATGCTGTACCATACTGCCCTGAGGAAGTAATCCTAATCAAATATGTTGGCATAGACATCATAAGTACTGTAAATTTGATATGAGTGGCAATAACTCCTCGTAACCTATAAAGAGTCACATTGATTCTGTTAATCCGGGATTAACTAGCATTGACCAGGAGCAAATGATAACTGTACCTCTAGTGTGGATTTGAGCCGAGCGACAGTTCCTCAGAAACAGTCCTCATCATAAAAATTCAGCCTCCATGTGCTCAAGTGGGGGGTATTTCTGGTGGGAAAATTGTATTTCTGCTGGCACCATTCAAGGTCATGCTTGGAACATCATTATTTGTCGCTACGGGGCTCAGCTTAAGTTGACATTGTATTTGCTAAATGTCACTTGCAATTAAAGTTGATCATATAACTGGGGAAAGGTCACCCGACAACTTGGGTGGCGCGAACAGGAGTCCCCGGCCGACTCAGACGCCGTCCGCCACCCCATCGTTCTGTCACCCTCCCAAAACACGCAACATGTTCTCTATGCCATTGTGCTTTTAATTACACATATTACACTGATTAGATTTGCATTTCAGGTTTATGGGCACCCTTAATTGACAAAGATGATTGCAAATTAGTGACGGCCGGCTGCGCTCCCCGTTTGTCACCTTGAATAGCCGCGAGTCATGCCGCTCTGAGTTCCACGTCACCGAAATTAATCTTAGCGATTTCATGATCGGCATAAAAGCATGTGATCAAATTTAATTCCGATTTAAAAAAATATATATATATTTGATTTTATCTGTCATTCTGTGACCTCTAGCTTGGCTAAGGGGACATTTTGTGGAGAATTAGGGCTGTGTAAGTTTGTGTCATTCTCCTGTTCTTTATGTGCATGCTGACTCTGTTGTGTTCTGCTCACTGCTCTCCCAGGCCCCAGTACTACAAGGTGATAGAGGAATGTGTGTCTCAGGTGGTTCTCCATCGCAGCGGGATGGACCCAGACTTCGGATACAGAGAGAGACTGGATGTAGACTTCACCCACCTCATCGGTAGGTCTGCCAGAGCGCTGTCTTTCCTCTGACATTTAAAAGGGTGAATTTGCAGCCAGTATGACACCATTATACACCTCCAAAACTGGTTGAAATGATGTCATTATTAACACATTTGAAAACGTTTTTGGCTACATAATTTCAACCAGTTTTGCCTCCTAGGTCTCCCTAACCTACATACTGTACAATAATGCTTGAATCAGTATCCCTTTTTTAATACTAGTGTTGTTATTCATATTTTGTATCCTAATCGGTCTAAATCATCCTCGGATATATTTTTCTGTTGTACTGCGGACAGCAGGATGTGGGTGTTGCTAAAAAGGGTGCAATATCCTTCTCATTATTATCTGTCCCCATTTCCCCCCTGAGAGCCTTCCCAGAAAAACCTGCAGCCCCTTGACATGTATAGGAAAAGGTAGTCTAATTACGAATAAATAATGCATTACCTGTTAGGTGTGACTGTGGCACATCATGTCTCATCATAAGCACATGGAGATTTCACATCGTCTTCACTCTGCCGAGGACATTCATCAGCAGAGTTTCTTGAATCCTAGAGGAAACAAGGTCTATTTGCCCCAAATTAGAAATGCAGTCATTCATTTCCTTCAAGTAGAGACAAATTAATGAAATAACTAAGTATTTTTATTTTTATATTTTTGTTCTTCTGTTAGTGTCACTAACAGTTCTGTTGCATCGTGCCGACAAAGTCTCATTAAAAGTTTCCAAGCCCATCCGTGATTTTTTACATTTTTAGATCACTGTGCTGTAATGAGCTGAAAACAAATGTTTCGGGGCTTGGTTTTTAAACATTGGCAAACCTGCCGAACAGAATACAAATCTCCTGGGGGATATGTCAAGAAAAGAATGAGCCGACAAATGCCTTTCCCCCCTTTCTTCACTCATTCCCTCTCTGTCTCTCTGATGTAATATTCCTTTTAGGGTTGATCTGGAATCTTAAGTAGGATGTTAACAATGTACAGTGTAATTGAGAGAATCAAAGTCACTTCGTGGGTTCTTACTGTCGTTGCTGCTGTCTGCCCTCTTTTTTCTTACAGATCAGTGCGTGGATAAAGCCAAAGTGGATGAGAGCGAACTGAAGGCTGCTGGGTTCTCCAAAAAGGTGAGGTATCGTGCATCATTCCCCTCAACTCAATTCCCCTCAACTCAATTCCCCTCAGCTATTATCTGCTTTCTAACTGGATGGAGTAGCCTACTTTATTCTGCATCCACACTGATCTTCAAACAGAGGAATAAAGTGCATGAAGTGTATTTTTCCTATGTAATGATAGACAGTACAATCAATTTACTCTATATATTTGTGACCGACCGCCTAATATTTGTGACTGACCGCCTAATCTGACTTTGGTGCAGGTCATGTTATTCACATTACTGTCTCTGGTAAACACACTATATCAAATCAAATCTAAGTTTATTTATCACGTGCGCAGTATACAGAAGGAGTAAACGATACAGTGAAATGGTTTCATAGTAGCAATATCAAAAACAAAGTGTCCAAATCAAAATATTGTATAAATTATTATTAGATGATTCTTACCTGACATACTTGTCTAAATTGATCATCTGGCAAAGTGGAGTCTTTTGTTTAGACATGCAGCTAACTAGCTAAACAATGAACCAGCATAATCCCAACTCATACTACTACCAATACAAACATTGTCATAGCTGGAGTGTGAATCTGCAGATAGCTAAAGGGCTACTGTAACCAACTAGGTTCAATGTTAACTCGTTAACATTAGGCTATAACTAGCAATGCAAATGGATTTCTGATTCAAATAATATTACTACACAGATCATACCCATAACGTTAGCTAGCAAGCCAGCAAGCTAACGTTCGCCAGCTAGCAAACAGTACGCTTTAACTTGCAATGAAAATTAGAAACCTATAATATCTGAAAATGTAGCTAGACTCTTATCCGTATACATGGATATACTACGGTTCCCAATGACCGTGGCGTGTGCAGGAAGTAGGCCATCACTTTTTTTCAACTGATCTGTTAATAGCACCTGCTAAATTCGGGGCATCAATCTTGTTGAGAAAAGTAGCAAAGCTTTTGTAGTTCTCGATGGCTAACATATCTTTAAAAAATGGTGCGGTAGAAAGAACTGTCAACACATACTGAACAGCTCACGTTATAGACAGAACCATGCTCCTCTACATGGCAGACCAATCCAAACTCATCTCCCGGCATGTCCAGCCCATCCATAATCTCAGCCAATCATGACTAGTGGGAAGGTTTCCGACTTTTTCCGTGGATCAACCAACAAAGCTTGTAATTTAACGATTTCATTCATCTTTACGGATGGAATATAAGTTTGTTATTTAAACACATGCAAGTTCACATATTCCAGAATGCATTTCTGCCAATAAAATACATTTTGATTAGTTTTTTTTAAAACATACGTTCAAATGGGGCGGCAGCATAGCCTAGTGGTTAGAACATTGGACTAGTAACCGAAAGGTTGCAAGATCGAATCCCCGAGCTGACAATGTACAAATATGTCGTTCTGCCCCTGAACAAGGCAGTTAACCCACTGTTCCTAGGCTGTCATTGAAAATAAAAATGTGTTCTTAACTGACTTGCCTAGTTAAATAAAGGTTAAAAAAAAAGAAAAATGCCTCTCCTGTTTAGTAGTGACGCACAACATTTCCTGAAACGAGTCACATTTTTTAGTACACCACCAGTACTGGTACTTCCAGCAGAATCCCCCAGAAATGTTTTGGTGCATGTGACAGACTGGTTCAAACTAGAGTACCATGTCTTTAAGGTCTGAGTCACATGCACCAAAACACTTCTGGGGGATTCTGCTGGAAGTACCAGTACTGGTGGTGTACTAAAAAAATGTGACTCGTTTCAGAAAATCTTGTGCGTCACTACCAAACAGGAGAGGCATTTTTTTTAACCTTTATTTAACTAGGCAAGTCAGTTAAGAACAAATTCTTATACTGTATCACCACGCCACATATGCCCCCACAGTCCCCCCACACCCCTGCCTCTGTGTGTGGGACATCAGAGGCGTCCTGGGTGTGAGTGGAATGAGAGCAGTGTCCCCCCTGTGGCGACAGTGAAAACATTGTCCTGACACAGGTTGCTTTCCCACAAAGGTTTGATCCGTCATCAACACATGAAAGCCGGACCCAAACCACAGCCAGTGGATGACAGGGTAGAGGCCACAAAAGGCCTATGAATAGAGGTGGGAGATGGGGCCAAGTGCGTGCGAGACAGTGTGTGTTGACGTGCCCTGCAGTTGGCCATTCACTTGAGACACCCTGGTCCTGACCGGAGTGTGTGTTGTGTTGAATTGTTGCAGTTCGATGAAGAGTTCAGCGCCCGGCAGGAGGCCCAGGCTGAGTCCCAGAAGAAAGAGGAGAAAATCAAAGAGCTGGAAGGGCAGATCTGCAATCTGAAGACCCAGGTAAGGACCAGAGGAGACAGGAGGAGCATACACACCCACTACTCCAGACTGCAGTCTGAAGCCACAAGCTCTCCATAGAGGTCTTGTACAGTGTTCACAAATACATACACAGTCTGTACCACAGGTTTTACCGAAATACATAGTCTCTACCACTGGAAACCCAACCTCATTGCTTAGTTTAATGTTCAAAACAGTATTGAGGAAGGCATAAAAAAAAGGATTGGGGCAAGCAGCAAACATTAATCACATCATATTTACACTGGCAAGAAAAATTATGTGAACCCTTTGGAAATACTTGCATTTCTGCGTAAATTGGTCATAAAATTTGATCTGATCTTCATCTAGGTCACAACAATAGACAAAAACAGTCTGCTTAAACTGATCAAACACAAACAATTATATGTTTTCATGTCTTTATTGAACACACCGTGTAAACATTCACAGTGCAGGGTGGAAAAAGTATGTGAACCCTTGGATTTAATAAGTCCCTCCTTTGGCAATAATAACCTCAACCAAACGTTTTCTGTAGTTGCGGATCAGACCTGCACAACAGTCAGGATGAATTTTGGACCATTTCACTTTTCAAAACTGTTTCAGTTCAGCAATATTCTTGGGATGTCTGGTGTGAACTGCTCTCTTGTGGTCATGCCACAGCATCTCAATCGAGTTGAAATCAGGACTCTGACTCTGACTGGCCACTACTTCTGTGTTTTGGGTCATTGTCCAGTTGCATCACCCAACTTCTGTTGAGTTTCAATTGGCGGACAGATAGCCTAACATTCTCCTGCAAAATGTCTTGTTAAACTTGGGAATTCATTTTTCCGTCGATGATAGCAAGCTGTCCAGGCCCTGAGGCAGCAAAGCAGCCCCAAACCATGATGCTCCCTCCACCATACTTTACAGTTGGGATGAGGTTTTGTTGTTGGTGTGCTGTGCCTTTTTTTCTCCACACATAGTGTTGTGTGTTCCTTCCAAACAACTCAACAGTAGTTTCATCTGTGCACAGAATATTTTGCCAGTAGCGCTGTGGAACATCCAGGTGCACTTTTGCAAACTTCAGACGTGCAGCAATGTTTTTTTTGGACAGCAGTGGCTTCTTCCGTGGTGTCCTCCCATGAACACTATTCTTGTTTAGTGTTTTATGTATCGTAGACTCGTCAACAGAGATGTTAGTATGTTCCAGAGATTTCTGTAAGTCTTTAGCTGACACTCTAGGATTCTTCTTAACCTCATTGAGCATTCTGCGCTGTGCTCTTGCAGTCATCTTTGCAGGACGGCCTCTCCTAGGGAGAGTAGCAACAGTGCTGAACTTTCTCCATTTATAGACAACTTGTCTTACCGTGGACTGATGAACATCAAGGCTTTTAGAGATACTTTTGTAACCCTTTCCAGCTTTATGCAAGTCAACAATTCTTAATCTTAGGTCTTTTGAGATCTCTTTTTTTCGAGGCATGGTTCACATCAGTCAATGCTTCTTGTGAATAACAAACTCAAATTTTGTGAGTGTTTTTTGTAGGGCAAGGCAGCTCTAACCAACATTTCCAATCTCGTCTCATTGATTGGACTCCAGGTTAGCTGACTCCTGACTCCAATTAGCTTTTGGAGAAATGTTAGCCTTGGGGTTCACATACTTTTTCCAACTTACACTGTGAATGTTTAAATGATGTATTCAATATAGAAAATGTATTCAAAATACAATTTGTATGTTATTAGTTTAAGCACACTATGTTTGTCTATTGCTGTGACTTAGATGAAGATCAGATCAAATTTGATGACCAATTTATGCAGAAATCCAGGTAATTCCAAAGGGTTCACATACTTTTTCTTGCCACTGTAGTTGTTTCTCCAAAGCATGTTGGTCCAAGTTGACCTTTTACTGCAGTGAGCTGGATAAGGGTTACACGAGTGTTTCTTCGTAGTCTTAAACAAATCCACTTTGAAACTAAAGTATACACCTCACACACAATGTTATGGGCTTAAAAAAAGACATCACCTGTACCATGTCAGATATAGAGTTGAAATTAATTCAATGTTGAGTTTGCATTGCACTATTACACTTTATATACATTTCAGAAGATTGAAATATAACAAAACCGTTTGACAGAGAAATGCCGGATTTTCGGCTTTCAAACAATTATGTTTATTTATTATTCATAACATTCCTCCCTAAAGGACGATTTGACCATTTGACTGTAGGAAAGGACTACTCTGGTTGTGAGAAAAAAAATACTTTTACTAATTTGGTCAAATTGAAACCTTTCTACCCCAATCACGGATGCCAGGCTGTAAGTGGGTATTTTCCAGCCATACGGGAGCGTTTGATTCAATAAAGGGTTCATCTCCTTTTTAAGATGTCGGATTTGATATTGGTTGAATTGCTCCATGGCAGCCTGTTCTATGCAATTGTATTATCACAGAGATGGATTTCATTTCTTCTCTGGCCTTGGCATCCCCATCTTTTCCCAGACAAAACCCCTCAAACCTAAGCACAGAAAATGACTGCTATTTCCTCCTTAACCCAATTTGAAACACTTCAGTGTTGCCTTGGGACAAAAGGGCAGTTTGCTTCCCTGCTTACTGAATGTAATATAAGCCAGTGTTGAAAGATGGTATGGCATCCAGTAGCTGAGATTGTTTTCCTCCAAACAAAATTCTGTGGCAGTTGCAAATGTCCGCGCTCCCCATCCCTTTTCCACACCTGCACATTTAGCTCTGTACTGCATCGCCGGGACTTTTTCCAAAGACAAGTTGCTGTCATTAAGGTCCCTGGCAGCCTCAGTGATCATTTATCCTCAGTATTAGCGCACGGTGTGAGACTTGGTCCTCTTCCTGTCTAGACAGAGGCAAGTTTTTTTTCTTTCTTCCCCGATTGCACTTAATTTGTGTGCAGTCCTCACTCCCCCACTTCATCTGCCTGAGTGCCATGTCGCCACTCGTTACCTTCTCTCTCGGCCAAAGTCGTTCATCATTCACTCATCGCCCCAACGATTGCCCGCCCGCTGCATGCACACATTCATGAGGCCAACATGGTGGCCTGGTCCCGTCCGCACCTCTATCATCCTCTCTTTTTCTCTGGTCTCTATATTTCTGTTTTTTTCTCTCTTTGTCTTCTCTCTCTCTGCTTTGTCTTCTCTCTCTCTCTCTGCTTTGTATTCTCTCTCTCTCTGCTTTGTCTTCTCTCTCTCTGTCTCTGCTTTGTCTTCTCTCTCTCTCTCTCTGCTTTGTCTTCTCTCTCTCTCTCTCTGCTTTCTCTTTTTTCTCTCTCTCTATCTGCTTTGTCTTCTCTCCTGCTCTTGCTTTGTCTTCTCTCCTGCTCTATCTGCTTTGTCTTCTCTCCTGCTCTATCTGCTTTGTCTTCTCTCCTGCTCTATCTGCTTTGTCTTCTCTCCTGCTCTATCTGCTTTGTCTTCTCTCTCTCTCTCTATCTGCTTTGTCTTCTCTCTCTCTCTCTATCTGCTTTGTCTTCTCTCTCTCTATCTGCTTTGTCTTCTCTCTCTCTCTCTATCTGCTTTGTCTTCTCTCTCTCTCTATCTGCTTTGTCTTCTCTCTCTCTCTATCTGCTTTGTCTTCTCTCTCTCTATCTGCTTTGTCTTCTCTCTCTATCTGCTTTGTCTTCTCTCTCTATCTGCTTTGTCTTCTCTCTCTCTCTCTCTATCTGCTTTGTCTTCTCTCTCTCTCTCTCTATCTGCTTTGTCTTCTCTCTCTCTCTCTCTATCTGCTTTGTCTTCTCTCTCTCTCTATCTGCTTTGTCTTCTCTCTCTCTCTATCTGCTTTGTCTTCTCTC
This sequence comes from Salvelinus alpinus, assembly GCF_045679555.1. Taxonomy (NCBI): domain Eukaryota; kingdom Metazoa; phylum Chordata; class Actinopteri; order Salmoniformes; family Salmonidae; genus Salvelinus; species Salvelinus alpinus. The sequence continues at coordinate 80,196,138 of NC_092089.1, read as the reverse complement.
GCTCTCTCTCTCTATCTGCTTTGTCTTCTCTCTCTCTCTCTATCTGCTTTGTCTTCTCTCTCTCTCTCTATCTGCTTTGTCTTCTCTCTCTCTCTATCTGCTTTGTCTTCTCTCTCTCATTGCATGAGGCAGTGTCACCCTCTGCTTACCTGCTTTCCCTGAGTGCACCTTTTTAAGCGCTGTGTTTCCAGGCTTTTCCCCCTCCCCCTAACAGGCCCCCGGTCTTTTGAAGCCAGTCTGTTTGTGGTGCATTAACAGGTAGTGTAGCGGAGTGAAGCCCCCGAGAGTCAGCTCCTTCTCTTCCTGCCGTCTCTGAACGCGCCTTCAAAGGCTGCTGGAGCTTTGCACATCAACAGACATCTGCCTCAGCAGGGAAACATCTAATGTGCTTGGCGAGAGCTCCCATGAATATGGCTGCGAGTTCTTCAAATAACATCCAGGGAGTGTGTTGGTCTAAAAAGGGGTTCGATGTAAACATGTATGTTGTCACGCACTGCATGGCAGGAATGCGCTCGTGGTCAAATTGGTTCCTTTATGAAATGTGTATGTGTAGTATAAGGTGATTTTTCAAAGGTTTTCTTCTATTGCTTTCACACTGGAGGCACAGAGAAAGACGGGTACCTTTTGAGTAGGATCTTCCTCACTAGGAACACTCTTGCTAAGAACAGACATGCGTCGTCAATTTGATCTCTTCGGGCATACTGTAGGAGATGAGCCATAGCTCTCATGACACGCCGCTTCAGGACACAGATTATTTTGTTTATCTGGCAACACGTTATCAGGAGGTACACATTTTGCAATCACAGCAATATTTAGGTTGCGGTGCTGAAGTCTTGCAATGGAGCACATAAATGGAAATGTAGGCGCTAACAAGATACTCCGTTTCAATAAGACAATTCTTTGAATTCTAAAGTGTATCCTTCCTGATGATGATGTACAGGCCTGTTCCTTCGCTTGAAAACAAAGTTTCTAGTCAACCTGTTTTAAAAGGGTTGAAACTGCAACAGATGAACACAGTGTTGTACAAAGCCATTATCTTCCGGAGTGCAGCACCTCTAAATCCATGCGAAGACACTACACTCAGATTGTTCATCAAAGCTGCTGTGGTGGTGCATCTGTCGTTTTATTGAATATGAATGAAGTGGGATCTCTGTTCACATCTCGTCGACAGAGCTCTTCGTGGAAATAAAAACACGTCTCTCTGTCTCCTAGCCCCTGCTACTTCACCTTGTCTGTGAACCGACGGATTTAATGAGAGCCTGTCTCAGGGAGCTTCCACCTTTTGATGTGTCTGTTTGATTATCCCCGCGATCCGATCGAGCACAGGTTTTGCCTGTAAACATCGACAAAACGCAATGAAAACACATCAAATGGAACTAATCCACCTCCCACCCCTGCCAACCCCTACGAACCCACCTCAGCCCAGAGATAACAGGGGAGGCGTTCATAGAATTGGATGAGGGTGAGATTAATAATTTTCAGGTGAGGTAGATACCTTGGACCTACTCTGTGCCATGCCATTAATGGGCTTGAACAACCTGGAGATCATGTAGCTGAACCAGCATGGCCAGGAATGAGGTTGGAAGGTATAGCGGATCACTCTCTTCTATCTGGCTCTGCCAGTCTACCTGCAGACCTCTCTCATTCCCAGACTGGATTGAGCTTGTAATGAATGCAACAGGCCTCTCGATACAATCACCACTGTCATGTGTTCGCAGTGGTTGTCAAGTAATTCACCGTCAAATGTAGCAAGTGTATGACATGCATGTTTCTCTGGCTGCTATTAACCTTAAAACATTTGTTTATGTCAATACCTTCAATACCTTAGGTTTAATACATGAGTGTATTGTACTTGTGTAATGTACTTGAGTTCCATCAATCACATCTTTGAGTCTAAGATATGCCTGAGGGGTTAAAGTTCCATGCCATCCACTTATCCTGTGGTTACAGTTTTTAAAATAGAGGCCTTGAACTCTCCATAGTCCATAGTTAAGGATGGAGTGTAAAAGAAAATGTTCCCCATTCAGCTTAAGATTGCACTTTACAACCACGTTCTAAACTTTGGTGAAATGGAAGTCCTTATTCGTTCTCCTTTAGGAAAGCTTCCATCTCCTTTTCCATTACACATGTTCAATATTTAATACTCCTCAGTCCACAGTAAGGCTGTTCTGTAGGAACGACTCCATATAAATATGTTTCACTACGCAGTTGAGTTTGTACCCATCTATGCAACGGCTGTTATTAAGACGTTAGAATGTGACGAGGTCATATAGAGTGAAATATCAAAGCGACAACAACATCTTTGGGATAAAATCAATGCCTGTCGTATATATCTGAGAGGGGAAAGTAGGGAATGCGATTTGCTAGAACATATTAGAACGTAGCGTTCCAAAGGGGACCATTGAATGGGTTTTGAGGATACAAAAATAAATGTCTTCCACTGTGTGAACGTATTGATGGTTTCATCTCGGCTCTGTAGATTACTAAATTAGGTTATTTTCCATCTCATACAAAATGCACTTTTAAATGCTGAAAATGACTTTGCTTGTTTGAGGATATGAAATAAATGTGATCTTGGTATTCTACGTGACAGGTAGTACTAATTTATCTATATTAATTTCATCATAACCATGTTTTAACTGGGAATTTCTCTGTCACTTACTCCGCTGCTTCACCTGTCTGTGCCTGGTGTTCTCTGTTAACAAAAGTACTGGTGTTTCTCTTGTCTGTCTAGCTAACCACCCTCTTTGTGTGCCTCTCTGTTGCTCTCTGTATATGTGTGTATGTCTGGGTGTCTGTTGTGTGTTTGTGTGTCCGTCTGTACAGTTAGCTAGCGAGGCAAACAAGCTCAAAGAGGCTCAGAAAGTCATCAGTGAAGCTGAGTGCCAGGTGCAGGTGGGTGATACCTTTGCATCCGTGCCCCTCCCTTCCCTTTCATTCTTCTGGCATGGTTGACTGGTATTGACTGCACATTTAGAAACCTAATCTTGAATTAACTCATGAATGCCCCAAACTCAATCAACGCATTACAAGTATGACGATTGCTCTGATCTTTGCATATGATTGCTTTTCAATAATTGTTCAGTGATCTACATTATATTCCTCATAATTCCTCATAATCTGTTAATAGTGCCACACTCTTGGTCTGTAATTGGAGAATGCAATGAAGTTTGATTTCCTTGCATCATACTAAACAAACAATGAGTAATAATCTGTGAGATTTTTATAAATTTTTTATTTCACCTTTATTTAACTAGGCAAGTCACTTAAGAACATTCTTATTTACAATGACGGCCTAACCCAGACGACGCTGGGCCAATTGTGCGCTGCCCTATGGGACTCCCAATCACGACCGGTTGTGATACAGCCTGGAATCGAACCAGGTCTGTAGTGATGCCTCTAGCACTGAGATGCAGTGCCTTAGAGTGGCTTCCGAGTGGTGCAGCGGTCTAAGACAGAAACATCTGGGGTGGCAGGGTAGCCTAGTGGTTAGAGCGTTGGACTAGTAACCGAAAGGTTGCAAGATCGAATCCCCGAGCTGACAAGGTAAAAATCTGTCGTTCTGCGCCTGAACAAGGCCGTTAAACCACTGTTCCTAGGCCGTCATTGAAAATAAGAATTTGTTCTTAACTGACTTGCCTAGTTAAGTAAAATAATCTCAAATGAACTGTTCCATAGAAGATAATCAAACGTGGACGTGTTCGACTGTTGTGATGTAATTCTCCCCAATAAACACCCTATGACTGAATCTCTGCTTTGCTCATTAGAGCCGAGATTGGGGGAAGGTTTAATTGCGTAATAGTCGAAGTTAATTACCCACCCGTCTGACCTTCCCCCCGTCGAGGTCTAGAAGCTGTGGACCCCTCAATGAATGGGTTAGATTTCAAATCACTCCATACTCCTACGCTAATCAGCGCTCCAGATGAGGATGGCCTAGCAAGAGGGCTAGCTGCCAAGAAGCCATTAGGAGGCTCACCTCTCTCTTGCTCCCAGCTAACTGTGGTCAGTGGAGCTGCCAAGACCCGGCCAAAAAACAGCACCATTGGTCTGTAAACAGCCTTTTAAAATGTATGTTTGAACCAGAGAAACCAAAACAACTATGTTGCTATAGGGAGAAGGTGCTTGAAGATGCTTGCTGCTATGATTGGAGGATGTAGGAAAGAAAAGGTACTCCAGTGATTTACCTGTGGGAGAAGGTAGAACCCTCCAGGGCGCTGTCGAACGCAGGGTTGATTAGCCTTCCATAGACGAGGCTGGCGTGTCTGCAGCACGGCGGGACGAGAGAGAGAGGGAGGGAAAACAAGAGAGCAGGAGCAGCATGAGCTATAACAGGCTCAGAGGGCCCCTGAATGTGGAAAAGACAGCACTCTAATTTAGCAGCTAATTTGCTTCCATTCTCTCATATTAATCTTAAAAGAGAAAATGGGCCACGACGGGTTCGGAGATTGACAGACGTATAATCATTGGAACGGGAGCGCTCCCGTCGAGGGGTTTTGGAGGCGGCCTGCTTCAAACGCTCCTCACCACTTTTTAAATGTTCTACCTGATAGACATTCCACGGCTGGCATTGTGTAATCAAGCACTCTGTAATACCTTCAAAAATTTGACCGGACGCACATTACCCACATAATCTAATGAGTGGGGGGAGTGAAATTGGTTTTCGGGAAATGAAAAACTTGTTTTTGGTCAATGTGGTGGAAATGTTGCTGGGCATATTGGAAAGAAAGACCGTTGTCATCTTCTAATCAAACCAGGTCAAATCCTATCTTTGCCATGGGCGGTCTAATTGCCCCATTTGCATATGTTTTGTCTCTAAACAGCCCCCCCCCCCGCCTGTCTCCCCCGCCTTTATCAATGATTATAAATACCTGTTTGTGCTGTAGAGCTGTATGATAGGGCAGACTTGTCAAGGGACTGGCTGGTCTGTGTCTTATCGGTAATGGGTTTCATTTTGCCCGTCTACTGCCTAATAGCCTTCCTTTGTGAGCTCCATCTTGTCCACTTCAACATTGCTTATCTAGATGTCTAACAGTGGCCAGACAATCCCCTGGCTTCTCCCCAATGGTTATGTGTCGGCTGAACATGCACTGTGCACACACACGTCAATAGGGAATGAATGTACTGGTATGTGAGGATTTGATACAATACATTATCTACCCACCAAACCCTCCTGCAATAGATAGTGTTGGCATAGCATTAGCATGCCATTAGTTTCCTCATTACCAATTCAGGTTCAGGTGGCTCTATTCATCTCATACGCTTCATCTATTAGCCAACTGCAGAAGCAATTGTCATGGTAATCAGCACCAACAATTCAGGCTTGTCTATATTGGAGTCTGATTAAATGAAACACATCATATGTATAAGAAGAGGGGGAATCATTTTTCCATAAATAGACAATACAAATGTTCTCTACTTTAATTCATATTCAGAATGACTTCAGAATCACAGAAGTCTCCAAAAATATGGACTTTCTTTTTCTTCTTTGTGGAACACTTTACATAGTGTTGATATGTAGCATTCATAAATCATTCATAAAGCCTTAATATGCATGACATAAAAAGGCATAATGCCCTACATATGTTTATATACCCTTTAAGGGTGACCTCTGAAGGGTGTTTTATAGGATTCTGAATGGTGTATATAAAGGTGTATACACGCACACTCTGAACTGAACAGCGATTGCACGTACACAGTGCTTCATTCAGACACATATAGCCACACATATACTCAGCATGTCAGAGATCTCTCCAGAGTACTTCTAATGGGAAAGGTGACATACCTTCCTGCAATATTGTTCTGCTGCCTATTAGGTTCTTGTTTATGTAACTACATATTTAATGTGTCTGGTAGACTGTCTTAGGGAACTGAGCGATCCACTTTCCCCAGTGTGAGGCGGAGCTGGTTAGGACTCCTGAGTGTTGGCATCTGGCTGGCTGATAGGGTACTGATATAATGACTCCTCTGAGTGTTGGCCCCTGGCTGGCTGATAGGGTACTGATATAATGACTCCTCTGAGTGTTGGCCTCTGGCTGGCTGATAGGGTACTGATATAATGACTCCTCTGAGTGTTGGCCTCTGGCTGGCTGATATGGTACTGATATAATGACTCCTCTGAGTGTTTGCCTCTGGCTGGCTGATAGGGTACTGATATAATGACTCCTCTGAGTGTTGGCCTCTGGCTGGCTGATATGGTACTGATATAATGACTCCTCTGAGTGTTTGCCTCTGGCTGGCTGATAGGGTACTGATATAATGACTTCTCTGAGTGTTTGCCTCTGGCTGGCTGATAGGGTACTGATATAATGACTCCTCTGAGTGTTTGCCTCAGGCTGGCTGATAGGGTACTGATGGAATGACTCCTATATGCTTACCAGCAAATGGATAGTGTAATGACCGTCTTCAGTCCCTGACAGAGACATCACCCAGGTCCATTAGCCAGACTGGTGTAATGACCGTCTTCAGTCCCTAACAGAGACATCACCCAGGTCCATTAGCCAGACTGGTGTAATGACCGTCTTCAGTCCCTGACAGAGACATCACCCAGGTCCATTAGCCAGACTAGTGTAATGACCGTCTTCAGTCCCTAACAGAGACATCACCCAGGTCCATTAGCCAGACTGGTGTAATGACCGTCTTCAGTCCCTAACAGAGACATCACCCAGGTCCATTAGCCAGACTGGTATAATGACCGTCTTCAGTCCCTAACAGAGACATCACCCAGGTCCATTAGCCAGACTGGTGTAATGACCGTCTTCAGTCCCTAACAGAGACATCACCCAGGTCCATTAGCCAGACTAGTGTAATGACCGTCTTCAGTCCCTAACAGAGACATCACCCAGGTCCATTAGCCAGACTGGTGTAATGACCGTCTTCAGTCCCTAACAGAGACATCACCCAGGTCCATTAGCCAGACTGGTGTAATGACCGTCTTCAGTCCCTAACAGAGACATCACCCAGGTCCATTAGCCAGACTGGTGTAATGACCGTCTTCAGTCCCTAACAGTGACATCACCCAGGTCCATTAGCCAGACTGGTGTAATGGTGGTTAAGCTCTGGCCTCCAGGTCCCCAGCCTACGATTGACAAGGATGACATGATATGCAGGGCAGACGGGGATAACATGAGTGCTGGGATGACAGGGGAATGTGTACCATCATTAACATTGATCTCCCATCTTTGCAGATTGCAGCCGGACCTGCGGCGGCCGGGACAGGAGTCCCACCTCTAGCCCTACCGGGGGGATTGGCACCCCCTCCTCCGCCGCCTCCTGGCATGGCCAGCATGCTCCCTCCGCCTCCACCCCCGCCACCTCCAGGCGTAGGGCCACCCCCACCACCCCCTCCCCCCGGTTGTGGACCCCCACCTCCCCCGCCCTTCCCCGGGGCTCCAGGTATCCCTCCGCCTCCTATGATGGCCATACCTGTCATCAAGCTGCCTTATGGACTGGAGGCCAAGAAGACCTACAAGCCTGAGGTCGTCATGAAGAGGGTCAACTGGTCCAAGGTACAGTAGCGACAGATGGAGCTGTAGGTACTAACCCAGAGAGTGCACCCTATTCAACACTACCGTCGGTCTATTCAGGCAAGCGTTCATCCACAGAGCACGCTACTCTGCACTCTGCACTAGAAATCCACACATAAACACATTTTCGCTGCTCGAGTGTACTTGCATTCACACACACTCTTAGCGTAATTGAATACAGACAATGTGTTGTGTAATATTCCATCATTTAAATACGATTTCAACTGGGGCCGTTCTCTTCATATGGGCTTTATTCTACTCCCAGTTAATTTATCTATCGCCCGAGGGATTCTGGGAGTTGCAAGCGGCATTCATTTAGTGGTGTTTTGCATATGCTTATGTGTGACCTTGCTATTTAATCTTCAATTATTGACAACAGCCAAAAGGAAATGGTTGTCTCTCGCTCGCACTGTGAAACCCTGTTGAAATCAAGCTGAATCGCATTATCGGTAATTGTGTAAATGGAGGCACGTCATATAGCAAGGTTGCACGTCTAATAAGAGACAAAGTTCATTGAAATGTATTTATTATAATGTTTTTCTCATGTATCTTCTTTTCACTGTAAGAAAATGAGTGTGTTTGCATTCATGAGTGTGCAACTTTGCACATCCGTCTCCTTCCCGGCATGGCAATGACAATGTACGTCTGCATTAACCTTGCCTCCGCATGCACTTCGGTTGGGAGATGCAAATTAAATGGCTAGATGGCACTCAAAGGCCTTCAGAGCCACCTGAGTCTGTTGTGTGGATTAAGTGGGACCAGAGTCAGCTGTCTTCTCTGTTAGGACCAGAGTCATCCGTCTTCTCTGTTAGTACCAGAGTCATCCGTCTTCTCTGTTAGGACCAGAGTCATCCGTCTTCTCTGTTAGGACCAGAGTCATCCGTCTTCTCTGTTAGGACCAGAGTCATCCGTCTTCTCTGTTAGGACCAGAGTCATCCGTCTTCTCTGTTAGGACCAGAGTCATCCGTCTTCTCTGTTAGGACCAGAGTCATCCGTCTTCTCTGTTAGGACCAGAGACATCCGTCTTCTCTGTTAGGACCAGAGCCATCCGTAACTACTAGTTTGCTGTAGCTACATATGAACACATATTTATTAATAGCTTGATGCATATAGGAGAAGGCCTTATCTTTTGACTGATTGAAAAGCAGGCAGGGACAACCTGTGAGGTTGTACTCCTTCAACGAAGAAGACTGGTCTTAATTTGATCACCCTGTTGTAGTAGAACCTTCCTGCAATGCAGGACATTTAAAACTTGTAGTGTGTTTGAGGTTTAAAAAAGGCTTCTGAAGTTTGTAATTTCCATTTAGAAATTTCAGACTTGATTTTTCAACCCCTACAAAAATGTCCATTAATTATAATCCACTAAATAATTCACATTTCCTGTTGCTGCAGGATTGTTTTCCTGCTGTAGCAAACTGGCTCAAATTAATATCCTACATCTGTAGAGATTGGAGGGAGTGGAGAGAGAGAGTGAGGTTAGAATGGAGAGTGAGTGTTTGTGTCCAACTTTTGCTTTTTGAAAACACCCACAGGTTCCTTCGTCTCTGATAGTAAAAGCAGCCGGCAACAATAAAGGGAAAGTTGTCCAACTGAATATATTCAACTGAAATGTGTCTTCTGAATTTAACCTCTGAATCAGAGAGGTGCGGGGGGCTGCCATAATCGACATCCACATCTTCGGCGCCCAGGGAACAGTGGGTTAACTGCCTTGCTCAGGGGCAGAACGACAGATTTTTACCTTGTTTTTACCTTGTCAGCTCGGGGATTCGATCCAGCAACCTTCCGGGTACTGGCCCAACACTCTAACCACTACCCTACCTGCTGCCCCTAATGTGAGGAAGGAGTTTTTCCCTGTTTTCTTTTTTTAAGCATGTAACAGATTTTTCAAGCAGCGCCAATGGAGATTGTTGCCTGGAGGTGCTGTACTTTCTCTTACAGTGAGAACACCTTACCATTGGTGAACCACATGTTTACGGCAAAGTAAACGATTGCTCAGGCTGTGTCTTATGGCGGTTTGCAGCAGCAGTGACATGTCCCTAACCCCAACCCTTGCCTCTAGTCTACCACTTAACTGGAGCCTCTTTACAACACTGTACTACACTTAATGAGAATATCACAGTCTTCCTTTGTTAATTAATCCATTTTGCGAGGTTACTCGTTTGAGAAGGTTGTGTAAAGAGGCCCAAGAAAAAGACTGCATATGTGTCTCCCACAAAATCCTCAAATTTATTTAGCAACAACCAGTGGGCAGGCTTGTATTGGCGAACTACCTCACACACTCAGGTGGGGCACTAGTTAAATTAGACAGCATCAGCTGCTGCTGAGGGGATCCGTCGATACGGTGCTGGAGCTACAATTCGTTTTGAGACTGGTGAGGATGAGGCATGGAGGGCGGGCTGCTGGCATGGAGGGCGGGCTGCTGGCATGGAGGGCGGGCTGCTGGCATGGAGGGCGGGCTGCTGGCATGGAGGGCGGGCTGCTGGCATGGAGGGCGGGCTGCTGGCATGGAGGGCGGGCTGCTGGCATGGAGGGCGGGCTGCAGCAGTGGGGTAAAGCAGTGATTTGGGACATGCTGCTGTATCAATGGAGTGGAGAGAGGAGTGCCAGAAGCTGTGGGTTAGAGTCAGTATCTGTCATCTACTGTAAGACACGGTTAAGCAGAGGGGGGCGTCTAGATTTGGCTCGTCCCTGCTGTGTTTGACGTGCTCCACATCATTTGGAAGCATTTGTCCATTAGAAACAATCCCGTATTTTCATCTAAAAGTGATTGATTTGAAAGGAATTTAAGCATTTGAACCTCTGGAGTTCCACAATGTTATTTCAGCACAGTATCCATTTGTTTTTAGAGTATTTCCTGGATTGTTACAAATTCGAATGAAAGTGAACACTTCTATTGTAGCACTACTAAGTAAAATAGGGAAAAATAAGAAACAATTAGAAAAATGCTTGTCATTGAATCTCTCGTACAACCGTAATTATCGCACAATTGCAAACGTATTTAGCTGTAATCACGCAACCAGGCTGTTTTCCAGTGTAAGGCTGATCATTTCTTCTAGCAGGGTGAAATTGTAATATTTAGACTTCACATTCTGTTACCCCCCCCCCCCGATATGCAAGACTTGAGATGAACAATGCAATTATCTCCAAACCAGTCAATTTGGTTTACAAACGATGCAGAATTATAATTATCCTTTCAGAATTACACAACTGTAATTTTATAAATTAGCACTCTCACATAGACAAGAAAATAATGAGAAAGAAACAAAATGACCTCAGAGACCCCTCCCCCTTTGTCAATATAAGTAGTAAGTATATGACCAGCCAATCCATGAAATGCAGAGCCGATCTCTTCCTGAACTCCTATGCCACTCAACTCTAATTTCCTTCTCATGTGCTGGTTGGGTTCAATAGGCTATCCATAGAGGAGTTCAGAGGGGCACTTCATTCATCCTTCATCTGTGGTTGAGCTTTGCATTCACAGCAGGTGACCTTGTCAAGGGCCATCAAACTTTCAAGTAACCACTCTAGCATGGCATGAGTTACCTCAAGCTTCCAGAGAGTAGGAGTGTCGCGGCCTATGAACATTGTCTCCTGTCACAGGAGCCAATGAGTGTAAGTTAAGTATGCAAGTGATTAAAAATGAAACAGCCTTGTTCCAAACTGTATGCTTACTACAATGACAGTATGTGTCCATCAGTTTCAGGGATTAATCATAATGTTTACATCTAAGGCTGCGTTTACAACAACAGACCCATTCTGATCTTTTGCACAATTAATGGTCAGAATTGGGATGCCTGTGTAAACATAGTCTAAGAGCCTAGTAGTCTAAGAGTTTTCATTTTTGCCATGGAAAAAATATTGCAATACTGGTATCGTCACAGCCTTAATGTCCCACCCTCTGCAGTTTCTTGATTTCCGTGGTGCTTCCTTTACTACCACATCCAATGGATATTTGTGAGGGCTTCCTTTGAATATGACTTCTGTCATAAGCAAACACATGATACTGTACACTGTTGTTTGCAGAGCAGAGCCACAGCGTCAGAAGCTGATGTGAATTAGCTACAGTAGGGCCATGGTAGGCCCCTCCATAGTGATCGAAATAAGACGGCGAGGGGCAAGAGGAGAGAGGCCCACAGCTACTAGTCTCCCATCAGACCATCACCACAACAGCCCTCAAACATAAAACAAAACTGATTTAACATGTCTTTGGTACATAATTGGTCTTGTCTATACTCAAATTAAACAAATTCTAGTAATCACCATTGAGTGTGGACTGTATTATTATACATACTGGATGGACTGGTTACCTTATGCTACTCTCCAAAATGTCTATCCATGAGTTTGTGAGAGAACGTATAGCCCTAGGCGATACTGTTGGTTCATTGACTGTGAAAAATAAAATACTGATTTAAGATATCGTTGGTAGATAATTGGTCTAGTCTAAATTAAACCAATTCAGAGTTAGCTTAGAATTTGTATTTGATTTTGAATAGCCTAGTAATAGAGCTTTAGAAAAAATATTGTCATAATTAATAGGCTTGCACATGACCTTTTAGCTACAGAATATCTCACCACCGTGAGTGTCTATCTCCTCTCTCCTTTATTCCTTTCTCGTGCTCGCAGACGGGCTATCAGCAGTTTAGTGAAATATGTTTTTTTGGGATGTTACTCTAGATCAGTGGTTCCCAAACTTTTTATAGTCCCGTACCCCTTCAAACATTCAACCTCCAGCTGCGTACCCCCTCTAGCACCAGGGTCAGCGCACTCTCAAATGTTGTTTTTTTGCCATCATTGTATGCCTGCCACACACACACTATACGATACATTTATTAAACATAAGAATGAGTGTGAGTTTTTGTCACAACCCGGCTCGTGGGAAATCATGCAATGATGGAAAGACCTGTGTGTTGTCCTTGTTAATGCAGATAGAAAAGAGCTCCAACTTCTTAATCATAGCCTCAATTTCGTTCCACACGTTGAATATAGTTGCAGATAGTCCCTGTAATCCATTCAGGCAAGAAAAAACATCACCCAGATAGGCCAGTCGTGTGAGAAACTCGTCATCATGCAAGCAGTCAGACAAGTTAAAATTATGGTCAGTAAAGAAAACATTTAGCTCGTCTTTCAATTCCAAAAAAACATTTCAAAACATTGCCCCTTGATAACCAGCGCACTTATGTATGTTGTAAAAGGGTTACATGGGCGCTGCACTTTTATTGCATAATTCAGAAAATACACGAGAGTTCAGGGTCTTGCTTTAACAAAGTCAACCATTTTCACTGTAGTGTCCAAAATGTCTTTCAAGCTGTCAGGCATTCCCTTGGCAGCAAGGGCCTCTCGGGGGATGCTGCAGTGTGCTCAAGTGGTGTCGGGAGCAACTGTGTGCACACGCGTTACCACTCCACTATTAATGATATCTGTTGCTTTTATACATGTCTTACTACTCTAAAGTCGTCTTTATTCTCGCTCAAAAAACTTTATTTTTTTATTTTTTATTTTTCAAATTGTCATGTTTTGTTTCTAAATCAAATTAATTTATATAGCCCTTCTTACATCAGCTGATATCTCAAAGTGCTGTACAGAAACCCAGCCTAAAACCCCAAAGAGCAAGCAATGCAGGTGTAGAAGCACGGTGGCTAGGAAAAAAAGACTACCTGTATTTGACATTGTGTTGTTAATTCACTGAACACTAGATGGTTTAATAGTTTTTTGGCAGTGAAACGAGGCTACTCAGGCGGGGGGAAAAACTTTACCCAAATGTTTAGCCCCGTTGGAAAAAATGTAAATACTTGCATTGTCTCGTTAAGGGGTTAATAACACAGGTTGCAATGAGAAACCAATCGTCCCGGCCCACATTTTATATATATATATATATCTACATGTGAATCACATTTTTTTTGGCGTACCACTGACGGCATTGCGCGTACCCCTGGGAATACCTGCTCCAGATGTTCCCAAACAGATTTCACTTGGTTTCCCAAATTAAGCGCCGGGTAGCTGCAGGAAAAAGATTGGAGAACCCATGTCATACAGAGTTTGGCCGGAATAATAACTGTCGGGTCAGTGAGAGCATGCGCCTCAAAAAATGGTTGATGTGTGGAGTGAAATAAGTGTTATATATATTTCTCAGCTGCTCATATTTAGCACATTCTCCACTGTAAAACCGAAGTAGCCGACAAAACATACTGGTGGAGGGCCTCCCGAGTGGTGCAGTGGTCTAAGGCATTGCATCGACGTCCTTGAGGCTTCACTACAGACCCGGGTTCGATCCCTGCCTGTGTCGCAGCCGGCCGCGACCAGGAGACCCATGAGGCGGCACACAATTGGCCCAGCATCATCCGAGTTAGGGAAGGGTTTAGCGGGCTGGGATGTCCTTGTCCCATCGCGCTCTAGCGACTCCTGTTGTACGGTGTTCCGTACACATTGGTACACATTCCGTAGACATTCCGACACATTGGTGTGGCTGGCTTCCGGGTTAAGCGAGCAGTGTGTCAAGAAGCAGTGCGGCTTGGCAGGGTTGTGTTTCGGAGGATGCATGGTTCTCAACCTTCTTCTCTCCCGAGTCCGTACGGGAGTTGCAACGATGGGACAAGACTGTAACTACCAATTGGATATCACAAGAACAATTTTAAGTTAAAAAACATACCGGTGGGACAGCTCACGGCCTCCATTTGCTATTCGAGTGCATACAAATTACGTATTTTTCCCCCTGCCCCTGTTCCTGCCCATTTAATAATGGGCCATTCTGAATGAGAACTAATTTTACATATTAGTAAAGACAAGATTAAATTGAGAATAGTCTGATGCGTGAAAATATGATCACTTGATGAGAGAACAGCTGTGCAGCCGGAGGCAAGGATCAGAAGCTTTTTGCGACTCTCTCAAATCATAAATAGCCTGTAGTCGCATCATGCAGCCCATGTATATTTTTATTTTTAAAGCATTCTAAGGTTTGTATCATTCACAACTAAAGTTGCCAAATAACCCTAAATCTAGCATATACTGTAGGACCTGTTTCAAATGATCACTTTTATACTCAACATAGCCACTTCATATGCACACTCGCTCTGTAATTGGAAAAATATCCTTTCTATTTTATTCAGTTATATTATAAGTTCAATTATATTATTTTTGCTATAAAAACATGTATAAAATAATGGCCTGGGACTTATAATCATATCTTGTCAGCTAAGTGAACACAGCCTATGGCATGGAGCTTAGCCAGGTACTGTAAGATACAGTAGGCCAACTCATATTCTGTTCTTCTGAAATACATTTTCTGCAAAAAAAAAAATATATATTTATTGGGATGGTGTATATTAAATTGATTTAATAGTCTTGTTTAAATGTAGATGTTCCAAAGGCTCGCATCAGTGGCCTGGAGATGCTAAACATGTTTATGTTAATTAACGGTCAATTTCCATGAATCCGGCAGTCTTTTGCATGACAATAACCGGCTGACATGACAAAATGTAATGACGTCCACAGCCCTAGTCGCTTGTGCTCCTGTATTGTCTGTATCCTTTTTACAACAAACGCCTCCTGTCAAGTGGTTCCCCCTCACTCTCTCTCTCTAGTGAGTGCCCTTGCAACTTGCGTTGCCTTGTCTCGTTAAGGGGCTAATAACACAGGTTGCAATGAGAAACCAATTGTCCCGGCCCACACTGTGTCATGACCATGTCATCATCACAGACCAAGGCACTCTTACACAACCCGTAATGGACTTCTGAAGAACATCGCCTCGCACATTACTAGCCAATTATCAAGTACAAATACAGCAAGATGTGGTTGTTGTCAGTTCTGTATGTACAGGAGCCTGCCATCGGGCCACGGTATGATACAGCGGGCCAGGGTTGGAGCCAGGATAAACAAAGGGCCGTTTTGTTCCATGTACAGAGTTGAAAGGCGGGAGAAGTCAACAAGAACTGTCAAGTCTCAGGTTGGGATGAGGTCTTCTAGGCACATCTAATTCTTTTGCACAGCCACATTTATGTAGTAGAGAGATGTCCCTCTTGGTGAGAACGCTTGCTGTCGAGTGTTTTAATCAACTGTGAGGAATATAGAGGTAGAACCAATGGTGAGGTGAAGGGAAAATATATGTAAACTACAAACTAAGACAAAACAATATGAATCCTTGCAAATCTTTGGTGAATTTGGTTTGTTCATCTTTTTGTATCCTACACAAAGACAAAATATTTATTTATTTACAAGAATGGAATATATTACTAAAGATGGATCCACAATATTTACAATATGTTGACAGCAAATGGAGTTTGAAAATAACAAATACAGACTAAATGGCCAATATACTGAAGCTTTCAATTAAGCTAGACAGAGCGCCTACAGCTTGTCAATAAGTAACTCACACAGCTGCGTTTTGCAGGGCTCTGGGAGTACGTCCATCCAGCTTAATCTCTCAAAAATGGACCTGGAATAATCCAAGATGGGCCGTAACACTGTAATAATCCAAAATGCACCTAAACAAGTATTTGATCAATTCACTTGTAATTTGATCAATGTCACTATCAATACTGCGCAATAGTTTTCATATCGATGGCTTAGACTTGCCTGACGACTCATCCTGCATTTAATTCCGCTGTTCTATTGATCGCTCCATACATTCATACAATAAATTTAGAACCAGGAACAGATATAGCCCTTGGTTCTCTCCAGACCTGACTGCCCTTAACCAACACAAAAACATCCTATGGCGTTCTGCATTAGCATCGAACAGCCCCCGTGATATGCAACTTTTCAGGGAAGCTAGAAACCAATATACACAGGCAGTTAGAAAAGCCAAGGCTAGCTTTTTCAAGCAGAAATTTGCTTCCTGCAACACAAACTAGAAAAAGTTCTGGGACACTGTAAAGTCCATGGAGAATAAGAACATCTCTTCCCACCTGCCCACTGCACTGAAGATAGGAAACACTGTCACCACCAATAAATACACTATAATTGAGAATTTCAATAAGCATTTTTCTACAGCTGGCCATGCTTTCCACCTGGCTACCCCTACCCCGGTCAACAGCACTGCACCCCCCACAGCAACTCGCCCAAGCCTTCCCCATTTCTCCTTCTCTCAAATCCAGTCAGCTGATGTTCTGAAAGAGCTGCAAAATCTGGACCCCTAACAATCAGCCGGGCTAGACAATCTGGACCCTTTCTTTCTAAAATGATCTGCCCGAATTTTTGCAACCCCTATTACTAGCCTGTTCAACCTCTCTTTCGTGTCGTCTGAGATTCCCAAAGATTGGAAAGCAGCTGTGGTCATCCCCCTCTTCAAAGGGGGACACACTCTTGACCCAAACTGCTACAGACCTATATATATCCTACCCTGCCTTTCTAAGGTCTTCGAAAGCCAAGTCAACAAACAGATTACCGACCGTTTCGAATCCCACCATACCTTCTCCGCTATGCAATCTGGTTTCAGAGCTGGTCATGGGTGCACCTCAGCCACGCTCAAGGTCCTAAACGATATCCTAACCGCCATCGATAAGAAACAATACTGTGCAGCTGTATTCATTGACCTGGCCAAGGCTTTCGACTCTGTCAATCACCACATCCTCATCGGCAGACTCGATAGTCTTGGTTTTTCAAATGATTGCCTCGCCTGGTTCACCAACTACTTTTCTGATAGAGTTCAGTGTGTCAAATCAGAGGGCCTGTTGTCCGGGCCTCTGGCAGTCTCTATGGGGGTGCCACAGGGTTCAATTCTTGGACCGACTCTCTTCTCTGTATACATCAATGATGTCGCTCTTGCTGCTGGTGAGTCTCTGATCCACCTCTACGCAGACGACACCATTCTGTATACTTCTGGCCCTTCTTTGGACACTGTGTTAACAACCTTCCAGACGAGCTTCAATGCCATACAACTCTCCTTCCGTGGCCTCCAATTGCTCTTAAATACAAGTAAAACTAAATGCATGCTTCAACCGATCGCTGCCTGCACCTGCCCGCTCGTCCAATATCACTACTCTGGACGGTTCTGACTTAGAATATGTGGACAACTACTAATACCTAGGTGTCTGGTTAGACTGTAAACTCTCCTTCCAGACTCACATCAAACACCAATCCAAAGTTAAATCTAGAATTGGCTTCCTATTTCGCAACAAAGCATCCTTCACTCATGCTGCCAAACATACCCTTGTAAAACTGACCATCCTACCGATCCTCGACTTCGGCGATGTCATTTACAAAATAGCCTCCAATACCCTACTCAATAAATTGGATGCAGTCTATCACAGTGCCATCTGTTTTGTCACCAAAGCCCCATATACTACCCACCACTGCGACCTGTACGCTCTCGTTGGCTGGCCCTCGTTTCATACTCGTCGCCAAACCCACTGGCTCCAGGTCATCTACAAGACACTGCTAGGTAAAGTCCCCCCTTATCTCAGCTCGCTGGTCACCATAGCAGCACCCACCTGTAGCACGCGCTCCAGCAGGTATATCTCTCTGGTCACCCCCAAAACCAAATCTTTTTTTGGCCGCCTCTCCTTCCAGTTCTCTGCTGCCAATGACTAGAATGAACTACAAAAATCTCTGAAACTGGAAACACTTTTCTCCCTCACTAGCTTTAAGCATCAGCTGTCAGAGCAGCTCACAAATTACTGCACCTGTACATAGCCCATCTATAATTTAGCCCAAACAACTACCTCTCCCCCTACTGTATTTATTTATTTATTTATTTTGCTCCTTTGCACCCCATTATTTCTCTCTACTTTGCACATTCTTCCACTACAAATCTACCATTCCAGTGTTTTACTTGCTATATTCTATTTACTTCGCCACCATGGCCGCCACCATTTTTTTTGCCTTCACCTCCCTTATCTCACCTCATTTGCTCACATTGTATATAGACTTATTTTTCTACTGTATTATTGACTCTATGTTTGTTTTACTCCATGTGTAACTCTGTGATGTTGTATGTGTCGAACTGCTTTGCTTTATCTTGGCCAGGTCGCAAATGTAAATGAGAACTTGTTCTCAACTTGCCTACCTGGTTAAATATAGGTGAAATAAATAAAATACAATTTGTTGTGGAGAAGAAATGTGGGTGTGGCGTTTGGCCGGAGCAGTGTGGATGGGTTAATACAGAATACATTTCACAAAATCTCGGCATATTATTGTATGATTATTTCATGACTATTGTGACTATTATTATGATTATTTTGAACTGAAGTAATATACCTAGTCACTGATGATCTATTTTGTGACTGGTCAATGCATTTATTGCGTTTGATAAGCTTTATTAACAACAGGAAGTGACAGGCTGAATGGTGTTCATTGTGGTTGTTAAATAGTTATACCCGTCTTCATGCAATCCTTGCTCCTCACAGAAAGTCATCAATCCATCTGTACAAGAGCCCTCAATATTACAACATTACAAAAACTGCGGGACGTGTGTCATAGTAGAAAGATGCTTGAAATCGCAAGCAACATGAACAAACTTTATCAAACTGTGTTTTGCGGTAAATTAGGGGAATGAAATGGAGTGCAATATGCAACATGACGGATGATCTCCAAAGCGCTCGCACACACAAAATGCTTCACCGTTTCTAGGTGAGTGGGGTTTGAAGAAGTGGCATTTAAGTGGAGTTGCAGCCAGACCGCTTGTGGAAGGAATGGCAGCTGCTGATTGGGCCTTGCGATAATGGAATCCTCCTTGTCGTTGCAGATAGTGCCTCAGGAAATGGCGGAGAATTGCTTCTGGATCAAAGTCAAAGAGGAGAAGTTTGAGAATCAAGAATTCTTTGAACAGCTCTCCCTCAGCTTTTCCTCCAGGACCAAAGGTAAGCAGGCCCCATCAGGCCCCATCTATCTCTACTCCTTTACTAATGAATCTACACACACACTTCGTTTGGCCACCCGGGTCTGGGGAAACAATTGGCTTTCATCTCCTGACACTTTAGGAAACCATTTGTCTCTGAAATGTTAATTATAGTTAAACCACCCCCCTTTTTTTTGTCTTTGAACAATCCGGCTGTGGATGGTTGTGGGTTGAAATCTCTCTGAGCCAATTAGTGGTTCTGCTGCTGCTGTTGTTGATGCTGCTGTTATTATTGTTGTTGTTGTTGTGCTGTGTTTGTGGGTATTCTTTGAATTTGTTGAGTGGCTTTCAGAGTATGAAAGGGACTCCCACACAATGTGAATTCTTGCGAAAAAGTTAAAAGGTGTTGTGTATGTGATTGCGTTTCTCTGTGTATATCTGTATGCTTTTGCACATATCTTTGTGCGTTCGTATGTACAGTGCATTCAGAAAGTATTCAAACCCCTTGACTTTTTACACATTTTGTTACGTTACAGCCTTATTCTAAAATGTATTAAATACATTTTAAAAATCCTCTATCTACACACAATACCCCATAATGACATAGCAAAAACTGTTTTTAGAAATGTTTGCAAATTTATAAAAAATAAAAAATCTGATACCTTATTTACATAAGTATTCAGACCCTTTGTTATGAGACTCGAAAATGAGCTCAGGTGCATCCTGTTTTCATTGATCATCCTTGAGATGTTTCTACAACTTGATTGGTACATCCAATTGATTGGGCATGATTTGGAATGATACACACCTGTATATATACTGTCCCACAATTGATAGTGCATGTCAGAGCAAAAACCAAGCCATGAGTTCAAAGGAATTGTCCGTAGAGCTCCGAGACAGGCTTGTGTCGGGGGTACCAAAAAATGTCTGCAACATTGAAGGTCCCCAAGAACACAGTGGCCTCCATCATTCTTAAATGGAAGATGTTTAGAACCACCAAGACTCTTCCTAGAACTGGCAGCCCGGAAAAACTGAGCAATTGGGGGAGAATGGCCTTGGTCAGGGAGGTGACCAAGAGCCCGATTGTCACTCTGACAGAGCTCCAGAGTTCCTCTCTGGAGATGGGAGAACCTTCCAGAAGGAAAACCATATCTGCAGCACTCCAGCAATCAGGCAGTTGTGGTAGAGTGGCCAGACGGAAGACACTCCTCAGTAAAATGCCCACTTGGAGTTTGCCAAAAGGCACTTAAGGACTCTCAGACCATGAGAAACAAGATTATCTGGTCTGATGAAATCAAGATGGAAGTCTTTGGGCTGAATGCCAAGCGTCACTTCTGAAGAAAACCTGGCCCCATCCCTACGGTGAAGCATGGTGGTGGCAGCATCATGCTGTGGGGATGTTTTTCAGCGGCAGGGACTGGGAGATAAGTCAGCATTGAGGCAAAGATGAACGGAGCGAAGTACAGAGAGGTCCTTGATGAAAACATGCTCCGGAGCGCTCAGGACCTCCGACTGGGGTGAAGGTTCACTTTCCAACAGGACAACGACCCTAAGCACAAAGCCAAGACAAGGCAGGAGTGGATTTGCAAAAATGCAACAACATTTTTTTTTTTTTTGCTTTGTCATTATGGGGACCAGGGATGGGGCCAGGTATTGTGTGTAGATTGATGATGGAAACAAATCTATGTAATCAATTTTAGAATATGGCTGTAACATAACAAAATGTGGCCAAGGGGTCTGAATACTTTCCGAATGCACTGCATGTACAGTATGTGTGTGTGAGTGAACTGAGGACAGTCACGCTTGACTCTGCCCTTTTCCAGTCGAGTAGACACTCCTCCACAGGGGCACCCGGGGAAGAAAGCCAAGGGAGTATACTCTTGTCCCGGCCAGTTGCTTTCAGAGATCTAACTTGTTGATGAGTAACACAAGCAGAAGGACAGCAAGTTTGTGATTTGAGGGAGAGGCTGTGTGGTGGTGTGTTGGCTGGATATTTCTCCCATGACAATGCCAGTGATTTCCTGGTCTCTGACAGCATGTGTAGTGTGTACACACTCCTCTAATCCCTGCCCTAGTGGGAGGGAGGGGTAAAGGGCCTGTTATCACAGCCCTTCTGGAATCACAGCCTTTCTGAGTTGTTGGGGGTGATGACTACCCAGCAGCCCTCACTGTTCTGTTGCCTCTCCTCTCCTTCTATTCTCCACCTTCTCCTTTATTTTTCCTCCTCTCCTCCTTTTCCTTTCCTTCTCCTCTCCTTCTCTTCTTCTCTCCTCCTGTCCCTCACCTCCTTCCCCCCTCGCCTCTCCTTCTCCTCTCCTCCTCCCCTCCTTTTCCTCTATTATTTTTCTCCCCTCCTCTCCTTCTTCTCTCCCCTGAAGACTACATAACAATATTCATCTTCCTGTTTTTCTTTGAAATAAACAGCAATATAGCCCCTAAGCTGGGAGGTGATGTGTTGGCACAATACAGATGAAGAGAATAACGTAATAGCGGAAACAAGGGAGCGGCTGTAGCCGGGCTTAATGAAGCCACGGGGAAAGGCCCCAGAGACGAGTCTCTGCTTTCTCTGCAGGAGAGACAACGAGACACTGTCTGTTCTGCAACTGTGATACCATGACACCTCTGTTATTCAGCAACACCCAAAAACAACCAGAGAGGGGGGAGGAGAGAGAGAGAGAGGTTTTTGCTTTGTTCTGTTCCGTTCCGCAAGGGAGAGATATATCACAAGGCAACCATAGCGTTCCAATGGAGCAACATGGTTACTAATTAACACCAGCCATAATGAATAGTCGATTTTGTGTGCTGTATTTCTCTGTTCTTTCAGAAGTGTAATTCCATTTTCACCTTGGACAAACAAGGGATTCAGATTCTGCAAAAAATATAACACTGCTTAATACAGTATTATGCAGTATTTATACTGTATTCCATTTGCTATCCTATTTAATCTACATTCTTATAATTTTTTGTTTCCTTTATTTGTATTCTATAAGGTCTATGAATTATAGGCACATTAGCCATACCTCTGCTTTACGTTTCTTTCAGTATCTTTTTTCAAATTATAATTCTCCCTCTTTCATGGAACAGTCTGGTTCTATAGGTAAGCCTCGCTCTCCCGCTGGCAGCTTGGAAAGGCATGATATAGTGGATTCCTCTGGGAGATACCTTAGCTGGATCCCTATCAATTACGCCCACAGCATGTTCACTGATTCAGCTCTTCTCCATCTATTGTTGAAACAGAACATGAAATGCTCATGAATGAAAAATGCTGTTTAATGTTTGATATCCTGAGTTCCATTCTCTTATATTCTTTTGAAGGCATAGTTAAAAGCGGGTGACAATGTGCGACGGTATCGCGGAGGGAAGTGATGGATTTGACCAAAACGAGATGCCCCCTCATCTTTTTTCTTCTTTTACCTTCACTTTACAATGGGAATCATTTAAACTGGTGAGATCTAAGGATGCGTTAGATTAAGATGTGCTTTAATGTTTTCCCCTTTGTCGAAGAGCCTGACCCCATGTCTATACTGACTGTTGAACTTTCGATTCCCAGCAGTCTTGACAATGACACATGAAGTTGAGCTTCCTGTACCAGGTGAAGGGTATTCTGTTTTTCTAGAGCGTGAGATGAGGTGGATATTGGTATCTCTACCATTAGTAAGAGAATGGTGCAGGTGGATAGGGCCTGGGTAGGGTAATACGTTCACAAGACCTTACCGTCACACCATATTACCAAGGATTATAAATCCTCCCAGTAAACCTGCCAAACGAGTCCCAACTCGAAACCAACTTCATTTGGCAGGAAAATTGCCCTCTTTTTTTATCAAGTGGAGGGTTTGGGCTGCGCTCCGTGTTGGTTTTTCTTGTCCCCCTTTTTTCTCCATCATCCCTCCTTCCCCCCCATCTTTGCTGGGGTGTCTATAACTAAAGCACACATTATCAGACTGAGGTGAAAGATGTGTTCCCTGTGGAGCTGCCCTCGGAAAATGGCGCAAAAATGCTTCTGTTTAACTCGCCTTTACTTGGGAGTCACGTTTGTTACTCACATTGTCTGAAAAACACACCATACTCTTTTATAGGCCCCTGAGATGTCTTACTTTCTCCAGTGCACATTTCATTCATAGGGCTTTACCTCAGAAAACAATTGAGTGCAAGACTGGCAGTGTCCCCCGCTGCTTTACGAGCCTCGCCATTTAATGGGTTTTAACAAGAAAGGGAAATCATCAACAGGGATTTGCAGCTCTGCTTCTGGCCTCTTAAGATGATCCGATTCCTACTGTATTTCCAATTAGGGCTACCTTGCTGCAATTACAGCTAGCATCCCCACCGCTTGAACCCAGCGGTATTGGCAGAGGGGCTTGCTCAAAGCAAGCAGAATCTTTGAATATAAGAATTAGCCTGTTCGCATTACTTTACATTTATTTTACTCACCAAACTGTAGCGGTTTGCCAGGCTGCAGAGATGGTAATGAATTGGGCCAATATCCATTGGAATCTAAGGCCCCTTGTTCACCTCAGTGGATTGACCTGATTTTCCCAGGAAGAAGAAGAGAAGTGATACTTTGACTTTTAGAAAGCCAAAACAGCACTACAGGGGGGCTCCTGTGGTACAGCCAGGCCACCCACTGTCCCTGTCCCCTGATAACCTGCTAAAGAGACCCCTATCGCTCATCACCTCCTACCAAGACTGAAAGAGGGGAAGTCAATAATTCTCCATCTCCTTTAAAGCTGCCCCCAAACAACCCCTTCTCTCTGCCAGGCCAGACCTTGCTGCGATGCTGGGGGAAATGGAAGTGTTTCCTTGTGCCAGGTTCTATTAGTTCTGTCTTATTTCAATCGGCTCTGGAGTGCACAGTGCTTCTATGTATTGTTATTTTGTTGTTTGGCATTTCCCTGCTCCCTCCCTACCCCCCCCTCTCTCTCTTTCCTTCCCTCCCTTTCTCGTTCTCTCTTTTCTTTACCCCGGACTCCTTCACTTGGTGGTATCAATCAGTGGTTCTGCCTGCGTTCAGCTTCGGGGATCAAATCAGATGCACTTGTGGTTTGAGTGCCTAGCATGGCCTGCTGCATTTGAAAAGTAATTCGGTTGGCCGGGCTTTTCAGTTCTGTTTGAAATAAGATTGATGTTGGCAAACTTTTTCAACCCCCATTCTCCTAATAGGTTTTTCTCAGTCTCCAACATCGCCTGCTAAACAGACAGAGGACATATGCCTCGACATAATGATGACATGTGTTTGAGGCCTCTGAATGTTTTAAGGAGACCCCACTGCTTTTCATCAGTCCGTGGCAGCAACAAAACGAAGAGAGAGAGAAACCAACCGTAACAAAACAACTACAGTAGCATAACAGTTAAATAATACCCCATATGTCTACTGTATAACAAAGTAGGGCTGGGATGATGCCAGTATCGCAATATGTTTTCCATGGCAAAAATGAACACTAATCAGACCAAACTGTTTGTCCTTTAACTGTTTGTCCTTTAACTGTTTGGTCCTCTAACGGTTTGGTCCTGCTGTATGTTAAATATTGTGCTATATCTTGGAAAACAAATAAATGTGACTCTAGATGACATAATGATGTTTGTTTCCAACATTAGGGCTGTTTTCCTGAAGAAGTTAAATCAGCTTGGTGTTTTGTTTTTTTGCCATGATAGTAACCAGTATGGTCCCAGCCCTGTTTCAAAGTGTGTCAGTATTTATACATCTTTTTCGGCATATAATTATTACGATAATAGTTAATTGACCTTATTGTACGAAACCGAATATGACTTAACCGACTCTACTGTCCTTCTGCATCTCTAGTTTAGTGTGTCATAGAGTGGATGGATGGCTGTGTACAGTAAGTGGTCTGTGAGTACGGGTCCCTTGTCATTGCTGTACACTCACGAGCCATTCTACCCATAAGCCTAATGAAGATGCATGTAAATAATTGGGCTGTTAGCCGGCCCAGTCATTATCCTCGGGGAGGAGACTGGCAGCAGCACTCGACCCCTCTGAGCGAGGTCACCGGTCCCTCCTTCTCCCAGCATGCCTCTGTGTTAATGACGGCGATGCCGCTAATGAGCCTTGCGCTCCGTCCGGTGCCCACCCGTGGTGGGCAGGGAGAGAGAGATGTCACGGTCTACAGGTCAAGAAATTACTGTTTGGGGTCAGCCGAGCTATTGAAATCCCCTCTGTACTTAATAAAAGTGAGGTCTTAGATTATTTTTGAAGTCACAAAGAAGCTGTCATTTGATAGATGCTTGCTGTGTATTTCTTCCCCTGGTGGTCATTTGCTAGAGTAGAGGTGTCTGAACATGTGAAATGGTGTTTCCAATTTAAACGTTAATTAACAACTGCAATGACAGAGAGATGCAACTTTTGAAAATGAACAAGCTTGCCTCCCCGACACACTCCAAACTGTGAAACCCATGCTCCAGCCAAAATCACAGAAGGTTACTATTTTTTGTAATATCTCTGTGAGCATGGATATATTCCCAATTTTGTGCAGAGCTTGTCCTGCTTACCCACTCCCTCTACCCATCATCCACCTCTGGTGTCCTGCTGTCTTTTAACCTTACCACTAATGCCCAGTTCCCATTTCCAGAAAGAAAGCCAGCCTTAATGCATCTAAAGGTCAACTCTGAGGGAACAATACCAAACTGTGGCCAAACCCACAGTCCCAGAGATAGCTCTGGCCAGGGCTTCCCCATTTATAACCCAGGATTTGATCATATCCCTCAGCTTTCCTCCCAACCCCCTCCAGCCCCCGTTAGAACCTCCCGTCGCTCCCGCCCTTGCCAGTGCACACCAACCACCAGCCGAGCCTCAATCCCTGCTACAAAGCCCCAGCAGCGGGGTGGTAATGACCCTGCCACAGCGCCGGTAATGATGGAATCAGCGGGGGTTTAGCTGGCTCCCTGATGCCCTAATAAGTCCCCTAATAACTCTTTTAACACCCGGGCTGACCTGGTACCCTGATCAAAAGCGCTCATGCGTGGCAAAGGCTCCTCAGAGGATACCAAGCCTGTGCTGCAGTACTTTCCAAACAGGAAGGGCGGCCTTCGCCAACGCTTTGAGGTCCCTGTCCAGTAACCGCACCAGTATTCAGACTCCCCTGAGGATCCATAATGGACAATGCCAGTACTGTTCTCTATTGGACTGTTGCTTCAAATTCCTCCAATTCACAGAGGTCCCTGTCCGGTAATGGCACACACACACACTCCCCATCCCAGAGGAGAATGTCCATAATGGGTAGTACCTGCTATTGGGCTGTTTCTTCAGGGTCACCCAGTAACAATGGGAGTCACGCAAGGCATCGACACTGAGTGTACAAAACATTAGGAACACCTGCTCTTTCCATGACATAGACAGACCAGGTGAATCTAGGTGCAAACTATGATCCCTTATTGATGTCACTTGTTAAATCCACTTCAATCGGTGTAGATGAAGGGGAAGAGACAGGTTAAATAAGGATTTTTAAGCCTTGAGACAATTGAAACAGGGATTGTGTATGTGTGCCATTCAGAGGGTTAATGGCAAAGACAAAAAATATTGAAGTGCCTTTGAACGGGGTATGGTAGTAGGTGCCAGGCGCACCGGTTTGTGTCAAGAATTGCAACGCTGCTGGGTTTTTCATGCTCAACAGTTTCCGTGTGTATCAAGAATGGTCCACTACTCAAAGAACAACCAGACAACTTGAAACAACTGTGGGAAGCATCGGAGTCGACATTGGCCAGCATCCCTGTGTAACGCTTGACACCTTATAGAGTCCATGCCCCGACGAATTGAGTGTGTTCTGAGGGCAAAAGGGAGTGCAACTCAATATTAGGAAGGTGTTCCTAATGTTTGGTATACTCAGTGTAGTTGATCTATTTTACTCTCTCCGACAAAATAGAATAATTATAATTGTGAAGTTCCACTTTTCATCCCATCAACTCCAGACCACCAGATGATAATTGTAACCATTTGAGAAGCCATTTACTGAGCAAAGCGACACATCCCTACACCGTCATCAGAATGTCTCCGAAGACACAGACAATGTAATAAAGGCTGTCAGAGGCCCCATTCCACAGAAGATACTTTTTCCCCCGCACTGTGGGACTGTTCTCTAGTATGGCTCATTTTTACAGCACAGAGTAAGATGATAAAGGAATCTATTGATAACCTGTGTGTTGAAGATGTTGGGAACAGGGGTTTGATGCCCTCCCTGAGGACAGTGTTGTTTATTGCTGATGTTGTTTACTGAGATGAGGGGAGCATCTGCCAGAGCAGCCTCAGCCTTCATGTTTCTCCTCTCTTCCCTTCTCTCTCGAAACACCATCCTGTCCCCCCTTGCCTAGCTCCAGAACCCCACTCACCCTAACCCTCATGTTGTCCATCTGGAGTCAAGGCTGCCTAGTTTCTTAGACACACGCACACATAACCGCACATACTCTCACAGCAGTGCTTTGCCAAAACAAGATCAAGTGTGTTTGGCACACACTTCTTCGATAAACCACCACACTGTCTGCAAAAGGAGAGGTTTGCTTCTTGCCCTGCCAAAATGTGTCGATAACCCAGGAAGCCCGTGCACGTTCCAATCAATTAGTACATTTTGGAGATGCTCATAATCATATTCTGCTGAAGCGCCCTGTGGATAATCAAATGTGGTGTTAATATGAAAAATCTAACTTCCATGGCCTTGATTGCCACCCGATAGCACGTTTCAGAACGGGACCCATTTGTCTGATTGCTCTTGAGCACTGGGTCCAATTTGTCTCAATAAAGCAAAACGCAACCCTATGCTAATTTACCTCTGTTTGGAGGCAGCCGGCCTACTGTGCTTCACTCAGGGTTAGCCATTTTCCTTCCTCATCCTTCCACAGTTTTAATAAATCACATATGAGTGGAGATTAGCGCCTTAAATATTAATGGCTTGTAATTGGTTTATTGTACATTAGCCCGGCCGCAGGGGGTGACCTGGATTGAGAGACTAGTCAAGGCTCCTGTTTTTCCTCCGCTCGTTCCCCCCAACTGTTTTCCACTTCACATTGCTTCCCTGCGATGTCCCACTGATTTTAATTTTCTCTGCTCAGATGAGAGCTGTTCAGGACTGTTCTGGGTAGCCACTGTGCAGTTTTATTCGAAGCCCCCCCCCCCTACTCCAAATATTGGCCTGTTTAATACCTGCCTGCTTAGATACTCTCCAACCTACTTCCTGCTAGCTTTATTTGCCTTCAGGTGTACTTTGCCTTGCAACATTCATCCAACGAGAAGTGCTGACTTTAATAACCTGCAGTGTGTGTGTGTGTGTGTGTGGGTGCAGGTGTGCATACAGTGTGTGTGTTTGCATTTGAAAGTGAAGCCAGTCAAGTCAGTCCATCAGACTTCATCTTCTGCATCTTTCGCGTATTACATATACCTCAGTCTGCATTCAAAGCTTTCCTCAAGAGTTCTGTTTCTATTATCCAGGTATACTGGGCTTTGTCTTATTAATGCTACACTAAACGGGTGATGGCTAACAATCACTCCCATATTCCTAATATATTCACTTGAAGGAGCGTTTCCTTGTAATAAAGCTTGACCATGGACCTACTTAACATCTTGCATATTAATTTGAATATTTTAGAGCAAATTATGCACGTTCAGAACGGATTGTCCTTGAACAAATACACATTATTTTGTAAGAAATGTTTGATTTAGGCAACCTGAGCTAAATTCTTTCTGACTTGTAAAGGAACTCTACCAATAGACAGTTTGCAGTTGTTTGGGTGTGTGTGCACAGCAGGTCTCAGTGAGTTTCTACGTGTTTTTAGATGCATTCAAGGCTAGCAGAGTCATTTGAACTCTGGAGTACCTCCTCAATGTGATCATTACCCGTTCGTTTGTCATGTATTACATCATGATTAAACACCCGACCCCAAAAAGGTTTGCATATCATCACAATTCCTTCCTCAGAAGGCGAAGGGAAACAGAGGGGAAGGCAACAATAAAACAACAACGGTGGAAGGGTGTGTGAGAGACGGAAAGAGAGAGAGAGAGTGCGCGGGCGCAGTGGAGGGAGGAGAGTAGTCTCTCAGTACTGGGCCCTGACAGTGTCACAGGACTGGAGCTTTCCTCTCTCAAACCCCACCGGTGCTCTTGATCAAAGTCCCCCCACTCCCACCAGCTTAGAGACGAGCAGGTCCACACATGGCTAATCCACCTAGGGAACTAGAATACGCTGCACTATAATGGCAGTCATGTTTAGAGACGTGTGTGTGTGTGCGCACAATGTAACAAAGCAGGCCTGCCTCAGTAACATATCTCACTCCAGAGACACTTATACTGCATAGAGAACGGTCACAGTAGTACTAGAATAGCCCATGTGTCAGGGCAATGCCACATGGATGAAGGAGAGATCACATTAAATTCCAGCTCCAGTTTAGGTGCAGCAGCTGCAAAATAAAGACATGGTTCAGCACCGCTTAATATTTCTCAGACCAAGGGCAACAGAGAATGCTACCTCACCCCATTGTAGACCCAATTGATACTTTTTGGTAAATGATGTCTGGCTCCAATTGCAATTCCATTGCCTCTCTCCTCCCTTTGCACGTCGTGATAATGGCAGACTTCAGTCGCATCCATTTGGACTGATTTACACTTGACACTGTATTAGAGTTAAATAGCGACGTCGTAGCTCTATGAGCCTGGGGATTCATTTAGATTTTGTTCTACTCAACCAACACCTGTTGTATATTGTCAGCTAGGCCTCCAGCATGGTTAGTTTTTGACACGTTATACAACTCATCCACCTGTTGTATTTCTTCTGTACTTAAATGAGATTGTACGCTGATTGTCAGTGTTACTAAAATGATCACAGGTAATTTGCCTGGTTATTGTTTTATCTCAGTTGACCCTTCTCTAAGCCCGGCCCCCTCATTGGTTACTGTTGCACAGGAGGGATTTGGGGTGGGGGGTAGCAGGTAGCTGACTAGTGGGGGCTAGTCATCAGCCTGACGGTCTGGGGGTAGAAGCTATTGCCAGTCTGTTAGTTTTAGCCATAATGCTCCTGTACTACCTGTGTCTGAGTGATGGAAAAGGGAAGAACAGGCCGTGGCTCGGGTGGCTGAGGTTCCTGATGATCTTCTTGGCCTTCCTGCGTCACCTGGTGTTATAGGTGTCCTGGAGGGCAGGCAGTGTGCACCCAATGGTGCGTTCAGCTGAGTGTACCACCCTCTGTAGTGCCTTGCGGTCAGCGCCAGTGGACTTGCCGTACCAGACTGTGATGCTCTCAATGGTGCTCCTGTAGAACACTGAGGGCCTTAGGGGACAGGCCAATTTTCTTCAGCCTCTTGAGGTTAAAGAGTTGTCGTTGTGCTTTTTTCACCACGGTGTCTGTTTGACCATTTCAGCTCCTCAGAGATGTGTACACAGAGTAACTTGATGTTTTTGACAGTCTCCACAGTGGCCCTCTTAATGAGCATGGGGGCGTGCCCATCCTGGTTCCTCCTGAAGTCCATAATCAGCTCCTTTGTTTTGCTGACGTTAAAGGAGAGGTTGTTCACCTGGCACCACAATGTTAGAGTGCCTACCTCCTAATTCTAGGCCATATCACCGTTGTTGGTAATCAGGCCTACTACTGTTGTGTCGAAAGCAAAATTGACGATGGAGTTGGAATTGTGTGAGACCTTACTGTCGTGGGTATACAGGGAGTACAGGAGCGGAGGGGACTGAAGACGCACCCTTGTGGTGCCCCCTTGTTGAGGATCAGTGTGGAGGAAGTAATGTTGCCTACCTTCACCACCTGGGGGCGGCCCGTCAGGAAGTTCAGGACCCAGTTGCATAGGAAGGAGTTCAGTCCCAGGGCTGTGAGCTTTGTGGTGAACTTAGAGGGCACTATGGTATTGAAAGCCGAGCTGTAGTCAATGAACAACATCCTCACATGCATTCCTCTTGTCCAGGTGGGTGAGGGGAGTGTGGAGAGCAATGGCGATAGCGTCCTCCGTGAATCAGTCGGGGCGGTAGGCGAACATGAGGGTCGAATGTGTCGAGGAGGGAGGAGGTGATGTAGTCTTTGGCTAGCCTCTCGAAGCACTTCATGGTGACTGAAGTGAGTGCTATGGGTCAGTAGTCATTCAGTTCAGTTATTTTCCCTTTCTTGGGCATGGGGATGAGTGGAAATCTTGAAGCAGGTGGGGAAAATGGCCTGAGCTAGAGAGATTTTCAAAGTATCAGAAAACACAACAGCTTGCTGTCTGCATATGCTCTGAGGGCGCGGCTAGGGATGCCGTCTGGGCCGGTATCCTTGCGAGTGTTAACACGTTTAAACGACTTGCATGTGTCTTGTGGAAACTGTAGGTAGCCCTCATTGTCCTCAGGGGCTCTCCTTGGCAGCTCAGAGTTGTTTTGCTCAAAGCATGAGAAATAGGTGTTTCACTCGTCCGGTAGGGCCGCGTTGGTGTCCACGTTGTGACTGGCTTTCTTTTTGTTATCCCTGATCGTTAGAAGCTCCTGCCACATATGCCTCGTATCCAACACGCTGAATTGCTCCTCCACTTTGTCCCTATACTTGTGTCTCGCCATCTTGATCAATCTACGTCGCATTTGGTCTGTTTAATCATACAATTGTCCCCGGTCACCTTGCCATGTTTATAAGCAGCGTCCCTCTCCTTCAGTTTCCTGACAAGGCTGCCATCAATCCACGGTTTTTGATTTGGGTAAGTTTTGAAAGATACCATCACTATCACATCATCTATGCATTTTTGTATGAATCCGGTGACTGAGTCAGCGTATTCATTGATGCTATCCCCATAGGCGACCCAAAACATATTCTAGTCCACGTGATCAAAACAATCTTGGAGCAGCGTTGTACAGACCTGACCACTGGAACTTCCCTCTTGAGTCTTTGTTTGCATGCGGGAAGGAGCAAAATGGAGTTATTGTCAGATTTGCCGAAAGGAGGATGGGAGTTGGCCTTATACCCGTGTCGAAAAGGCATGTAGCAGTGGTCCAGCGTAGAATCTCAGGGAGTTGGACAGTCAATGTGTTGATAGTAATTGGGGAGCACGGTTCTCAAATTACTTTTGTTCAAGTTCCCCACGACAATGAACACTGCCTCCGAGTAGTATTCCAAGTCGGTAGAGCACAAGCTCTCAAGTTCCTGTACGCTTCCCCTGTCGCAACACTTGTTATTGGTGATAAAGCAGAGCCCTCCGCCTTTCTTCTTGCCAGAGAGAGCTCTATTCCTCTCCGCTCGATGAACTGTAAAATCTGCTGGCTCTATATAATCTGTTTGGATGTCAGAGGAAAGCCAGGTCTCAGAAAAACAGATTATTTTGCAGAATTGTATGTCCCTCTGGAAGGAGATCCTCACTCTGAGTTTGTTTATTCACAAATGATTGAACATTGGCGTGTAGTATGTTCGGTAATGGAGGACAGTTCGCCTAGCGTCTCAATCTCACTAAGACCCCCTGCGTCTCCGTCGGCTTCTTCGTTTCCTACTCTCCAGTAGGACTCCCGGGCAACCCGGCGCCTCACCGAAGAAGCTAGACCAGCATTTCCCAAGCTTGGTCCTTGGGACCCCAATGAGTGCACATTCTGTTTTTTACTGTAACACTACACAGCTGATTTCAAATGATCAAAGCTTGATGATTAGTTGATTATTTGTATAATCTGTGTACAGTTGTGGCCAAAAGTTTTGAAAATGACACAAATATACATTTTCACAAAGTTTGCTGCTTCAGTGTCTTTAGATATTTTTGTCAGATGTTACTATGGAATACTGAAGTATAATTACAAGCATTTAATAAGTGTCAAAGGCTTTTATTGACAATTACATGAAGTTGATGCAAAGAGTCAATATTTGCAGTGTTGACCCTTCTTTTTCAAGACCTCTGCAATCCGCCCTGGCATGCTGTCAATTAACTTCTGGGCCACATCCTGACTGATGGCAGCCCATTCTTGCATAATCAATGCTTGGAGTTTGTCAAAATTTGTGGGTTTTTGTTTGTCTACCCGCCTCTTGAAGATTGACCACAAGTTCACCAAACTGTTCCTGTATGGTTGGGTGAAGTTGCTCTCGGAGGATGTGTTGGTACCATTCTTTATTCATGGCTGTGTTCTTAGGGACAATTGTGAGTGAGCCCACTCCCTTGGCTGAGAAGCAACCCCACACATGAATGGTCTCAGGATGCTTTACTGTTGGCATGACACAGGACTGATGGTAGCGCTCACCTTGTCCTCTCCGGACAAGCTTTTTTCCGGATGCCCCAAACAATCGGAAAGGGGATTCAATCACTGACATGATGTCAGTTGGTCCTTTTGTGGCAGGGCTGAAATGCAGTGGAAATGTTTTTTGGGGATTCAGTTCATTTGCATGGCAAAGAGGGACTTTGCCATTAATTGCAATTCATCTGATCACTCTTCATAACATTCTGGAGTACGCAAATTGCCAGCATACAAACTGAGACAGCAGACTTTGTGAAAATATATATTTGTGTCATTCTCAAAACTTTTGGCAACGACTGTAGTGCTAGGCCAACAACCAAAACGTGCACCCCTTGAAGTGCTGAGGACCGAGTTTGAGAAACCCTGAGCTATTTCATTGTTGCGCCATCTCCGGGAATTCGGGAAGGTCGGGTGGACAGTGAGTACCCACCATTTCATATTCCAGTAGTTCTACCCGGGTGTATGAAGTAATGCACGAAACAAACTGAGTAAGAAAACCATAGAAAGACACTAGAAAAAACACAACATAAGTAGAAACCTGCTATGTTTTGTAGGAGCTTGATGGAAAGCGCCATCTGTTGGCACCATCTTAGTCAATTTGGACACTTTTCCCTGGTCCAAGGTGTATTAGATTCAACTTGCAGGTTGACTCTTCTAATTTCCATACAAATCATGAGGGTGCATAGAGACCACGGCTTCACACCGTCATACCCTTTCCCCGCGCACTTCAGGCCTCGAGATTGTGACATGTTATCATGTTTAATTTGTCTTTGGGGATCTCGTGTGGAATTGGTTTGGGCCCACAAGAAACCAATCTTCCTGGATAGGTAAGGGGAGAAAGGCCAGGGAGGAGTGGGTTGAGGTGACAATAGGGGAAAAGTGTCTCCTGCCTAAGTGTCGGTCAGCGACACTTAGTTTATATTCTGCCTATGTTGACTTCTCCCAGCCCATGGCGAATGGCTTTACAGGCGGAAAGTACCTCTTCTCCAGAGCAAAGGAGGAGAGAAGAGAGAGAAAAGAGGGAGGGATTTGTAAGATATGGCTGCTGTGTTTCTTTAATTGGAGATTGTGTTACCAAAAGACAACCAAGCTTAGAGGACAGAGAAGGAAAGAATTGTGTTAGAATTGAAGGAAAGGAAATGGAAAGAAAAGACTGAGTGAGTTAGAGTACGAGAGCGATGGAGAAAAAGAGAGAGAGACAAAGAGATGGAGAGTTGGAATGAAAGCAAGAGAGAGACAGAGGGATGGATGCAGTGTGATGGAGAGAGCTGCACAGAGTGGCCGTGGAGCGAGACTGGCGAGGTTGTTTTGAGTATGACAGAACCTGTACCCTCACTGTCCGGAAGACTGGGCAGCTTGCCACGGTATGTGCATGTCCTCTCCACTACACTTTAACAGGTTCACTTCTGGGCGCACAGGTCGCTACACTGATGGCTGGGATCCTTCCCTCCCTCTCTTTCCCTCCCTCCCTCCCTCCACATGCCACAGCCGTTTCAATCACTCTCGTCTGAATGCTTGGGAGAGTTATTTTTCCTTCCACCTGATCCATCTCTTCTGAATTCACTCCATGACGGTGGTGGAGGGAGGGACTCACTAACAGAAAATAGAGATACTTTTAATAGCTGTGGCATTTTCTTTTCTTTTTCAACTTTTCACCCCAATAGGTGCCCAAAGCATTCTGACAGCCCAGTAACTCCCCTTTCTCTTTGACTGGCGTTTCTTTTTTAACGTCACACTTTCCTTGATCTTCAGCCACTTGTAGATGGTGGCCGCATTTTCATGATGCAAGATGAAGGGGGAAGTGGAGAAGTTAAAACAAGTTGGGATGTGTGTTTTGTAATATTGTACAGCACCATAGCCATGAAGGTAGCATCGTCTCTGAAAGTGTATAGATTGGTACTTTTTTATTTCCTTTCTCTTTTTTTCTGGTCATATTTGATTAGAGTCTTTGCATAAGTCATCGAGTGATGAATGAAGGCACAGTGTTTTGGGCCTGTTGTTTGACTTTGGCCCAATATTTGGCACTGTAAACAAACACGAGGATCAGGGCGAGGCCTCCCTCGCTTGGACCTGCTGTGAAGCCATTTCCTCACAGATGCCGCTGCACGCTTCCACCAACCGCCGCCCAACTTTTTCCCAGCTCGTCTGCTGTGGTGGGTGTTGCTAAATCCCTCGGCGATGCAGGCTGCCTGGAGGTGGGGGGGGGGGGTCCAATACTGCTGACCCTCAGCTAATCACTAGCTGCAGCCTTAGCTGAATCACTGGCGACACCCTTCCCCCATGTGGTAATGTCCCACTGAATGTGAGTCCATCTTACCCTGCTCAGCCTATGGTCGGAGACTGCTAAGTAGGTTTAGACCAGAGTCCAAACACCCCTTTCGTGGAATGTTGGTTTGACAGCTGTTTGAATTCGCATTAAAGGTATTAGTTGCACTCTTCCGCTCTCCTCCTGGTTTAAGGTGAATCAGCTTATTAACCTTTTGGAGGCCAAAGGCATCCCTGAGATGAAAAACACACCTCTGACACCACCGTGTTCAGAGAAATTAGCCTCCCACCACTGATACGCCTTGATTTAATTTGAATCACACTTCTCAGAAAACCACTGAATGAATATTTCATCTCCATACCAAGATGGAGAAGTATTACATTTTTCATCAGTGTTCAGTGGTATTGAAATATACATGTTAGCTGGCTGAATTTCAATGGTTGTCTTTTACCTTTCAGTATATACCATATAGTTGTCATTGTCTTACAGTGGAAATGAAGCTGTAGAGAAGCACTATTCTCCTGGCTTGAATTGAGTATCATCCACCTCAACTTGTCAGCTGTTATTGAGTGTCGTCCATGCACTACAGTATGTGGCTTTAGTCACCAGAGCTTGTGTTGACTCTGGGATGGAAGAATCAATGCTATATGTTGGGTTTGCTGTCTTTTATTATTATCTGTTAATACTTTTCTATTATTTCTCTATTTTCTCTCTCTGCATTGTTGGAAAGGGCCCGTAAGTAAGCATTTCACTGTTAGTCTACACCTGTTGTTTACGAAGCATGTGACTCATAACATTTTATTTTGTTACACTGGTCTATATTAGTGTTTGATTCTTGCAGAGCAGTATCATTATCCAGGCTTCTCCTCCACTCTCTATGGGTATTGACCACGCTGTGCAAAGGTCATCCAGGTGAAGTCAACCCACAGATCACGACAGACTCAATTAGAGGGAGAACGTACACACATTTGCAAACAAACACACATATATATACATACACACACACACATGCCTGTCAAAGGGTACACACCATCAACAGTGGGCCCATCCACTCCCATCCCTTACCTAACAATCCGATCGATCAGGAGAAATGTAACCCAGGGAAACACCATGCATCTTTTACACATCCTGCCAAGGCCGTATACATCATTGACGATTGGAAGTGCCCCGCTCCCCAGTGATGCTCACCTGGCAGACCATTACTCTGCTTCTGACATGCTGCCCATGAGAAGTGGACTGGACACCAGGGCCGAAAGATAACTGACCAACAACAACACCCTTGTGGTGCTCCATAACACCAGTTTCCAGTTTCTGGCTGCGTTTCGAGGAAACTGAAAAAGAAAGAGGCTCCCAGCTGCTTGCTCCCAGAGTTTTAATGGCTTAGGTGGATAAAAGGCGTAAATGAGAGCTGATAGCCAGGCTCACAGCAGGAGAGAGGGCTGTTTTAATGCTCTGGGGTTAATTGTTTTGTGTTCAGGGTTTCAGCTCACCTTACAGTATTGGCAGTAGCCAGGCGCTAGATCGGTGGCGTGAGCATGGGGATGTGCCAAACGGTGATGAGCTAACGCCGTAGTGGATGACTAAGCAGGGCATATACTGCAGGCGAGACCCGTAACCCCCCTTTGCAAGTCGGCAGGCTCGTGTTCATTAAAGACTTACAAGTCGGGGCAGATCTGTAATGACCCCTCTCTTCTCTTTCTCAATTCAATTCAATTTAAGGGCTTTATTGGCATGGGAAACATATGTTTACATTGCCAAAGCAAGTGAAATAGATCAAAAACAGTAATCATGAGACTCACAAACGTTCCAAAATAAATTTGAAATGTCATATTATTTGCAAATTCAAGTTCAAATTCAAAAGGGAAAATAAATAAACATAAATATGGTTTGTATTTACAATAGTGTTTGTTCTTCACTGGTTGTCCTTTGTGGCAACAGGTCACAAATCTTGCTGCTGTGATGGCACACTGTGGTATTTCACCCAATAGATATGGGAGTTTATCAAAATTGGGTTTGTTTTCAAGTTCTTTGTGGGTCTGTGTAATCTGAGGGAAATATGTGTCTCTAATATGGTCATACATTTGGCAGGAGGTTAGGAAGTGCAGTTCAGTTTCCACCTAGTCTGTCTTCTCTGTCTGCCTACAGCGGCCTTTCTCAATAGCAAGGCAATGCTCACTGAGTCTGTATATTGTCAAAGCTTTCCTTAAGTTTGGGTCAGGCACAGTGGTCAGGTATTCTGCCGCTGTGTACTCTCTGTTTTAGGGCCAAATAGCATTCGAGTTTGCTCAGTTTTTTTGTTAATTATTTCCAATGTGTAAAGTAATTATCTTTTATTCTTCTCATGATTTTGTTGGGTCTAATTGTGTTGCTGTTCTGGGCTCCATGGGGTGTGCTTGTGGTTGTGGACAGAGCCCCAGGACCAGCTTGCTTAGGGGAATATTCTCCAGGTGCATCTCTCTGTAGGTGATGGCTTTGTTATGGAAGGTTTGGCAATTGCTTTCTTGTAGAATGTAACGGCTCTTTTCTGGATTGTGATAATTAGCGGGTATCGGCCTAATTCTGCTCTGCATGCATTATTTGGTGTTTTATGTTGTACACAGAGGATATTTTTTTGTGGAATTCTGCATGCAGAGTCTCAATTTGGTATTTGTCCCATTTTGTTAATTCCTGGTTGTTGAGGGGACCCCAGACCTCTCAACCAGAAAAGGGCAATGGGTTCTATAACTGAATCAAGTATTTATTTTTAGTATATCTCACTCTCTCGCTCTCGCTCACTCGCTCTCTCTCCCTCCCTCCCTCCCACTCTCTCTCTCTCTCTCTCTCTCTCTCTCTCTCTCTCTCTCTCTCTCTCTCTCTCTCTCTCTCTCTCTCTCTCTCTCTCTCTCTCTCTCTCTCTCTCTCTCTCTCAAGACATCGTTACCCACTGTTGTCTAATACTGGGTCTTCCTACTCTTCTCTACACCAGACTGGTCATTGACACTCGGTCACTGGTGTGTGTGTTAATGAGGGCTCCCGGTGGTGTGTAATTAACACAACGGCAAACGTTCCCAACAGGTGAGATTATGCTGAGTGTATTAGACACAATGGGGCCCAGGAGAGTGTGTGTGTGGTTGTCCGTCGCCCACTGCTGTCTATCTGACCGTCCCCTCGGATCACTCGGCGCCCAAACAGGCTGGCAGGCTTCAGTCTGCCTATATCCCCACCACACACTCACACACAGACACAACCGACTCCTGGTCCAACACTGATAAACACATGCTGGGTAGATTATTAAGGGCCCTAGTGAAGGACAGACTGGAGCATTGTGTGTGGAATGTTGGCTTCCTGTCAAATCCAATGTTGTGT
The DNA here is from genome assembly GCF_045679555.1 of Salvelinus alpinus. Taxonomy (NCBI): domain Eukaryota; kingdom Metazoa; phylum Chordata; class Actinopteri; order Salmoniformes; family Salmonidae; genus Salvelinus; species Salvelinus alpinus. Next base: position 80,157,070 of record NC_092089.1, on the reverse strand, counting down.
CCCTTTGGGCATTCTGATACATGATTAGAGACAGGTAGTCTAAGATACTGACATACTGATCTGAAACGTTTCTTGATAAAATTTCAGCTAGAACAAAACCCAAGGAAGAGGGGTCACAAAGCTTGCTGCTGTGATTACACACTGTGGTATTTCGCCTAACAGATATGGGAGTTTATCAATCTTTGATTTGTTTTCAAATTTTTGGTGGATCTGTGGGAAATATGTGTTCCTAATATGGTCATACCTTTGACAGTAGGTAAGGAAGTGCAGCTCAGTTTCCACCTAATTTTGTTGGCAGTGTACATATATCCTTTCTTCTCTTGAGAGCTAGGTCTGCCTCAATAGCAAGGCTATGCTCACTATGTCTGTAAATAGTCATCCTAGTGGCAATAGTTTACAGTCATAGAGCCTCCGTGTGTGGCAAAAGTTAAGAGATATCTAATCAGTGGAATATGGAATTAAAATGACAGAATTGAAAGTTAAAGGCGTGAAGATCTCTATCTCCATCCCTTTCTCTGAATGGAACATTAGCCGCTCGCTAGTTCTCAGTCAAAAGCTCTGATGCACACCTCTCTGACGCCCATAATCGCCCCCACCGCACAGGCATGTGGCGATTCAGCGGTCCCCATGGTAACCAGAGCTCGCTACAGTCCCGAACGCATGCGCGGGGTGCCACGTCTGTGCCATTGGGGTGTAGGAGGCAATCGAGGGGAAGTTGCAGCCTGTCTACTGTGTGGCACCATGCCATCTGATGGCATTTCACTTCCTGAACACGAGGTGTGGGTCCGTGTTTGGAGAGAGAGAGGGAGGGAGGGAGAGAGAGAGAAGCATAGAGGGGAAGAGCACTCTTTTGAAGAGCAGTATTATTAGAGATGAAGGCAGAGATACAAAGTGGGACGGAGTTTGATGTGATAACTACACCAGCCGAGGCAGTTATTGCTGCTTATGGAAATTAAAATGTTCCCGGGCAGATACATACAGCGCCCTACTTCCAAGTTATTGGAAAGTGAGGAGCGGAGAGATTGCTAAATTAGCACGCTGTTACTCTGCATGTTATTACTGTGTTTTCATACCGCATATTCCAGATGCCACTGGGATGCATGAGTGAAGTTCAACTGTACTGAAATGTTGTTGCTTTTTTCACATTGAGATGGCCATCAAGCATTTATTTTCCCCTGGTTGGATGTTGAAGGTGGAGGGTTTTTTAACAGTAGAGTTGGTGCTTACACTGGGGACATGGGGCCTAACACACTGTCCAGTACGACATGTTTCTGTGTGTAAACATATTGTTCCCAGTGCTCCAGCATTCACCCCAGTGTTATGTCCATTATAATTCAGAAGGTCAAACACCCTAAAGGGGTTATCCTAAGTCTGGGTATTTAGTGAGAGAATGATGCTTGATATCGAGCTCTCACAGCCCCAGCCTAACAAATTAAGCCTAATTAATTTAGCACATTATCACAACTTTGAATAGCTACTTTCCAGCAAGTACACAATTCAGCTGCAGTTGGTGTTGTTGAGCAGATTAGAGCTGGCAGATGAATTGCATGGTGGGAGATCCCTTTGGGGACTTCACTACGGTTGACTCTGACTGCCATCTTTAGTTTCTATACCCTCTCCAACCCTGGTCTAGTAGTCCAATGTCCTTTTCACAGCCAAGCCATGCTGAGTTAAACCAATATATACTAGTAGAGTTTGGACTGGTACGATAATGTGAAAAGGGTACTAGTCGGCAGCTCAGCACGGACATTCTCCAACACTCTTAACATGGCCACTTGGAAATGTATCCACAATATTGGCTGATTAGGCTAGTCCATACATTTTGATAGTTAGAGTGTTTGAAAATGGTTATGCTGATTTGGACCACCAGGGAAGGGTTTGAGCCCTGTAGAACTTGGACAATTTATCATTGTCAAGAATTTGGTTCTAGTTATTTTACTTGGCAGGGCTCTTGGAGAGAGAATACTTTTTCATTATACTTCATATACTTAAAGTGAAGTAACTATGTGTTTTGCCATTGCTACCCTTTGAGACCTTCATTTTAATAGACGCGGGTGATGCAAAAGGCTATGTTTTAAAGGCCTGGTCACATAGTGTAAGATAATTACTCTATAACACTGCAGGACAGCTTTTACAGGTGTGTGTGTGTCTGTGTGTTTGCCTTCATTTGTGTGTGCTCATACTTGTGTGTGAGATGCAGTGGCAGTATAGGTCAGTCAAGTCTGTATACCACTTCACGTGTCTGACCTCTACAACAACTACAGGTCAAGGGGTCACAACCGTTGCCCTTTAGAACATACAGTGACCCAGGAAGTAACCCCTCTGACAGGTGCCAATAGTTCCCCACTTACCTCCACTGTTATGTTAGATTGTGTGTGTTTGGGTGTGTGCTCGTGTGCATGCGTATGTGTCTGTCTGTCCCTGTCTCTGACTCTGTGATCTTAATACTATCATTTAACATCCAGCTTCACAGGGGATACTTGTCAGGTGAACTCTTTAGATATTAAAGTCAGGGCCATGCCAGTGTCATATGGAGACCAGAGACGCCTGCCTCTTGCTTTTGTCAGGTGGTCTCGCACATGGAGAAATCAAATCAAATGTTATTTGTCACATGCGCCAAATACAGGCGTCTTTACCGTGAAATGCTTACTTTTATTTTTTATATAACCTTTATTTAACTAGACAAGTCAGTTAAGAACAAATTCTTATTTACAATGAGGGTCTAGGAACATTAAGAACAAATTCTTATTTACAATGAGGGTCTAGGAACAGTGGGTTAACTGCCTTGTTCAGGGGCTGAACGACAGATTTTTACCTTGTCAGCTCGGGGATTTGATCTAGCAACCTTTTGATTACTAGTCCAACGCTCTAACCACAAGGCTACCTGCCGCCCCACTTAAGAGCCGTTTGCTGAATAAAAAAGGAAATAGTAACAAAATAAAATAACAATAATGAGGCTATATACAAGGAGTACCGGTACTGAGTCAATGTGCAGGGGTACGAGGTTGTTGAGGTAACTGAGGTAATATTTACATGTAGGTAGGGTTAAAAGTGACTAAGGAATCAGGATAGATATTAACAGAGTAGCAACAGCATATGTGAATTGTGAAAGAATGTGTGTGTGTGTTGTGTCAATATGCATACAGTGGGGCAAAAAAGTATTTAGTCAGCCACCAATTGTGCAAGTTCTCCCACTTAAAAAGATGAGAGGCCTGTAATTTTCATCATAGGTACACTTCAACTATGACAGACAAAATGAGAAAAAAAAATCCAGAAAATCACATTGTAGGATTTTTTATGAATTTATTTGCAAATTATGGTGGAAAATAAGTATTTGGTCACCTACAAACAAGCAAGATTTCTGGCTCTCACAGACCTGTAACTTATTCTTTAAGAGGCTCCTCTGTCCTCCACTCGTTACCTGTATTAATGGCACCTGTTTGAACTTGTTATCAGTATAAAAGACACCTGTCCACAACCTCAAACAGTCACACTCCAAACTCCACTATGGCCAAGAACAAAGAGCTGTCAAAGGACACCAGAAACAAAATTGTAGACCTGCACCAGGCTGGGAAGACTGAATCTGCAATAGGTAAGCAGCTTGGTTTGAAGAAATTAACTGTGGGAGCAGTTATTAGGAAATGGAAGACATACAAGACCACTGATAATCTCCCTCGATCTGGGGCTCCACGCAAGATCTCACCCCGTGGGGTCAAAATGATCACAAGAACGGTGAGCAAAAATCCCAGAACCACATGGGGGGGACCTAGTGAATGACCTGCAGAGAGCTGGGACCAAAGTAACAAAGCCTACCATCAGTAACACACTACGCCGCCAGGGACTCAAATCCTGCAGTGCCAGACGTGTCCCCCTGCTTAAGCCAGTACATGTCCAGGCCCGTCTGAAGTTTGCTAGAGAGCATTTGGATGATCCAGAAGAAGATTGGGAGAATGTCATATGGTCAGATGAAACCAAAATATAATTTTTTGGTAAAAACTCAACTCGTCGTGTTTGGAGGACAAAGAATGCTGAGTTGCATCCAAAGAACACCATACCTACTGTGAAGCATGGGGGTGGAAACATCATGCTTTGGGGCTGTTTTTCTGCAAAGGGACCAGGACGACTGATCCATGTAAAGGAAAGAATGAATGGGGCCATGTATTGTGAGATTTTGAGTGAAAACCTCCTTCCATCAGCAAGGGCATTGAAGATGAAACGTGGTTGGGTCTTTCAGCATGACAATGATCCAAAACACACCGCCCGGACAACGAAGGAGTGGCTTCGTAAGAAGCATTTCAAGGTCCTGGAGTGGCCTAGCCAGTCTCCAGATCTCAACCCCATAGAAAATCTTTGGAGGGAGTTGAAAGTCCGTGTTGCCCAGCAACAGCCCCAAAACATCACTGCTCTAGAGGAGATCTGCATGGAGGAATGGGCCAAAATACCAGCAACAGTGTGTGAAAACCTTGTGAAGACTTACAGAAAACGTTTGACCTCTGTCATTGCCAACAAAGGGTATATAACAAACTATTGAGATAAACTTTTGTTATTGACCAAATACTTATTTTCCACCATAATTTGCAAATAAATTCATAAAAAATCCTACAATGTGATTTTCTGGATTTTTTTTCTCAAATTTTGTCTGTCATAGTTGAAGTGTACCTATGATGAAAATTACAGGCCTCTCTCATCTTTTTAAGTGGGAGAACTTGCACAATTGGTGGCTGACTAAATACTTTTTTGCCCCACTGTATATTTGTGTGTGTGAGTGTATGTAGTGTGTGTGTGTTGGATTGTTAAAGTAGTATGTGTGAGTGTATGGGTAGAGTCCAGTGAGTGTGCATTGAGCCAGTGAGTGTGCATTGAGCCGGTGAGTGTGCATTGAGCCGGTGAGTGTGCATTGAGCCGGTGAGTGTGCATTGAGCCGGTGAGTGTGCATTGAGCCGGTGAGTGTGCATTGAGCCGGTGAGTGTGCATTGAGCCAGTGAGTGTGCATTGAGCCAGTGAGTGTGCATTGAGCCAGTGAGTGTGCATTGAGCCAAGTGAGTGTGCATTGAGCCAAGTGAGTGTGCATAGAGTCCAGTGAGTGTGCATAGAGTCCAGTGAGTGTGCATAGAGTCCAGTGAGTGTGCATAGAGTCCAGTGAGTGTGCATAGAGTCCAGTGAGTGTGCATAGAGTCCAGTGAGTGTGCATAGAGTCCAGTGCAAAAAAAAAAGGTGTCAATGCAAATAGTCTGGGTGGCCCTTTGATTAACTGTTCTGCACTCTTATGGCTTGGGGTCGAAGCTGTTCAGGAGCATTTTGGTCCCAGACTTGGCTCTCCGGTACGGATTGTAATGTTTGAGCAGAAAGAGAACAGTCTATGACTTAGGTGATTTAGGGCCTTCCTCTGAAACAGCCTGGCGTAGAGTTCCTAGATGACAGGGAGCTCGCCATACACCCTACCCTCTGTAGCGCCTTACGGTCGGATGCCAAGCAGTTGCCATACCAAGCGGTGATGCAGCCAGTCAAGATGCTCTCAATGGAGCTGTATAACTTTTTGAGGATCTGAGGATCAAATCTTTTCAGACTTTTGAGGGGAAAGAGGCACTGTCGTGCCCACTTCACAACTGTGTTGGTGTGTTTGGATCATGATAGGTCCTTAGTGATGAGGACACCAAGGAACTTGAAACTCGTGACCTGCTCCATTACAGCGGGTCACTGAGTTTCAAGTTCCTTGGTGTCCTCAAATGGGGGCGTGATTGGCATTCCGTTTCCTGTAGTCCACGATCAGCTCCTGTTTCTTGCTGACGTTGAGTGAGAGGTTGTTGTCCTGGCACCAAATTGCCAGGTCTCTGACCTCCTCCCTATAGGTTGTCTCATCGTTGTCGGTAATCAGGCCTACCACTGTCGTGTCATCGGCAAACTTAAGGATGGTGTTAGAGTCGTGCGCTGCCACGCAGTCCTGGGTGAACAGGGAGTACAGGAGGGGACTAAGCACGCACCACTGAGCGGCCCTCGTATTGAGTATCAGCGTGGCAGATGTGTTGTTGCTTACCCTTACCACCTGGGGGCGGCCCGTCAGGAAGTCCAGGATCCAGTTGCTGAGGGAGGTGTTTAGTCTCAGGGTCCTTAGCTTAGTGATAAGCTTGTAGGGCACTATGGTGTTGAACGCTGAGCTGTAGTCAATGAACAGCATTCTCATGTAGGTGATCCTTTTGTCCAGGTGGGAAAGAGCTGTGTGGAGTGCAATAGAGATTTCGTCATTTGTAGATTTGTTGGGGCGGTATGCCAATTGGGGTGGGATGATAGTGTTGATGTGAGCCATGACCAGGCTTTCAAAGCACTTCATGGCTACAGATGTGAGTGCTACGGGCCGACAGTCCTTTATACAGGTTACCTTGGCATTCTTGGGCATTCTGGGGCATAGAGACTATGGTGGTACGCTATAAAAAAGTGGGTAATAAAGACTATGTCAGAGATAGGTTGAAAATGTCAGTGAAGACACTTGTCAGCTGGTTAGCACAAGCTATGAGAATGTGTCCTGGTAATCCGTCTGGCCTTGGGCCTTGTGAATCTTAACTTGTTTAAAGGTCTTACTCACATTGGCTATGGAGAGCGTGATCACAGTCGTCCAGAACACGCTGGTGGTCACATGGATGTTTCAGTGTTGCTTGCCTCGTTGGCTCATGTCACTGGGCAGCACGTGGCTGGTTTTCCCTTTGTAATCCGTGATAGTTTGCAAGCCCTGCCACATCTGACGAGCGTCAGAGCCGATGTAGTAGGATTCGATCTTAGTCCTGTATTGACACTTTGCCTGTTTGATGGTTCGTCGGAGGGCGTAGAGGGATTTCTTATTGGAGTCCGGATTAGTGTCCCGCTCCTTGACATCAGCAGCTCCAGCCTTTGGCTCAGTGTGGATGTTGCCTGTAATCCATGGCTTCTGGTTGGGATATGTACATACGGTCGCTGTGGGGACGATGTCGTCGATGCACTTATTAATGAAGTCGGTGACTGATGTGGTAAAATGCCAGATGAACACCAGATGAATCCCGGAACATATTCCAGTATGCGCTAGCAAAACATTCCTGTAGCTTAGCATCTGCTTCATAGGACCACTCCCTTATTGAGTGTTTCACTGATACTTCCTGTTTGAGTTTTTGCTTGTAAGCAGGAATCAGGAGGATAGAATTATGGTCAGATTTGCCAAATGGAGGGCGAGGGAGAGCTTTGTATGTGTCTCTGTGTGTGGAGTAAATGTGGTCTAGAGTTTTTTTTAGCCTCTTATTGCACAGGTGACATGGAAGAAATTATGTATGACTGAGTTCAGTTTCCCGGCTTTAAAATCACTGGCCACAAGGAGTGTCACCTTTTGGCTGAGCATTTTCTTGTTTGCCTATAGCCCTATACAGCTCATTGAGTGTGATCTTAATACCAGTTTTAGATGAAAACTGTCTTGGTAAGTAGTATGGTCGATAGCTTATCATGAGGTATTCTATCTTGAGCAGAACCTCGAGACTTCCTTAAAATTTGAGATCAAGCACCAGCTGTTGTTAACAAGGAGACACACACCACCCCCTTGAGTTTACCCGACGCTGCCCTTTCTGTCCTGCCGATGTATAGAAAAAACAACTTGATTTATATTTTCCTTGTTCAGCCATGACTCTGAGAAACATAGGATACCACAGTTCTTCAGATCATATTGGTAGGATAGTCTCGAACGGAGCTCATTCAGTTTATTCTCCAGTGATTGCACGTTCGCCAATAAAACGGAGGGCACTTGTCGATGTTATCTCGTCGGGTATCCCATATGCCGGCCTCTATAACGCAACCTTTTCCTTTTTCGAGTGTCTGGGATTTGGGCCTGGTCTGGGATGAACAGTATGTCCTTCGCCACCGACTCATTGAAGTAGAAATTTTCATCTAAATAGAGGTTAGTGATCGCTGTTTTGATGTCTCTGGAGAAATGTGTCTTGTCATGTTTGATTGTTAGAGATGACTTTGTGTCTGTATGAACTGTATGAAATTGTGTGGACTCATTGATATGTTATTCTGTGATTCCTCATATATCCTATTCTAAAAGGTAAAGTCCCTGTTCAATCAATTGTAGAGGAAGGACTTCTACATGATGGTTTCCATTCAGCATGTCTAATGCCGTGTTTTAACTATACGACCAATTGATTTGGAGCCCAATACTTTTATCTGTCATTTGAAATATGGTCTTCACCGTTTTCTGTTATAGTCTTCTCTCTTGACTTTCTGCAAGCCCTCTCTCTAATAATCACTGCTTTCTGTAACACAGTAGAATGCTCCCACATTACATTGTCTCCTCCAGCAATCCCTTTCTATGCTCCCTCCAGTTAAAAGGAGTCCGTGATGGTACAACCCTACATTTCTTCTACTTGTAAGGAAGTGAAGATATATACTATAGTCATGTATTTGAACCAGTGGAGAGTTAAGTGAGACACTCTGAACATCGCAGATAGAAATGAAATGAATAGAGCTGACACAAATCCATATCCTCAAAGACAGACACTCATATTTGTTCTACATGACATATTTCTATCTGAGCGTTCTGTAACATTGTGCCCTTCTGAACAAACCCCAGGTATTCTCTCTCATTGGCATGTGCTTTATGGAACATTGCAGATAGGAATGTAATGCATAGAGCTGACATGAATCTCTATTCTACAAGGCACAGACAGTCATATTTTTTCTATATGATATATTTCTAACCCCAGGTGTTGTCTCTACCAGTAGGGGGCAATGTGATACAGGCCAATGACTGGTTTGGTATCTATTGCTCATGAAGAGACATGTACTTCCCCTCTGAGCCTCAACTCCTCTCTATGTAAACCATACACACGCCTAGCAGAACATAATAATAATACCATATTTCTCCCTCACCAATGTAAACATTACATATTTAGGGATTGAGGGAATTTAGATGTATGCCTAATAACAGCACACAAACGTTGAAGTTAGACATTTGAACGGTTTGGACTTGGGATGCAGAGGGAATTAATGGAGCTTTTTTTCACGGACACCAAAGTATTAATTTTCACACACTTGACGTCCCCGGGGACAAACGGGGAGTGAGTGGATTTCAATGCCACTAGCAATCTGGTCTTTCTCCCGTAATGGTTTCTGCCAAAACCAGTTTAACCTTTATCTCAGGTGCATGTGTCTCTGTCGGCAAGGCTTGGTTCAGTGTTAGATGACATAGGGACTTTTAAATGCGTTTGGCAACGGATGGCCCACATGTCTTTTTATGTAGAGAGACTGCTCAGTGCTTACAACAGGCAGTTGAAATGGAGGTCAACTATGTTCCTCAGCCTTAGGTTCGCCTACTGTAATGGTTGGTGCTCAACATGATTTTACTGTAATTACATAAAAAATAATACATAAAAAATAAAAATAGTATAATTAGGAAATTAGTCTGTAGGCTATTACACACCAGTCAAATTGTATGTTTTTATATCTGTAATGATGTAAAGAAGATGGATTTCTGTTCATGCTGAATTGCACACCTGTACCCATGTTACTTCTTTACTGTAGCTTGTTTCATTATACACTTCCCTAAAACACTTACAAGTACTCTACAACACATACAATCACTCACAGGCAATCCAGCAAACACACACAATTGATTTGGCATGGGGGACCCATTTGACCTCATTAACCCATTGATTTGTGTGGTTCACTGAAGCAAAACATAGATGTGTAGATGGAAAAGCACCATACAGAGTTAGACACTGGGGATAGGATGGTACGGTAACATTATGCTATTCCATTTGTGATCATCTACCTCAGAGTTTCCCAAACTCGGTCCTGGGGCCCCCTGGGTGCACATTTTAGTTTTTGCTCTAGCACTACACAGCTGATTCAAATAACCAACTCGTCATCAGGCTTTGATTATTTGAATCAGCTGTGTAGTGCTAGAGCAAAAACTAAAATGTGCACCCAGAGGGCCCCAGGACCGAGTTTGGGAAACCTTGATCTACCTGGTGCTGCAAGTGAACAAGTCTTACGGGCAAGTATTCCTTAAATATTTTACATCAATATAGTCCAACTGCAAGATGGGAACGCATTAACAATTGATATCTCCAAACCATCCCACAGATCCTAGTGTAGGGAGAGGAATATATTGTGTAGGGAGAGGAATATATATTGTGGAGGGAGAGGAATATATATTGTGGAGGGAGAGGAATATATTGTGTAGGGAGAGGAATATATTGTGTAGGGAGAGGAATATATTGTGTAGGGAGAGGAATATATATTGTGGTGTAGGGAGAGGAACATATTGTGTAGAGAGAGGAATATATTGTGTAGAGAGAGGAATATATTGTGGAGGGAGAGGAATATATTGTGTAGAGGGAGGAATATATTGTCTAGGGAGATTAATATATTGTGTAGAGAGAGGAATATATTGTCTAGGGAGAGGAATATATTGTGTAGAGAGAGGAATATATAGTCTTGGGAGAGGAATATATTGTCTAGGGAGAGGAATATATTGTGTAGGGAGAGGAATATATTGTGGAGGGAGAGGAAAATATAGTGTAGGGAGAGGAATATATTGTGTAGGGAGAGGAATATATTGTGTAGGGAGAGGAATATATATTGTGGAGGGAGAGGATTATATTGTGGAGGGAGAGGATTATATTGTGGAGGGAGAGGAATATATTGTGGAGGGAGAGGCATATATTGTCTAGGGAGAGGCATATATTGTCTAGGGAGAGGTATATATTGTCTAGGGAGAGGAATATATTGTCTAGGGAGAGGAATATATTGTCTAGGGAGAGGAATATATTGTCTAGGGAGAGGCATATATTGTCTAGGGAGAGGAATATATTGTCTAGGGAGAGGAATATATTGTCTAGGGAGAGGAATATATTGTCTAGGGAGAGGAATATATTGTGTAGGGAGAGGAATATATATTGTGGTGTAGGGAGAGGAATATATTGTGTAGAGAGAGGAATATATTGTGGAGGGAGAGGATTATATTGTGTAGAGGGAGGAATATATTGTCTAGGGAGATTAATATATTGTGTAGAGAGAGGAATATATTGTCTAGGGAGAGGAATATATTGTGTAGAGAGGAATATATAGTCTTGGGAGAGGAATATATTGTCTAGGGAGAGGAATATATTGTGTAGGGAGAGGAATATATTGTGGAGGGAGAGGAAAATATAGTGTAGGGAGAGGAAAATATAGTGTAGGGAGAGGAATATATTGTGTAGGGAGAGGAATATATTGTGTAGGGAGAGGCATATATATTGTGGAGGGAGAGGAATACATTGTGGAGGGAGAGGAATATATTGTGGAGGGAGAGGAATATATTGTGGAGGGAGAGGAATATATTGTGGAGGGAGAGGATTATATTGTGGAGGGAGAGGATTATATTGTGGAGGGAGAGGATTATATTGTGGAGGGAGAGGATTATATTGTGGAGGGAGAGGATTATATTGTGGAGGGAGAGGATTATATTGTGGAGGGAGAGGAATATATTGTGGAGGGAGAGGAATATATTGTGGAGGGAGAGGAATATATTGTGGAGGGAGAGGAATATATTGTGGAGGGAGAGGAATATATTGTGGAGGGAGAGGAATATATTGTGGAGGGAGAGGAATATATTGTGGAGGGAGAGGAATATATTGTGGAGGGAGAGGAATATATTGTGGAGGGAGAGGCATATATTGTGGAGGGAGAGGCATATATTGTCTAGGGAGAGGCATATATTGTCTAGGGAGAGGCATATATTGTCTAGGGAGAGGAATATATTGTCTAGGGAGAGGCATATATTGTCTAGGGAGAGGAATATATTGTCTAGGGAGAGGAATATATTGTCTAGGGAGAGGAATATATTGTCTAGGGAGAGGAATATATTGTCTAGGGAGAGGAATATATTGTCTAGGGAGAGGAATATATTGTCTAGGGAGAGGAATATATTGTGTAGAGAGAGGAATATATTGTGTAGAGAGAGGAATATATTATCTAGAGAGATTAATATATTGTGTAGAGAGAGGAATATATTGTCTAGGGAGATTAATATATTGTGTAGCCCAACTAGAGATTTGAATCCAATTATCCTGTATTGAATATCCTATATTGTGTAAGTTGGTACTGATTTTGCGGTTGACGTTCGTGCTGCTGTTATGACATGTTTGGCCTTTCCCATTTCAAACGTAAAAGCATACCGGTGATGATGATATCAGCGAAGTGAGGAGGTTAACATAATCTGAGTGATACTATTAAAGGTTCCTGTGGGTTCATACAGGTACCTCCCCCTCTATAACTCCTGCTGTCTACTCTATCATTTCCCTGTAAGGGACCTGTATCCACCTCTATCCACTGTATGTGTCCTCTGAAATGTACTCTATAAGGAGGGGAAGGCAGGCAATTAAAAAGCTTCCACTCCTAGGCCCCTACCTGGCCCCATAGTAAAAAAAAAACACGATCTTCCCCGGGAATACGCTTTACGTCGAACTAGCTTACACAGGCAATTTAAGAGAGATAATTTTATTTCAGGGGGAAGGAGGAAGAGATACCTGGCGGATTGAGGCTCCTCTCGCCTGACTCCTAAAGCCTCTTAATGATAGCCCACTGGAGGGAGGGATGAAGGTAGGGATGGAGCATATTCAGCTCCGAAGGAGAAATAGCCATCCTCCCTGTTTTTCCTGCCCACTCCTCTGCTCTTTTTCAATGAGTCTCATGTTCTCTTTTTCTCTGTCCCTCTTTCTCTGCCTCTCTCTATCTCTCTCGCTCTCCGTCTCATTCTCTCTGTTTATCTCTACCTTTCTCTCTTTCCCTCTCTCTTTTCATTTCTCTCTCTTTCTCTTTTTGTCATCTGCCTCCTAATGTGGCTCCTCATGGCCCGGCTCAAGCTAGAGGAGGAGATAGCTTCACACTGGAGACCGAGAACATTCAGCCAGGGAAGCAAACCCACTCCAATAAAATGTATATTGTTTTGCTTCTGTCTATCCCTCTCTCGCTCTCTCTGTCTCTTTCTCTCTCCAATTTCCTTCCTTCCTCCTTCCCTTCAGCAGAGCCCAAATGTTCATGGGAAGTAAATGACCAGAGAAGGTAAATGGGGGTCTCACTCTCACACACAAAATTACCCAGCATTCTCAGAGGTAAACACACAGCGTGGCTATTTGCAAATATTGAGCTTGGCATATCATCTCTTTGCCCTTCTGAGTAGTTTTTTGACGGTTCGCTCAGAGCGGGATAGGAGATAGGATATATTCAGACCTACATCATCATTGGGTTCATATTACCAGCACAAAGCAGTGGATGTTCGTCAGCACGTGGACAATACAGCTAACGAGCTCTTCCTTTGTTAGCACCATTTTCTCTCGACATGGCTGAATGAATGAATTGAAGTAGCTCTCAATGTTGTTCACCTTTTATGGAGCCCATAATAACAAGCTCTCATTTGTCAGCATGTTGCTTTCAGCGAATGTGGAACTCCACCGGGTCAACCGATTTGGCCTCATTACTCCAACCCCCTCTCATTACTCGGACCCCTCTCCATCTCTCGCTTGGTAGGACGGTAAAGTACCGCAGGAACAGCAAATCCCGCACCGGCCCGTCAAAGTTGTTGATCATTTTTACTATATGGTTCCGAATGGCTTCTGGTGGGATTTGATCAGATGACTAATAAGCACAACAAAGCTGCTGCTCCAGATCAGACCAGTCCACGTAACTGTCGTCCCCCTGTCTGATGTACTGCCAATACCTGCTTTTTCACCACCCATTAAAACCCAGGCAGCTTTGTGTTAATAATGAATATGGTATTGACACACAGTGGGCAAGAAGTCTTACAGTTATACAGCCGGTGTCCTCATATTGTTTCTGCCCCTTTCCCTTTCGTGTGTGAGAGAGAGGGAGAGGATTTTTCACCCCTTTTCTTTAATTAGCTACTGAGGGTTGTGTGCGGTTGAAAGACGTCTTTTAGAAGCCGCTGGTTGTGTTACAGCACCAGGACCTTCAGGGTGTGTGTTTTCTGTGTCTTAACAGATGGGCTGAGGATATAGCGGGATATTGTCTCATACATTGGTGTGTGTTTGAAATATCATTACAGCCAGCAGCTTTCAATACCAATTACTTCAAAATACTTTATTGTGTTACATGTTCAGAAGGGTGTGTATTACCCGTGCACAGGTGAGGTTGCTGGCTGTGTATGGGATGATATGGGCTCTCCCAGTGCTACTCCAGGTTGGTAGGAGCAGCACTCAGTCCCAGGGAGATGAAGAGACGAGGGCAGGCTAGTCCATAGGGTATATGGCAGTGTGTAGAATTCCTTTCCTCCGTAGGTGAGAGTAAGTCTGTGTGTGTGTGCATGTGCGTGCGTGCGTCTGCATCATTACTGTGTGTGTGTGTGTGCGCAGATGTGTGTTACTAGGTTATGTCTGAGTGAGTGTGTGTGTCTGTGTGTGCAGGTGTGTGTTACTAGGTGTTGTGTGTGTCTCGATCATTACTGTGTGTCTGTGTCTGCAGATGTGTGTTACTAGGTTCTGTCGAGTGAGTTTGTGTGTGTGTGTTCCATAGTCTGTGTGTGTGCTCTGTGTGAGAGCCCAGCTGGTATGCCACAGGGCTTTTTTGTTTCAGGGCACAAGAAAGGTGACTGTACCTCGGAACAGTGAGTTTTCACCTAATTAAGCCCATCGGACTACCCCAGTGAAAGTCACTCCTATAATTTGACATGTGTGAGCTAACATTACCATACAGAGTGGGCTTCAGTAGTGGAATGACATGACTCATAGAGCTTTTTGCTGGCAGTGATATCCACATTGGATTTACAAAAAGCCGGTAACTTTTAAAGGTTTTCTCGAAGATTCCCAAAATCAGGCGGGAATATGTAGGAAATCTAGAATCCTCAGACCAGGATTTCTGGAAAAACAGGGAATTTGGGGAAAGTTACTGGAATTTTACAACTGTTTATAGGTGTGTTGTAAAGGTGTTTATAGGTGTGTTGTAAAGGCCCTCAAAGCAACACCAAGCCTGCTTCCAAAGGAGGCTTGTAATGTGTGTGTGTGTGTGTGTGTGTGTGTGTGTGTGTGTGCTAGCGTGCATGCCTGTGTGTTCATGTCTTCTCATGCTTGCCTTCCTGTGTGTTAAGTCCCTCTGCTCTGTGTGGTGCCAAATATCAATCTGGGAGCAATCTGTATGTGCTCTCGACCGTCCACTCGGCATACAAACAAGGCTGCGTCCTGTATGGCACCCTTTTCCCTACCAAGTGTACTACATTTGACCAGGGCCCAACTATGTATTGTCAAAGGTGGTGCACTATAAAGGCGATAGCGTGCCACTTGGGACTTAACCCAAGGCCTCGCTGCTGCGGTGATCAATGGAGCTTTCCCGTCGAGAATATTTCATCAACTTGGTGTTACTCTCCACCTGACGACTCATGCATCCGGAGCAAGGCTGCTTAGGGGGGAAATAAAGATGTCTGCCAGTTATAGATTGTTCATTTAAAGAAAAGGAAAAAAGAAAGAGAGAAAGTGATACTCTGCTAAATGAAGCTGTTGAAGGAGTGACTGCTGGCTGTCCCCCTCTCTGTTTCTCTTCTCATCTCCTGTGGTTATGGGACAGAAGGGATGTCTACGGCTGTATAAGGTCCAGGCCATTGCTCTTAACTGCTGGTGATGTTGATATCCCTCTACATCCATCCTACTCATTCTGGTAGCCCAAGGGTATTGTGCTCTTAGATACTGCTGAGATTTGTGTGCGTGCGTGCGTGCAGTCAGTCAGTCAGTCAGTCAGTCCCTGACCCTTTGGAAGAGATGTCCCTGCCACGCGAGGTACATAGGGCCCCTCCAGGGATTCAACATCCAGTTGAATTGTTTGTGCAGCACCTCCATGGCAGAGCCCAGGACTTTGTTGCAGTTTTAATGCATCTTTGACCTAGATTCTGCATCACAATGTTTAGCGAGCGTATGTGTGTGATGTGTGTCAGTCTTCCTGCTGTCAGCTGAAGAAACAGACTTGCTGTTGATGTAGGGAGGAGGGGTGGAGGAGTGGAGGAAGGGAAGAGAGGTGGAGGAGGGAAAGAGGAAGAGGAGAGGAGGAGGGGTAGATGGGAGGAGTGGATGAGGGGAAGAGAAGAGGGGTGGAGGAGGGGAAGAGAGGGGTGGAGGAGGGGAAGAGAGGAGTGGAGGAGGGGAAGAGAGGAGTGGAGGAGGGGAAGAGAGGAGTGGAGGAGGGGAAGAGATGAGGATTGGAGGAGGGGAAGAGATGAGGATTGGAGGAGGGGAAGAGATGATGAGGGGTAGAGAGGAGAAGGGGAAGACTGGAGGAGGGGTAGAGAGGAGGAAAAGAGGGGAAGAGGGGACGAGATGAGGATAAGTGGAGGAAAAGAGAGGAGGAGGAGAAGAAAGGAGTAATGGAGGAAGGGAAGAGTGGAGGAGGAGAAGAGGTGGAGGGGTAGAGGAGGAATGGAGGAGAAGAGAGGAGGAGTGGAGGAAGGGAAGAGGAGGATGTGAAGAGAGGAGTGGAGGGGAAGAGAGAAGGAGTGGAGGAAGGGAAGAGGATGAGAAGAGGAGGGGGGGTAGAAAGGTGGAGGGAAAGAGGAGGAAGAGAGGAGGAGGAGAAGAGAGGTGGAGGAATGGAGAAGGGGAAGGGAGGAGAAGAGAGGAGGAGGAGTGGAGGAGAAGAGAGGAGGAGGGGAAGGGAGGAGAAGAGAGGAAGGGAAGAGAGGTGTGAGGTGAACATCAATTCCTGTCTAACTATTGTTTAATGCCTGTGTTGCTGTGCGCTTTCCAAAGTTGCTTTCATGCATAGTGATTTGCGTTCCATTTATTAAATATTGACCTGGAGGTTGAGTGGTACCGGTAGGCTTTTAAAAAGCCTGTGAAAAGCCAAGCATGCACTGAAACTGAAAATATAATCCAGGCAAAAAGCATGGGAAGTCTTCTCCCTGACATGTTATACTTAATAAGTAAGGCCCAAGGGGGTGTGGTATATGGCCAATATACCACGGCTAAGGGCTGTTCTTAGCCACGACGCAGAGTTCCTGGACACAGCCCTTAGTCGTGGTATATTGGCTTATATCACAAACCCCCGAGGTGCCTTATTACTATTATAAACTGTTTACCAATGTAATTAGAGCAGTACGAATAAGTGTTTTGTCATACCCGTGGCATATGGTCTGACATCAGCCAATCAGCATTCAGGGCTCGAACCAACCAGTTTATAATGTAGCTTAGTGGACACCTTGACAGGATAGACTGAATTACAGCTGTGTTGGTTTTGTGTTCTAACCCATGTCCTCTCTGTTGTTGCTAGTACAGCCAGGACCCCTTTAAGCAGGAAAGACAATGTCTAGTAAAGCCTTCTCCATGAATAAAAGGCCCACTAGTATAATTATCGTATTCTGACTGAGACTTTCTCTAGCATCATTCTGTCTCTTTCTCTTGCCCAGTCTACCCTCTCTCTGCCAATAACTAGGAATGAATCTGCCTCCATCTATATTGAATGGTCCTCTCTGGCCTTGAGTTACCCTTTTTTACAACTCTCTTTTATGTCAAATGTGGTGATGTGTCGTGATGGCCAGACCTTCGAGTCGAACACAAATTAATCAAAGTTTAGTGTAGTGAATTGTCTGCTTAGGCTTTGTGAGGCACTATCCTCCCTGACCCTGGTGTTGTTTAGTGGTGGCCGGTCAAACCCACTGTACTGTTTCTGTAACCGAGGCCCACTCTCCAGCACCTAATTAGGCCGTTTCCTAGTACCGCCACACAACAGGTCAGAGGTAAAATCTCTTTGTCTGCAACAACAAAAAACACGCTTCATTAACTGAATTGCTGATAGTTGCACTTCCACCGTCTCTACACTCTCCAGTGCAGTAGCCTACGGTAGCCTACGGTTGATGCTGGCAGTGGAGTAGTGAGACTAAGCGAGATGACATCCAAGGAACAGTGGGAGTAGGGGACAATAAGGAAGGCTTCCTCTTCAGTGATTAAAAATAACCTTTACAGCCTACAGAGAAGCTGTTAGCTGTGCCCTTTCATTCCCCTTGCAAATGCCATTTCCAGACTGCAGGTCTAATGATGCTACAATGGTTTCAAGGCAGTTACACCATCTCCAAATTGATACCAAATGATTGGGCTGCGGCACTGAGAGGCTTTCCTGCCTGGTGGTGGTGCTAGTGTGGTGGGCAGGCAGACACAGGCCTATATCATTTAGACTCATTAGCTTCTCTGTTAGCCCACAAACAAAGCCAGAAGATGTTGGGTCTCCTTAACGGGGCCTGGTCTGAGAACAGCGTACAGCTGTCCCCGGGTGCCTGAGCAGAAACAAACGACAGTATTTAGAAGCGGTAGGACCTCACGGTGCCATGTCAATCCCTACGCAGCCCCCTCCTTCCCAGCCCTCATGTCTTCTAGCCCTCTTTGGTCCTTTAAAAACCTGCTGTTTGTAAGATATTGTGCTATAGCTTGAAAAATAAATACATGTGACTCTAGATGACAACATAATGATGTTTGTTTCCAACATTAAGGGCTGTTTTCCTGAAGAAGTTAAATCAGCTTGTTTCCTTTCCACCATACTAACGAGTATGGTGATACTGGTAATCATTATGGTCCCAGCTCTACTGGACAGGACTGCTCCACTGGACCTCTGTGGGCCTAATTCCAGGGGTGGGAGCAACCATAATAGTGGGAGAGTGATACCAGCGGTAGCCTATATGAACAACACCCTCTGAGACGAGCCGTTTTTGCCCCTAACTTGTTGACTCAATTTTCTGCTATTTCCTCGTGGTGCTATGCAGTTATAAGCCAGACTGCTCTGCAGGCGTGCAGTATGTCGTATGTGAGAGCGGCGTTTCCTCCAGACAGACAAGTGTGTAGACACACACCAGCTCCACACATACACAAACTCCACACACACTGACTCCACACAAACCCAGTCAGTCTGCGCCAATTAGGCTCCAGGAAATGGCGGATGAGACAATGTTTTTCATGACAACCAAAAATAATATTCTGTCTTGATCCTTTACTGTAGCGTTGTACAGTTCATCAGCAGAGGATAATTTACCCTTAAAGAACAATGAAAAAACAAGTTATAAAGTAGATCTGATCTACAGTGACAGAGCCTAGCTGTATCCTGAATTAAACAGAGCCTTGTCCTTAGAAAACAGTGCAAGATGTTTCACAATTTTTTTAACCTCCTCTCTGTTCATCATTCCGAGGCTGTGTAGCGCTGAATATCCCACTTTGGTAATAAGTCGTTGGATTGAACAATATGCAAGGTCACAGAAGAGCTGTTTGGAGGCTCTGTTTAATTTGTTTTTGGCAAAATGTTTCAATTTCTTCTCTCTCCCAAATGTTTACTATATTCCACTACAACTCTCCCCATTTTGCTGTAAAGTCTTCCAATCTGGTGCTCAGTGTTGCTATACCAGCAGAGTGTGTTGCTATACCAGCAGAGTGTGTTGCTATACCAGCAGAGTGTGTTGCTATGCCAGCAGAGTGTGTTGCTATGCCAGCAGAGTGTGTTGCTATGCCAGCAGAGTGTGTTGCTATGCCAGCAGAGTGTGTTGCTATGCCAGCAGTGTGTGTACTAGCAGACATAGCAATTATATAATTATGTAGATATTGTTCTCCTTACACCAAGCATTGTTAACACATTAAGCATGATACTGGTTCTCCCAGTCTTCCAAGCAGATAAGGCCTATTTTCAGATTTATACCAACATATCATGTCAGTGATAAGAATCTTCAGTCAAAAACGTTTGAATCCAACCCTTATCACTTGGATATGGAAATGGTATTAACAATTCATTGATCCCACAGATACCATCTTGACATCTTAGTTTGAGACTTGGAAATGTGTCTGTCCTGCCGTGGCTATGGCTTATCTGCTCCAATCCATCTGTACAACAGGCATTTACAACCACCATTAACAAAATTCCATCTGCCCACTGAAAGCAATGACTGTCCAACTGCTTTTATAACTTCTGTTCAGTCCAGCCAAGGAATGTTGACTCCTTTTAGAATTCATTGTTTAACATCACTGTGCGTGGGACGGATTGATATTTAACATTCAGTGTTGCACTGGACACATGTAGTAACATGTGTTGAAGCTTACGAAATGTGTGGCGATACATGTGGGTAGGATGTAATGGGATGTGTTCCCATACTGCACCAGAGAGTGCATGCCTTGATACTGAACAGACGTCTTCTCACCCCCGGGAGGTCTCTGATGATAGTCCAGGCTGGACAGACAGATATACTTCCAATCAGGCCATGTCCTCAGTCACCAGATCTGAAGATGTCTAGGATCAGCTTATCCTATCCTAGCCCATCAGATGGGAAGAGTTTGAACTTGACCTTAGATCAGCGGAAGGGGGAAACCTCACCCTAGTACAGCTATAATTGATTACACTTTATATGGCAAATAGAATTCCAATATGGATGGTGTAAAGAGATAGATGGGAGTGGTTCAGTGGTTCTTCAAAGTAGCCACCCTTTGCCTTGATGACAGCTTTGCACACTCTTGCACACAACCAGCTTCATGAGGAATGCTTTTCCAACAGTCTTGAAGGAGTTCCCACAAATGCTGAGCATTTGTTGGCTGCTTTTCCTTCACTCTGCAATCCAACTCATCCCAAACCATCTCAATTGGGTTGAGGTCGGGTGATTGCAGAGATCATTCGTTCATCTAAATCAAATCAAATCAAATGTATTTATATAGCCCTTCGTACATTAGCTGATATCTCAAAGTGCTGTACAGAAACCCAGCCTAAAACCCCAAACAGCAAGCAATGCAGGTGTAGAAGCACGGTGGCTAGGAAAAACTCCCTAGAAAGGCCAAAACCTAGGAAGAAACCTAGAGAGGAACCAGGCTATGAGGGGTGGCCAGTCCTCTTCTGGCTGTGCTGGGTCGAGATTATAACAGAACATGGCCAAGATGTTCAAATGTTCATAAATGACCAGCATGGTCAAATAATAATAATCACAGTAGTTAACGAATGTGCAGCAAGTCAGCACCTCAGGAGTAAATGTCAGTTGGCTTTTTTAGCACGGGTCAGGGTTCCATAGCCGCAGGCAGAACAGTTGAAACTGGAGCAGCATCAAGGCCAGGTGGACTGGGGACAGCAAGGAGTCATCATGCCAGGTAGTCCTGACGCATGGTCCTAGGGCGCAGGTCCTCCGAGAGAGAGAAAGAAAGAGAGAGAGAAGGAGAGAATTAGAGAGAACATACTTAAATTCACACAGGACACCGGATAAGACAGGAGAAGTCCTCCAGATATAACAAACTGACCCTAGCCCCCCGACACATTAACTACTGCAGCATAAATCTACTCGGCGTCTCACAAAGACACGGCGGATGGAACCAAAAATCCCAAATTTGGACTCATCAGACCAAAGGACAGATTTCCACCGGTCTAATGTCCAGTGCTCGTGTTTCTTGGCCCAAGCAAGTCTCTTCTTTTTATTGGTGTCAGTACTGGTTTCTTTGCAGCAATTCAACCATGAAGGCCTGATTCATGCAGTCTTCTCTGAACAGTTGATGTTGAGATGTGTCTTACTTGAACTCTGTGAAGCATTTATTTGGGGTGGTGCAGTTAACTCTATTGAACTTATCGTCTGCAGCAGAGGTAACTCTGGGTCTTCCTTTCCTGTGGTGGTCCTCATGAGAGACAGTTTCATCATAGCGCTTGATCGTTTTTGCGACTGCACTTGAAGAAACGTTTAAAGTTATTTACATTTTCCGGATTGACTGACCTTCATGTCTTAAGGTAATGATGGACTGTCGTTTCTCTTTGCTTATTTGAGCTGTTCTTGCCATAATATGGACTTGGTCTTTTACCAAATAAGGCTGTCTTCTGTATACCACCCCTACCTTGTCACAACACAACTGATTGGCTCAAACGCATTAAAAAGGAAATAAATTCCACACATGAACTTTTAACAAGGCACACCTGTTAATTGAAGTGCATTCCAGGTGACTTCCTCATGTAGCTGGTTGAGAGAATGGCAAGAGTGTGCAAAGCTGTCATCAAGGCAAAGGGTGGCTACTTTGAAGAATCTAAAATCAAAAATATATTTGTATTTAACACTTTTTTTGGTTACTTCATGATTCCATATGTGTTATTTCATGGTTTGGATGTCTTCACTATTATTCTACAATGTAGAAAATAGTAAAAATAAAGAAAAGCCCTTGAATGAGTAGGTGTGTCAAATTTTGACTGGTATTGTGTATATTTACATAAAAATATACATTTGGATTGGAAATGATGAAGACAATTACATTGATGGAAGATACAATCTATATGCGATATTAAAGCTGATCTATCTCCTTAAAAAGTATATATATAATCAGAAATCTACCACACAAGGCAAAATATTCCACTGCCCCATAGCCTACATGTCAATAGTATGTTTGTTATATAACATTTTCAGAAATTGACCATATTATATTATCATTGTAATTGTGCACAAATTGATGTCAGACATGCACCTACCCCAATGCTCTGTTGCTGATCACTAGGATGAATGCAGGAGCATATTTAAGGAGCAGGACAAGACACCCTCCTTTTGATTGATGACTGATATAAGGGCATGCTTATCTGGCTTATATGATTATGATGGTCATAATGCTTCATGTCAGTGTCATAAAGTTTATCTTCCGCAAGTTATTTAAAATTTGATGGGACAAACAAATGAATTACAACAACAACAAAGGACTTAAGAAACAAACTTTCAAGCGAAAGGAAACTTTCCTAGGGGTCTACAGAGGTACAACAAGCCAACACATGACCAATTTGTTTAAGCAAACAAACTGCTCTTCGCAAAAATGTGTTTGAAGTTAACTTTCTACCTAATAGGCTATGCTAGAGTTTACACCTCTTCCAATTATAATGTGGGGAGGTCAAAGTAATTTACAACTATCCACCAAATATGTTAATTTTAAAATGGGTGGAATGTCCATAGGGGGAGTAGCTGGGTGTAGGGTGGAGTAGGCAGCTGATTAGTGGTGGCTATTCAGCATACTACATACAGTAAGGCATCTTGTCCATTGAGTGTGCCATGTTTCTAGCTCCGAGCCAACAGAGTTCTGTTTCTAGCTCCTGGCCAACAGAGTTCTGTTTCTAGCTCCTAGCCAACCGAGTTCTGTTTCTAGCTCCTAGCCAATATAGTTCTGTTTCTAGCTCCTGGCTAACCTAGTTCTGTTTCTAGCTCCTGGCTAACCTAGTTCTGTTTCTAGCTTCTGGCCAACCTAGTTCTGTTTCTAGCTCCTGGCCAACCTAGTTCTGTTTCTAGCTCCTGGCCAACCTAGTTCTGTTTCTAGCTCCTGGCCAACCTAGTTCTGTTTCTAGCTCCTGGCCAACCTAGTTCTGTTTCTAGCTCCTGGCCAACAGAGTTCTGTTTCTAGCTCCTAGTCAACAGAGTTCTGTTTCTAGCTCCTAGCCAACAGAGTTCTGTTTCTAGCTCCTAGCCAACAGAGTTCTGTTTCTAGCTCCTAGCCAACAGAGTTCTGTTTCTAGCTCCTAGCCAACAGAGTTCTGTTTCTAGCTCCTAGCCAACAGAGTTCTGTTTCTAGCTCCTGGCTAACCTAGTTCTGTTTCTAGCTCCTGGCTAACCTAGTTCTGTTTCTAGCTTCTGGCCAACCTAGTTCTGTTTCTAGCTCCTGGCCAACCTAGTTCTGTTTCTAGCTCCTGGCCAACCTAGTTCTGTTTCTAGCTCCTGGCCAACCTAGTTCTGTTTCTAGCTCCTGGCCAACCTAGTTCTGTTTCTAGCTCCTGGCCAACCTAGTTCTGTTTCTAGCTCCTGGCCAACCTAGTTCTGTTTCTAGCTCCTGGCTAACCTAGTTCTGTTTCTAGCTCCTGGCCAACCTAGTTCTGTTTCTAGCTCCTAGCCAACCTAGTTCTGTTTCTAGCTCCAGGCCAACATAGTTCTGGTTCTAGCTCCTAGCCAACCTAGTTCTGTTTCTAGCTCCTGGCCAACTAACCAACCTAGTTCTGGTTCTAGCTCCTAGCCAACCTAGTTATGTTTCTAGCTCCTAGCCAACCTAGTTCCGTTTCTAGCTCCTAGCCAACCTAGTTCTGTTTCTAGCTCCTGGCCAACTAACCAACCTAGTTCTGGTTCTAGCTCCTAGCCAACCTAGTTCTGGTTCTAGCTCCTAGCCAACCTAGTTCTGTTTCTAGCTCCTAGCCAACATAGTTCTGGTTCTAGCTCCAGGCCAACTAACCAACCTAGTTCTGGTTCTAGCTCCTAGCCAACCTAGTTATGTTTCTAGCTCCTAGCCAACCTAGTTCTGTTTCTAGCTCCTAGCCAACATAGTTCTGGTTCTAGCTCCTAGCCAACCTAGTTATGTTTCTAGCTCCTAGCCAACCTAGTTCTGTTTCTAGCTCCTAGCCAACAGAGTTCTGTTTCTAGCTCCTGGCTAACCTAGTTCTGTTTCTAGCTCCTGGCTAACCTAGTTCTGTTTCTAGCTCCTGGCTAACCTAGTTCTGTTTCTAGCTTCTGGCCAACCTAGTTCTGTTTCTAACTCCTGGCCAACCTAGTTCTGTTTCTAGCTCCTGGCCAACCTAGTTCTGTTTATAGCTCCTGGCCAACCTAGTTCTGTTTATAGCTCCTGGCCAACCTAGTTCTGTTTCTAGCTCCTGGCCAACCTAGTTCTGTTTCTAGCTCCTGGCCAACCTAGTTCTGTTTCTAGCTCCTGGCTAACCTAGTTCTGTTTCTAGCTCCTGGCCAACCTAGTTCTGTTTCTAGCTCCTAGCCAACCTAGTTCTGTTTCTAGCTCCAGGCCAACATAGTTCTGGTTCTAGCTCCTAGCCAACCTAGTTCTGTTTCTAGCTCCTGGCCAACTAACCAACCTAGTTCTGGTTCTAGCTCCTAGCCAACCTAGTTCTGTTTCTAGCTCCTAGCCAACCTAGTTATGTTTCTAGCTCCTAGCCAACCTAGTTCCGTTTCTAGCTCCTAGCCAACCTAGTTTTGTTTCTAGCTCCTGGCCAACTAACCAACCTAGTTCTGGTTCTAGCTCCTAGCCAACCTAGTTCTGGTTCTAGCTCCTAGCCAACCTAGTTCTGTTTCTAGCTCCTAGCCAACATAGTTCTGGTTCCAGCTCCTGGCCAACTAACCAACCTAGTTCTGGTTCTAGCTCCTAGCCAACCTAGTTATGTTTCTAGCTCCTAGCCAACCTAGTTCTGTTTCTAGCTCCTAGCCAACATAGTTCTGGTTCTAGCTCCTAGCCAACCTAGTTATGTTTCTAGCTCCTAGCCAACCTAGTTATGTTTCTAGCTCCTAGCCAACCTAGTTCTGTTTCTAGCTCCTAGCCAACATAGTTCTGGTTCTAGCTCCTAGCCAACCTAGTTATGTTTCTAGCTCCTAGCCAACATAGATCTGGTTCTAGCTCCTAGCCAACCTAGTTCTGTTTCTAGCTCCTAGCCAACATAGTTCTGTTTCTAGCTCCTAGCCAACATAGTTCTGTTTCTAGCTCCTAGCCAACATAGTTCTGGTTCTAGCTCCTAGCCAACCTAGTTCTGTTTCTAGCTCCTAGCCAACCTAGTTCTGTTTCTAGCTCCTAGCCAACCTAGTTCTGTTTCTAGCTCCTAGCCATCCTAGTTCTGTTTCTAGCTCCTAGCCAACCTAGTTCTGTTTCTAGCTCCTAGCCAACCTTGTTATGTTTCTAGCTCCTAGCCAACCTAGTTCTGTTTGTAGCGCCTAGCCAACCTAGTTCTGTTTCTAGCTCCTAGCCAACCTTGTTATGTTTCTAGCTCCTAGCCAACCTAGTTCTGTTTCTAGCTCCTAGCCAACATAGTTCTGTTTCTAGCTCCTAGCCAACATAGTTCTGTTTCTAGCTCCTAGCCAACATAGTTCTGTTTCTAGCTCCTAGCCAACATAGTTCTGGTTCTAGCTCCTAGCCAACATAGTTCTGGTTCTAGCTCCTAGCCAACCTAGTTATGTTTCTAGCTCCTAGCCAACATAGTTCTGTTTCTAGCTCCTAGCCAACATAGTTCTGTTTCTAGCTCCTAGCCAACATAGTTCTGTTTCTAGCTCCTAGCCAACATAGTTCTGGTTCTAGCTCCTGGCCAACTAGCCGACCTAGTTCTGTTTCTAGCTCCTAGCCAACCTAGTTCTGTTTCTAGCTCCTAGCCAACCTAGTTATGTTTCTAGCTCCTAGCCAACCTAGTTCTGTTTCTAGCTCCTAGCCGACCTAGTTCTGTTTCTAGCTCCTAGCCAACATAGTTCTGGTTCTAGCTCCTAGCCAACATAGTTCTGGTTCTAGCTCCTGGCCAACCTAGTTCTGTTTCTAGCTCCTAGCCAACATAGTTCTGTTTCTAGCTCCTAGCTAACCTAGTTCTGGTTCTAGCTCCTAGCTAACCTAGTTCTGTTTCTAGCTCCTAGCCAACATAGTTCTGGTTCTAGCTCCTGGCCAACATAGTTCTGTTTCTAGCTCCTATCCAACATAGTTCTGTTTCTAGCTCCTAGCCAACATAGTTCTGTTTCTAGCTCCTAGCCAACATAGTTCTGTTTCTAGCTCCTAGCCAACATAGTTCTGTTTCTAGCTCCTAGCCAACATAGTTCTGGTTCTAGCTCCTAGCCAACATAGTTCTGTTTCTAGCTCCTAGCCAACCTAGTTCTGGTTCTAGCTCCTAGCCAACCTAGTTCTGTTTCTAGCTCCTAGCCAACATAGTTCTGTTTCTAGCTCCTAGCCAACATAGTTCTGGTTCTAGCTCCTAGCCAACCTAGTTCTGTTTCTAGCTCCTAGCCAACCTAGTTCTGGTTCTAGCTCCTAGCCAACCTAGTTCTGTTTCTAGCTCCTAGCCAACATAGTTCTGGTTCTAGCTCCTAGCCAACTAGCCAACCTAGTTCTGTGGAGGTTTTTGTGTTATGCCTTACTTTATTTGCTCAGAATGTTTCTGGTTTCGTCTCCTACGACCGACAATAAGTTCTGAAATCTCAGATATTTTATTTTGTATTTTTATGTATTGTTATTGTATTGCTAGATATTACTGCACTGTTGGAGATAGAAACATACGCATTTCGCTGCACCTGCGATAACGTCTGCAAACCTGTGTACCCGACCAATAAACTTTGATGTTATTTTATATTTTCAATCAGTTTCATTAACTTTATCTTATTCCACCATCATCGCTCTAACAATGTGTTGAAACATTTTTGAGTGATTGATACTCTCCTTCAAATACCCTAGTTGGTATAGGTCACCATAAATAAACTGTAGGCTTTGATGCGCAACATCTGCACAAGCTCAAACTCTGCAGCTCTGTCCCCCGAGCCTCAGGTTCACTTCAGTGGTCTGCATGCAAGTCCATTAATATCCACTTCATTGAAGTTGGTTGGTAAGTAATATCTTTTAGGTTTTTATAGTCTGTTAAGCACATGATCAAGAATGGAGGTACAGTCATTCGTTCCAGGTGTGCTGTATTTTCTCAGCTAAATATGCCTTTATATGTAGACCGATGAGAGAATGTGTACATCTCCAAGTCCTTAACAACTTCCCCCCCAAACTGATTTGTAGGCTATTCACACATGAAAGAAAGGAGCCCAATTTGCAAGACTGCAACGGCTGATGCAAAAACTCAATTACTGTACTCCCCGCTTTGTGCTCGCTTGATCAATCAACGATTACTGCACATATGTAGTTTGTTTACAAACCTACAGGCCCACTCACACATATTTACACACACACATAAACACACACACACACACACACACCAACATGCATACGTTATCATTTTATTTCGCATCAAAAGGAAATACACAAGATTTCAAACACACATCATTCTGTGTAGATTGACTGGAAGCTGTAGGGGGTAGGAAACATTTTTATTGATAACAAGCTTATGCATACTCCCCAGCGTATAAATTCTTCCCCAGACAGAAAATGACTACCACTGCAGCAAACAGTGGGAGTGCTCTGAGGTTCATCACTGTCCCTCTGAATTGCTCTCTTATTATTTATTCCATCATTGAGGATGCTAGTTAGCAATATTTTGCCTTGGCTGTGGCATAAATGGGTGGGGACTGGGGTGTGGGTATTTCAGGTGGGGACACACACGGGAGACATGCCTTGCCTTTATTTGCTGGGTTGGGAGAGGCGGTTTTGAAAGAACCTTCCAGCATTACACTCCTTAGACAACTGCAGTCTTATCCTCACTCCCTATCTAACACACACACACACACACCACGGACCCAGGCGTCCTCCCCCTCCTCACACACACACACCACAGACCCAGGCGTCCTCCCCCTCCTCACACACACACACCACGGACCCAGGCGTCCTCCCCCTCCTCACACACACACACCACAGACCCAGGCGTCCTCCCCCCTCCTCACACACACACACCACAGACCCAGGCGTCCTCCCCCCTCCTCACACACACACACCACAGACCCAGGCGTCCTCCACCCTCCTCACACACACACACACCACAGACCCAGGCGTCCTCCCCCCTCCTCACACACACACACACACCACAGACCCAGGTGTCCTCCCCCCTCCTCACACACACACACACCACAGACCCAGGTGTCCTCCCCCCTCCTCACACACACACACCACAGACCCAGGTGTCCTCCCCCCTCCTCACACACACACACACACACCACAGACCCAGGTGTCCTCCCCCCTCCTCACACACACACACACACACACCACAGACCCAGGTGTCCTCCCCCTCCTCACACACACACACCCCAGACCCAGGCGTCCTCCCCCCTCCTCACACACACACACACACACACACACACCACGGACCCAGGCGTCCTCCACCCTCCTCACACACACACACACCACGGACCCAGGCGTCCTCCCCCTCCTCACACACACACACCACAGACCCAGGCGTCCTCCCCCTCCTCACACACACACACCACGGACCCAGGCGTCCTCCCCCTCCTCACACACACACACCACAGACCCAGGCGTCCTCCCCCCTCCCCACACACACACACCACAGACCCAGGCGTCCTCCCCCCTCCTCACACACACACACACACCACAGACCCAGGCGTCCTCCACCCTCCTCACACACACACACACCACAGACCCAGGCATCCTCCCCCCTCCTCACACACACACCACAGACCCAGGCGTCCTCCCCCCTCCTCACACACACACACCACGGACCCAGGCGTCCTCCCCCCTCCTCACACACACACACACACGCCACAGACCCAGGCGTCCTCCCCCTCCTCACACACACACACACACCACGGACCCAGGCTTCCCCCCCCTCCTCACACACACACACCACAGACCCAGGCGTCCTTCCCCCTCCTCACACACACACGCCACAGACCCAGGCGTCCTCCCCCTCCTCACACACACACGCCACAGACCCAGGCGTCCTCCCCCTCCTCACACACACACCACGGACCCAGGCGTCCTCCCCCTCCTCACACACACACCACGGACCCAGGCGTCCTCCCCCTCCTCACACACACACACCACAGACCCAGGCGTCCTTCCCCCTCCTCACACACACACACATGCCACAGACCCAGGCGTCCTCCCCCATCCTCACACACACACACCACGGACCCAGGCTTCCTCCTCACACACACACACATGCCACAGACCCAGGCGTCCTCCCCCGTCCTCACACACACACACCACAGACCCAGGCGTCCTCCCCCGTCCTCACACACACACACACGCCACAGACCCAGGCGTCCTCCCCCCTCCTCACACACACGCACACGCCACAGACCCAGGCGTCCTCCCCCCTCCTCACACACACACCACAGACCCAGGCTTCCTCCTCCCTCCTCACACACACACCACAGACCCAGGCTTCCTCCTCCCTCCTCACACACACACCACAGACCCAGGCGTCATCCCCCCTCCTCACACACACACCACAGACCCAGGCTTCCTCCCCCCTCCTCACACACACACACCACGGACCCAGGCGTCCTCCTCCCTCCTCACACACACACCACGGACCCAGGCGTCCTCCTCCCTCCTCACACACACACCACGGACCCAGGCGTCATCCTCCCTCCTCACACACACACCACGGACCCAGGCGTCCTCCCCCCTCCTCACACACACACCACGGATCCAGGCGTCCTCCCCCCTCCTCACACACACACCACGGACCCAGGCTTCCTCCCCCCCCCTCACACACACACCACGGACCCAGGCGTCCTCCCCCCTCCTCACACACACACCACGGACCCAGGCTTCCTCCTCACACACACACACCACAGACCCAGGCGTCCTCCCCCGTCCTCACACACACACACACACCACAGACCCAGGCGTCCTCCCCACTCCTCACACACACACACACGCCACAGACCCAGGCGTCCTCCCCCCTCCTCACACACACACCACGGACCCAGGCTTCCTCCCCCCTCCTCACACACACACCACAGACCCAGGCGTCCTCCCCCCTCCTCACACACACACACCACGGACCCAGGCGTCCTCCCCCCTCCTCACACACACACACCACGGACCCAGGCTTCCTCCCCCTCCTCACACACACCACGGACCCAGGCTTCCTCCCCCCTCCTCACACACACACCACAGACCCAGGCGTCCTCCCCCCTCCTCACACACACACACCACGGACCCAGGCTTCCTCCCCCCTCCTCTCACACACACACCACGGACCCAGGCGTCTTCCCCCCTCCTCTCACACACACACCACGGACCCAGGCGTCCTCCTCCCTCCTCACACACACACACCACGGACCCAGGCGTCTTCCCCCCTCCTCACACACACACCACGGACCCAGGCTTCCTCCCCCCTCCTCACACACACACCACGGACCCAGGCTTCCTCCCCCCTCCTCACACACACACCACGGACCCAGGCGTCCTCCCCCTCACTCACACACACACCACGGACCCAGGCGTCCTCCCCCCTCCACACACACACACCACGGACCCAGGCGTCCTCCCCCCTCCTCACACACACACCACGGACCCAGGCTTCCTCCCCCCTCCTCACACACACACACCACGGATCCAGGCGTCCTCCCCCCTCCTCACACACACACACCACGGACCCAGGCTTCCTCCCCCTCCACACACACACACCACGGACCCAGGCGTCCTCCCCCCTCCTCACACACACACCACGGACCCAGGCGTCTTCCCCCCTCCTCACACACACACCACGGACCCAGGCTTCCTCCCCCCTCCTCACACACACACACCACGGATCCAGGCGTCCTCCCCCCTCCTCACACACACACCACGGACCCAGGCTTCCTCCCCCCTCCTCACACACACACCACGGATCCAGGCGTCCTCCCCCCTCCTCACACACACACCACGGACTCAGGCTTCCTCCCCCCTCACACACACACACCACGGACCCAGGCTTCCTCCCCCCTCCTCACACACACACACCACGGACCCAGGCGTCCTCCCCCCTCACACACACACACCACGGACCCAGGCTTCCCCCCTCCTCACACACACACACCACGGACCCAGGCTTCCTCCCCCCTCCTCACACACACACACCACGGACCCAGGCGTCCTCCCCCCTCCTCACACACACACACCACGGACCCAGGCTTCCTCCCCCCTCCTCACACACACACACCACGGACCCAGGCTTCCTCCCCCCTCCTCACACACACACACCACGGACCCAGGCTTCCTCCCCCCTCCTCACACACACACCACGGACCCAGGCTTCCTCCCCCCTCCTCACACACACACAGTACACACACACTCACTACTACCGGCACCCTCCGTTTAATCATCTGGGAAAATATTTATTCATAGTCATTATTTCCTTGGGACGTGTTGATTAGGTTGTCGTTTATCCGCCCTCTCACTTGGCCCCATGGTCCTCTGACTGCCTCCAAGGTGAAACGGTGGAGAAGTGGAGATTCTTATCACATGGCACTGGTTCCAATACATGCAGTCTAACACACTGTTTCTTTTTCAGACAATGGATGAGTGTTTTTTTCATGCTTTACATTTGAAAGGAAAGTCATGCTGACACATGTGTTCACATATCTACTGCTGCTGTAATGCTGATAGCATCCATATTAACCATAAAGTAATATGTGAAGACACTATTTACATACTGTGTGATAGATACATACTGTGATCCATAATATAACGAGAGAGAATCTATTTAAACTTTACTAGAGGAATATCCGTGATTTCTGCAGGCTGTGATGATCCATGAATATGAGTTCCTCTTATATGAGCCTAGAACAGGCCTGGCCTTTTGGAACCACCTATTGTGGAGTTGTTTAGTGTTTCTGAAGAACCTGTACTTGGGATACTCTCTAGAAACTCAGGTGCTGGGCTTTTCAATTACCGATCTCTCGAGCGTCGGGAATACTACAGGCTCACAACTGCTTCTGCTAATTATGGAACAGACACCAGGCATGTGGACTCCCACTGATTAGTGACATTAATTGGTCAATTTAACTATGGGGTGGTCGGGTAGAACATAAAACCCTTTACTCACTCTTAAATTCTCAGAAGCCCAAAGTTTTTCATATTTGCCAGGGTTAATGGTATAATACACATTTTGCCTTATGCCGTGCACTTACAAATCCCGAAAGTTTAAAGATACAGTTCTAACGTTGTGTCCGTCTCTCCCTACTGCAACCTACTGTATGAGACTTAAAAACTGTTATGACGTGTGACCCACAGAGTAGTGTAGTGGAAGAGTAATAACTTGGTCTAAAGCTGCAGCACAGTTGAGCACTACCTCTCACTTGCTAATC
This sequence comes from Salvelinus alpinus, assembly GCF_045679555.1. Taxonomy (NCBI): domain Eukaryota; kingdom Metazoa; phylum Chordata; class Actinopteri; order Salmoniformes; family Salmonidae; genus Salvelinus; species Salvelinus alpinus. Next base: position 80,124,411 of record NC_092089.1, on the reverse strand, counting down.
TTAATCCTATGAATAGGGATACCAAGGGTCTACCACTGTCACCGCAGCATTTACAGAGATCTCCTCTGCCATGCCCTGTGATCCGCTCTACAGTGTACATCTCCAACACGTCGTCAAATCTGTTCAGGGGATGCAATCTGACTTATTTCCTTGAGTGACTACCCCTCCCAGAATCGTCTTATGCATAATAACGTACTTTGCGTTGCTCACTCACGGAAATAGCATCCGCAAAACAAGATCCCTGCCAGGCACTTAAGTCATTTGAAAAGCATGAAGCGACATCCCACGTTTTTCAGTCGTGCACACTGTCACTGAGCAGATTTGTCACGAAAAAATGATGAATGCTACAGCACTAAAAAGACGGGGCGATACACTTCCAGTCAAGTAACTCTTAAATATTAGCACAAATAACAGGATATATCCTCCCGGGTGCTCTTTGACAAGGCCACAGACCTGACGTGTTGGTTTATTTTCAAGAGTTTGAGAAGTCTTCAGTACAGAATAAGTGCTGGGGTCAGAACACTGTCAGAGCTCGGTACTCTGCTCGGCTGTTTTCCCCGGGTACAAAATCACAGAGCAAGCGCTTCAGCCCTGCCCAGAATGACCTTTTAACTGCTCCGTGTCCACAAACTCACACAGACAATTATCAAGTAGCATTCAAGGGCTGTTTTTTCTCTCACTGAGTTTTTTTCTTCATTTTAGAACTAACTGCAGGTCAGGAAGAGCCTAGGGAGTGCTTATCCGTTTGTTTGGAACGTCTGGGCAAAGGTCATTGACTGGGTTGAACAGGGTTAGAGTTTTCAAATGAGGAAGAAGTACTTTAGTTACAGTTATAGGTTTGTGGATCACTATGCTTTATTTTGACACAGTTGAGTAAAACTTTATTTGTATTTGTGCTGTGTTTGACATTTCCATTTGAGTCATTTAGCAGAAGCTCTTATCCAGAGAGACTTACAGTAGGAAGACATTTAGCACACACTCTTATGCAGAGAGACTTACAGTAGTGAGTCATTTAGCAGACACTCTTATGCAGAGAGACTTACAGTAGTGAGTCATTTAGCAGACACTCTTATGCAGAGAGACTTACAGTAGTGAGTCATTTAGCAGACACTCTTATGCAGAGAGACTTACAGTAGTGAGTCATTTAGCAGACACTCTTATGCAGAGAGACTTACAGTAGTGAGTCATTTAGCAGACACTCTTATCCAGAGAGACTTACAGTAGTGAGTCATTTAGCAGACACTCTTATCCAGAGAGACTTACAGTAGTGAGTCATTTAGCAGACACTCTTATCCAGAGAGACTTACAGTAGTGAGTCATTTAGCATACACTCTTATCCAGAGACTTACAATAGTGAGTCATTTAGCAGACACTCTTATCCAGAGAGACTTACAGTAGTGAGTCATTTAGCAGACACTCTTATCCAGAGAGACTTACAGTAGTGAGTCATTTAGCAGACACTCTTATCCAGAGAGACTTACAGTAGTGAGTCATTTAGCAGACACTCTTATCCAGAGAGACTTACAGTAGTGAGTCATTTAGCAGACACTCTTATCCAGAGAGACTTACAGTAGTGAGTCATTTAGCAGACACTCTTATCCAGAGAGACTTACAGTAGTGAGTCATTTAGCATACACTCTTATCCAGAGACTTACAATAGTGAGTCATTTAGCAGACACTCTTATCCAGAGAGACTTACAGTAGTGAGTCATTTAGCAGACACTCTTATCCAGAGAGACTTACAGTAGTGAGTCATTTAGCAGACACTCTTATCCAGAGAGACTTACAGTAGTGAGTCATTTAGCAGACACTCTTATCCAGAGAGACTTACAGTAGTGAGTCATTTAGCAGACACTCTTATCCAGAGAGACTTACAGTAGTGAGTCATTTAGCAGACACTCTTATCCAGAGAGACTTACAGTAGTGAGTCATTTAGCAGACACTCTTATCCAGAGAGACTTACAGTAGTGAGTCATTTAGCAGACACTCTTATCCAGAGAGACTTACAGTAGTGAGTCATTTAGCAGACACTCTTATCCAGAGAGACTTACAGTAGTGAGTCATTTAGCAGACACTCTTATCCAGAGAGACTTACAGTAGTGAGTCATTTAGCAGACACTCTTATCCAGAGAGACTTACAGTAGTGAGTCATTTAGCAGACACTCTTATCCAGAGACTTACAGTAGTGAGTCATTTAGCAGACACTCTTATCCAGAGACTTACAGTAGTGAGTCATTTAGCAGACACTCTTATCCAGAGAGACTTACAGTAGTGAGTCATTTAGCAGACACTCTTATCCAGAGAGACTTACAGTAGTGAGTCATTTAGCAGACACTCTTATCCAGAGAGACTTACAGTAGTGAGTCATTTAGCAGACACTCTTATCCAGAGAGACTTACAGTAGTGAGTCATTTAGCAGACACTCTTATCCAGAGAGACTTACAGTAGTGAGTCATTTAGCAGACACTCTTATCCAGAGAGACTTACAGTAGTGAGTCATTTAGCAGACACTCTTATCCAGAGAGACTTACAGTAGTGAGTCATTTAGCAGACACTCTTATCCAGAGAGACTTACAGTAGTGAGTCATTTAGCAGACACTCTTATCCAGAGAGACTTACAGTAGTGAGTCATTTAGCAGACACTCTTATCCAGAGAGACTTACAGTAGTGAGTCATTTAGCATACACTCTTATCCAGAGAGACTTACAGTAGTGAGTCATTTAGCATACACTCTTATCCAGAGAGACTTACAATAGTGAGTCATTTAGCAGACACTCTTATCCAGAGAGACTTACAGTAGTGAGTCATTTAGCAGACACTCTTATCCAGAGAGACTTACAGTAGTGAGTCATTTAGCAGACACTCTTATCCAGAGAGACTTACAGTAGTGAGTCATTTAGCAGACACTCTTATCCAGAGAGACTTACAGTAGTGAGTCATTTAGCAGACACTCTTATCCAGAGAGACTTACAGTAGTGAGTCATTTAGCAGACACTCTTATCCAGAGAGACTTACAGTAGTGAGTCATTTAGCAGACACTCTTATCCAGAGAGACTTACAGTAGTGAGTCATTTAGCAGACACTCTTATCCAGAGAGACTTACAGTAGTGAGTCATTTAGCAGACACTCTTATCCAGAGAGACTTACAGTAGTGAGTCATTTAGCAGACACTCTTATCCAGAGAGACTTACAGTAGTGAGTCATTTAGCAGACACTCTTATCCAGAGAGACTTACAGTAGTGAGTCATTTAGCAGACACTCTTATCCAGAGAGACTTACAGTAGTGAGTCATTTAGCAGACACTCTTATCCAGAGAGACTTACAGTAGTGAGTCATTTAGCAGACACTCTTATCCAGAGAGACTTACAGTAGTGAGTCATTTAGCAGACACTCTTATCCAGAGACTTACAGTAGTGAGTCATTTAGCAGACACTCTTATCCAGAGAGACTTACAGTAGTGAGTCATTTAGCAGACACTCTTATCCAGAGAGACTTACAGTAGTGAGTCATTTAGCAGACACTCTTATCCAGAGAGACTTACAGTAGTGAGTCATTTAGCAGACACTCTTATCCAGAGAGACTTACAGTAGTGAGTCATTTAGCAGACACTCTTATCCAGAGAGACTTACAGTAGTGAGTCATTTAGCAGACACTCTTATCCAGAGAGACTTACAGTAGTGAGTGCATACATTTTTGAATCCACAACCCTGGCGTTGCATGCACCATGCTCTACCAACTGAGCCATATTTATGACAAGGTCATATACCACAGCATACAATGGTGTTGCATGTCATATCTTCTCAAATAACATGCTACCAGAGTAACCTACTGTAGCTCATTGCTCTCCTAACAAGTACTCATGTAAGTGCACACCTGTTCTAAGCCAAAATAACACAAAATCATCAAGTCCTGTAAGAGCTAGTCAACCACGATTCAGGGGTGATAAGAGCTAGTCAACCACGATTCAGGGGTGATAAGGGCTAGTCAACCACGATTCAGGTCTGTTACAAAATGAAAACTCATCAGTTACCAATCAATAACGCAAAATGAATATGAAATATGACTTGGCTGAGGCTCTCTCCTATTTGCAAGCCATCCATCATTGACGGCAAAATGAATCCAGAAAATCATAATTTAAGACTACAGGGCCCTGTTCCTCATTCATATTAAGTTGGTTAATTTCCTGTGGCTGCAGATTTGTCTTGTGTCACCGTAAGGCAGATGTATGATTCACTCTCATGTCCACTCTCATGATTCACTCTCATTCAGTCTCACGTCTCCTCCCTGTTCCTCAACTTTTTGACTATACACCACTTTCATAGGCACTTATTTTATTATTCTAAACTTTGTAGATCTATGTTGTGCATACACAACATGACCAAAAGTATGTGGACACCTGCTCGTCAAACATCTCATTCCAAAATCATGGGCGTTAATATGGAGTTGGTCCCCCCTTCGCTGCTATAACAGCCTCCACTCTTCTGGGAATACTTTTCACTAGATGTTAGAACATAGCTGTGGCGCTTGCTTCCATTCAGACACAAGAGCATTAGTGAGGTTGGGCACTGATATTGGGGGCGATTAGGCCTGGCTCGCAGTCGGTGTTCCAATTCATCCCAAAGGTGTTTGATGGGGTTGAGGTCAGGGCTCTGTGCAGGCCAGTCAAGTTCTTTCACACTGATCTCGACAAACCATTTCTGTACACGGGGGCATTGTCAGGCTGAAATTGGAAAGGGCCTTCCCCAAACTGTTGCCACAAAGTTGAAAGCACAGAATCATCTAGAATGTCATTGTATGCTGTAGCGTTAAGATTTCCCATCACTGAAACTAAAGGGCCTGAACCATGAAAAACAGCCCCAGACCATTATTCCTCCTCCACCAAACTTTACAGTTGCCACTATGTATTGGGGAAGGTAGCGTTCTCCTGGCATCCGCCAAAGCCAGATTCGTCCATCAGACTGCCAGATGGTGAAGCATGATCCATCACTCCAGAGAACGCGTTTCCACTGCTCCAGAGTCCAATGGTGGTGAGCTTTACACCTCCTCCAGCAGACGACGCTTGGCATTGCGCATGGTGATCTTAGGCTTGTGTGTGGCTGCAAGGCCCTGGAAAACCATTTCATGAAGCTCCTGATGAACAGTTTATGTGCTGACATTGCTTCCAGAGGCAGTTTGGAACTCTGTAGTGAGTGTTGCAACTGAAAAATGAGTCGGCGGTCCCGTTCTGTGAGCTTGTGTGGCCTACCACTTCGCAGCTGAGCTGTTGTTGCTCCTAGACGTTACCACTTTACAATAACAGCACTTACAGTTGACCGGGGCAGCTCTAGCAGGGCAGAAATTTGACAAACTAACTTGTTGGAAAGGTGGCATCCTATGACAGTGCCATGTTGAAAGTCACTGAGCTCTTCAGTAAGGCCATTCTACTGCCAATGTTTGTCTATAAGATTGCATGGTTGCGTGCTGAATTTTATACACCTGTCAGCAACGGGTGTGGCTGAATTAGCCGAATATACTAATTTGAAGGGGTGTCCACATACTTTTGTATATATAGGGTATTATATGCACCATGTCATATTTAGTTCCCATCACACCACCTGTAGATAACCCAGGTAAACTTCAATGTTAACCCAAAGCGTCAACTCAAGTCGTAGTCAAGCTGGGGTCGTCAGACTGTCCTTTCACATTTTACAAAAGTGATAGGCCATCTGTTTGCTCTAGCCCGAGGCTACGGCACAGACCCGTCCAGCTCATTGATTGGCTTAGCACCACGGGGGGCTGACCTGGGTGAAGGCAGCGCTGATCCCTCTCTTTGGTGGCGAAACGAGAGAGCATTGAGGGAGTGGTGGGCCAACGATTGACTGACAGGGGGAAGTTGGAATGGAGGCCAAATGTTCTGTTTAAGCAGCAGGAGCAGAGTGTAGCCGCGGGGCAGCAGGGCCCCAGCTCATCGACCACAGCAGTACTGTACTCACTTTAACACAGCCAGTGGTCAACCCGCTCCCCACTACCGTCCTGCTCCACATGGGCATTCCCTGGGCACAGCCAAGCCTAATCTGGACTCAGACGCAACACGTGTCATTGAGCAGTCGTGTTCTGCTTTGTTTACTGCCGAGGTGTTTTGTACTCCTCTATTCCCAGAACGCAGTGTACTACTGTGGCTCAACTTCTTTCACTCTCTTTCTCCAATGGTGAATACAACAGAAGGCTTCATACTCTCTCAGTAGCCATATAGCGCTTAGGAACTTCCAACCAACCAGGCTTTCCTTGGCCTGCCATTAGGCCTGCTAGGAGCCACATCAATCCCTGAACCAGCCAGGAGGAAAGGTCATCCCCAATTGAGCTCCTGACAGCGGAGATGTCACAGGGCTTTCACAGCCCATCTGGAGACACCAACACCGGCCACTTGTATGTCATTGCCCACCGTGACATCATCATTTTCCTTAGTCTACTGACACATCCATCACCGGTGTGCGGCTGTACCCTTGTGCTAATGGCAGGCACTGAAATATCAGCTGGCCTTTAGCCCAGTCACCCACCGAGGATTCATTAACCAGCCGCGGGACCTGAGCCAGAACAGTGTGAGCCTGGGCACAACGTGTCTCACTGGTCTCCACTTACCAATATACAGTGCATTCGGGTAGGGCTGGGCGATATGGCAAATAAAGTATCACCATATCTATATATTTTTTCATTCGATAACAATAATTTTCACGATATTAATCAAATAATGTCTAAAAGGTGCATATCTGCTTCAGACTCAAGAATGCCTAATGCCTGAACAAACCACTAGGCAGGTAGACTAGTGGTTAGAGCGTTGGGCCAGTAACCAGCAGGTAGACTAGTGGTTAGAGCGTTGGGCCAGTATCCAGCAGGTAGACTAGTGGTTAGAGCGTTGGGCCAGTATCCAGCAGGTAGACTAGTGGTTAGAGCGTTGGGCCAGTATCCAGCAGGTAGACTAGTGGTTAGAGCGTTGGGCCAGTAACCAGCAGGTAGCCTAGTGGTTAGAGCGTTGGGCCAGTAACCAGCAGGTAGCCTAGTGGTTAGAGCATTGGGCCAGTAACCAGCAGGTAGACTAGTGGTTAGAGCGTTGGGCCAGTAACCAGCAGGTAGACTAGTGGTTAGAGCGTTGGGCCAGTAACCAGCAGGTAGCCTAGTGGTTAGAGCATTGGGCCAGTAACCAGCAGGTAGACTAGTGGTTAGAGCGTTGGGCCAGTAACCAGCAGGTAGACTAGTGGTTAGAGCATTGGGCCAGTAACCAGCAGGTAGACTAGTGGTTAGAGCGTTGGGCCAGTATCCAGCAGGTAGACTAGTGGTTAGAGCGTTGGGCCAGTAACCAGCAGGTAGACTAGTGGTTAGAGCGTTGGGCCAGTATCCAGCAGGTAGACTAGTGGTTAGAGCGTTGGGCCAGTAACCGAAAGGTTGCTAGATCGAATCCCTGAGCTGACAAGGTAAACATATGTCATTCTGCCCCTGAACAAGGCAGTTTAACCCACTGTTCCCCGATAGGCTGTCATTGTAAATAAGTTGTTCTTAACTGACTTGCCTAGTTAAATAAAGGTTACATCGTTTTTTATTATTATGTGCGCTACACATAAAATGACACTTGAAGGAAAATGGTTCCATGTTTGTGGCCAGGGAGCACGTACCTGGGGTCAATTACATTGATACGCCTCTTGAAACCTTACTTTCCGACTGTACTAATTGGTAGCATGTCCTTAGCAATGCAATGCATAATATAATTTGTGATATCTTTATCTTTTCGATGTTTGCTTGTAGGGCATAAACGCTGTCAGTGTTGACTGCTTCAGGCAAACCTCCCTAGATTGGCTGGTGCTTGAGGGGCGTTTATCAATCCCGTGGCGCAAACTCAAACTTCCTGCATGTTCCAAAGAGTGATTTTGCTTCAGATGTTGAAAAAGTTTTGTCGTATTACCAGACTTCGTAGCCACCATTTGCACCGAACATTGCTCTGCTCTGTGTTGGACTTCAAAAAATCTAACCAAATTACTGAAACATTTTAACCGTTTTTATCAATAATTTCTTGGTTGGAAGCTGCTCCTTCTCCATGGCTATCACTGCCACTGTTTTCGCCTACATCACTAAATTTTCGTGGTTAATAGTGGCTACTCCATCACTCGGTGCTAAGTGGTTTTTAGTGGGTGTATACCTCTCCACGTGCAAATTGTCACTTCTCTGCACGTTCCTGCTGCGTCAGAGGTGAAATGGACTGCTGTACCTAATTATTCTATGTCGACATTATCGAAAATGAATAAACATTTTTATATCGTTATTGAGGGAAGTAATTACCTCGATAATTCTTGATTTATCGCCCAGCCCTACATTCGGGAATGTATTCAGACCCCTTGACTTTTTTCACATTTTGTTAGAATACAGCCTTATTCTAAAATGGATTAATGTTTTGTTTCCCCTCATAAATCTACACACAATACCCCATAATGACAAAGAGAAAACAGGTTTTTAGATATTTTTGCAAATGTATTAAAAATCAAAAACATAAGTATTCAGACCCTTTGCTATGAGACGCGAAATTGAGTTCAGGTGCATCCTGTTTCCATTGATCATCCTTGAACTGTTTTTACAACTTGATTGGAGTGCACCTGTGGTAAATTCAATTGATTGGACATGCTTTGGAAAGGCACATACCTGTTTATATAAGGTTCCACAGTTGACAGTAAATGTCAGAGCAAAAACCAAACCATGAGGTTGAAGGAATTGTCTGTAGAGCTTCGAGACAGTATTGTGTCCCCAAGAACACAGTGACCTCCATCATTCTTAAATAGAAGAAGTTTGGAATCACCAAGACTGTTCCTAGAGCTGGCTGCCTGGCCAAACTGAGCAATCGGGGGAGAAGGGCCTTGGTCAGGGAGGTGACCAAGAACCCAATGGTCGCTCTGACAGAGCTCCATAGTTCCTCTGTAGAGATGGGAGAACCTTCCAGAAGGACAACCATCTCTGCAGCACTCCACCAATCAGGCCTTTATGGTAGTGGCCAGATGGAAGCCACTCCTCAGTAAAAGACACATGACAGCCCACTTGGAGTTTGCCAAAAGGCACCTAAAGACTCTCAGACGATGAGAAACAATATTCTGTGGTCTGATGGAGTTCCAAGATGGAACTCTTTGGCCTGAATGCCAAGCCTACGGTGAAGCATTGTGGTGGCAGCATCATGCTGTGGGGATGTTTTTCAGTGGCAGGGACTGGGAGTCTAGTCAGAATCGAGGGAAAGATGAACGGAGCAAAGTCCAGAGCGCTCAGGACCTCAGCCTGGGGCGAAGGTTCACCTTCCAACAGGACCAAGACCATAAGCACACAGCCAAGACAACGCAGCAGTGGCTTTGGGACAAGACTCTGAATGTCCTTCGGTGGCCCAGCCAGTGCCTGAACTTGAACCGATCTAACATCTCTGGAGAGACCTGAAAATAGCTGTGCAGCGACACACCCCATCTAACATGACAGAGCTTGATAGGATCTGCAGAGAAGAATGGGAGAAACTCCCCAAATACAGGTGTGCGAAGCTTGTAGCGTCATACCCAAGAAGACTCGAGGCTGTAATCACTGCCAAAGGTGCTTCAAAAAGTACTGATTAAATGGTCTGAATACTTATGTTAATGTGATATTTTTGTTTTTGCTTTGTCATTATGAGGTATAGATTATGAGGTATCTAGATTGACGAGGGAAAAAAACAATACATTTTTTTTTTTGAATAGAACTGTAATGTAGCAAAATGTGGAAAAAGTCAAGTGGTCTGAATACTTTCCGAATGCACTGTATCTAACTCTTAGGACTATAGGAAAGGGAATGGGGGGGGGGGGGGTTGCTGAGGTTACTCACAATAAAATATGTGGGCTCTCCTTTGAAATATTGTGGTGTGCTATCTATGTGTTTACATTTAGCAGTAATGATGCTAAATAGCTAGCAGGGCCAGTTGTGACTGGGAGATTTATATTTCAGCTGATGTGTGGTGGCAGAGAGCTGATTCTACAAGAGACGCTACACTGATAGTGATGAGCGATGGTATTATTACTCAGGTTCTGTACCTGTGTCAACATGGATTCTCAGCAGCTCCCATAGTAGAGAAGAGCTACATGGGCTTTCCATAGCAGGACCGGTGTTATACAAGGGTTATACCAGTGTTATGCCAGGACCAGTGTTATACCATACCAGTGTTATACCATACCAGTGTTATACCATACCAGTGTTATGCCAGGACCAGTGTTATACCATACCAGTGTTATACCATACCAGTGTTATGCCAGGACCAGTGTTATACCATACCAGTGTTATACCATACCAGTGTTATACCATACCAGTGTTATACCATACCAGTGTTATACAATGACCAGTGTTATGCTAGTGTTATACCATACCAGTGTTATACCATACCAGTGTTATACCATACCAGTGTTATACAATGACCAGTGTTATGCTAGTGTTATACCATACCAGTGTTATACAACGACCAGTGTTATACAACGACCAGTGTTATACAACGACCAGTGTTATACAACGACCAGTATTATACCATACCAGTGTTATACCATACCAGTGTTATACAATGGCTAGTGTTATACCAGAACCAGTGTTATACCATACCAGTGTTATACCATACCAGTGTTATACCATACCAGTGTTATACCATACCAGTGTTATACAATGGCTAGTGTTATACCAGAACCAGTGTTATACCGTACCAGTGTTATACCGTACCAGTGTTATACCGTACCAGTGTTATACCGTACCAGTGTTATACAACGACCAGTGTTATACCAGGACCAGTATTATACTAGGACCAGTATTATACCAGGACCAGTATTATACCAGGAACCAGCGTTATACCAGGACTGTTATTATACACGTGTTATACCAGGACCTGTTATACCAGTGTTATACCAGTTATACCAGGACCAGTGTTATACCAGGACTGTGATTATACACGTGTTATACCAGGACCAGTTCTACCAGTGTTATACCAGTTATACCAGGACCAGCGTTCTACCAGGACCAGTGTTATACCAGGACCAGTGTTATACCAGGACCAGTGTTATACCAGGACCAGTGTTATACCAGGACCAGTGTTATACCAGGACCAGTGTTATACCAGGACCTGTTATACCAGTTATACCAGGACCAGTGTTATACCAGGACTGTGATTATACACGTGTTATACCAGGACCAGTTCTACCAGTGTTATACCAGTTATACCAGGACCAGCGTTCTACCAGGACCAGTGTTATACCAGGACCAGTATTATACCAGGACCAGTGTTATACCAGGACCAGTGTTATACCAGGACCAGTGTTATACCAGGACCAGTGTTATACCAGGACCAGTGTTATACCAGGACCAGTGTTATACCAGGACCAGTGTTATACCAGGACCAGTGTTATACCAGGGCCAGTGTTATACCAGGACCAGTGTTATACCAGGACCAGTGTTATACCAGGACCAGTGTTATACCAGGACCAGTGTTATACCAGGACCAGTGTTATACCAGGACCAGCGTTATACCAGGACCAGCGTTATACCAGGACCAGCGTTATACCAGGACCAGCGTTATACCAGGACCAGCGTTATACCAGGACCAGCGTTATACCAGGACCAGCGTTATACCAGGACCAGCGTTATACCAGGGCCAGCGTTATACCAGGGCCAGCGTTATACCAGGGCCAGCGTTATACCAGGGCCAGCGTTATACCAGGGCCAGCGTTATACCAGGGCCAGCGTTATACCAGGGCCAGCGTTATACCAGGGCCAGCGTTATACCAGGACCAGCGTTATACCAGGACCAGCGTTATACCAGGACCAGCGTTATACCAGGACCAGCGTTATACCAGGACCAGCGTTCTACCAGGACCAGCGTTCTACCAGGACTGTTATTATACACATGTTATACGCAGCGTTATACCAGGACCAGCGTTATATCAGGAACAAGCGTTATACCAGGACTGTTATTATACACGTGTTATACCAGGACCAGTGTTATACCAGGACCAGCGTTATACCAGGACCAGCGTTATACCAGGACCAGCGTTATTATACACGTGTTATACCAGGACCTGTTATACCAGTGTTATACCAGTGTTATACCAGTTATACCAGGACCAGTGTTATACCAGGACTGTTATTATACACGTGTTATACCAGGACCAGTGTTATACCAGGACCAGCGTTATACCAGGACCAGCGTTATACCAGGACTGTTATTATACACGTGTTATACCAGGACCAGTTCTACCAGTGTTATACCAGTTATACCAGGACCAGCGTTATACCAGGACTGTTATTATACACGTGTTATACCAGGACCAGTTCTACCAGTGTTATACCAGTTATACCAGGACCAGTGTTATACCAGGAACCAGTATTATACCAAGACGGGTAAATTAAAATTGAAATAACTATTGTGCATACTTTCTCAAGATATTGAATTGTTTTATTTCCGGCAGCTAGGTTAGTGGTTAGAGCGTTGGGCCAGTAACCGAGTTAACCCACTGTAATATTATAATATATATATATATATATATATATATTAGTGATGTGCGCGTTGACTCATAACCCGCAGTCCTCTTGGTTATGTCCGCTGGACAGGAAGGTTGAATAAAGACAAAGCAATACATAAAAAAGCCATGAATGTATAATTTGGGTGCAGCTTTAGGGCCTAACTGTAACACACCAAATGCTTTTGAGAACTTGGGCAGAAAAGGACAGAGTTTAATTCGATAAGAGAAAAGCTGTGAAATGGAGAATTTAAAATAAATTGGAGGGCCAGAACAGTAGTCCAATGTTGTTTGGGAAAGATTTGGTGAAGTGGTAAAAGCGAATGATAGCAGTGCCGGCTATGTTATGTGTGATGATTGTGAGGCGCTATTTAAATTCCACAGTCACAAGACGGGGACTTCAAAATGGCACGTCAAGGGAATTGTTGGCTACTGTTCAGATGGATTAAATGGAATAGTAGCCAGGAATCTGGGCTCTGACTGTAAGTCTATGTAATATTAAGCATTTCTTTCAGTAAAGTAATACACTAAATATAAATTTGACTCAGGAACAGGATTTGGGAAATATGATTTATGTGTTTCAGCATCTTGAGAGAATGAATGCGTGATTAGGGATGTCTATAAAGGTGCTATCTTTTTCAGCATCATAAAAGCTGATAGTATGTTGGGTAGTTTTCACCCAGGATAAATTGGAAATTTTACACAGAAAATCTTCAGATCCCTAAATGTCTTTGCTGCGCCAGAGAAGCAGAGATGAAAATGTACCGATGTCAACTATGTTGAATCATTTGTTCTATAAATTTATGACATTCTGATGAGCAAGGGTTTTAGTATTCTAGGGCAACAAGTAATGACAGAAAAATTAGTTGCTTGTATCTAATTATAGACATGTTGACTAACAAATAGCCTACCAAAATGTCAGAAATTATAAGCAGAAACGTAGACCTATCTAAAAAGCCTGTCAAGAAATATTGCTCCGCCATCTCTGACTTCAGCTCATTTTCTATATTTACGGGTTCGAGTCGGGTGCAGTCATTACATTTTCACTTTATCACATATAGTCAGGGGGTTGCGGATAGGTTATTAGCAATTGCAAGTGGGTGGGGGTGAACCAACAGCTGACCCGCAGATCACTAATGTGTGTGTGTGTGTATATATATATAATGTTGTTCCACATTTGAACCCTCGTGACCCGGTTGCCACCCACCCCCCCTCGTTGATGAATCTGCATTGTCAGTGTATAAATTTGCCCAGCCCAGGCCCCCGCCTTAGATTTCCCTTCTAAGTGGATTACACTTTACTTATGTCCAGCCACAGACAAGAGAGAGGGCGGGAAAGTAAGAAAAATACATATAAACTCTTTTGCATAAACACAATTAGTTACCCACCACTCGACCCCCCACTTCACCCAGAAAACATAGCCCCCTTTTCCACCATTTCACAATCAGCTTAGTGTGTTTACTGCCACTCTGTCAGTCCATCCATACCAATTCTTAAACCCCTTTCTTACTTGTTCCACATTTTAACCCCTTGTCACTCTTCACATTATTCAGGAGGTAAAAATAAAGCGAAGACAACATTGCTCCAAACAGATTTTATTCAGTGGTGGAAATAGCTGGGAACAGTAGGCCTCCCACTTAAGAGCAATATTTGCCAAATTGTTAGTGACAGCCATGACAGTGAGGAGAATTGTAGGGACTGTGCTGTTATTGTGTGTTCCGCATTATTAAGGCAGCGAGTGCTGCAGCTATACATATTCTAATCGGATTCCATTGCTGTAGTGTAACCCCATATCATATTTTTGTATAAGTGAGCAGAGCCGTCTATATTTATTTATGTGTCTTCAAGTGAGTTGCAAAGGCATAGTTTTAAACCCAACTAGGAATGGCACAGTGAACTGACTAAGTTGAGGCAATGGCAGTCAATGCTCTGCTGGAGAACAAATGGACATTAAGGTACTCTAGCACAGCTGCCGTCATGGCAAAAAAGTGTGACCAAAGCCGGAGCGTGGTCAGCCATGTGCCTGACAGACTGAACTGTGGGGGAAGAAGAGAGGATATTTGTCGTCAGTGGTGAAGGTCTGTCTGGGCTCGACCGCCTCAATAATGACGTGTTGCCAAGATATATCGGGACAATTGTCTTCACCTAAAGGGATTTGGTGAGAAAGGGAAGGGGAGCGAGGGAAAGGGGGCGATAAGATGAGGCTACATGAGTCAGTCCAGGATTTATGTGTGTTTGTACTGGAGCCTTTATGGCAAGACAGTCGCCCCCTTTCAATGGCCGTTAGCTTGTGTGTCACGGAAGCCACTGTGCAAATATTCAGTGTCTCCCCAGCACCTGCTACCATTGTGGGGCCCCACCTCCCCTCCTCCTTCCCCACATCGTATCAGTAGCCACTCCATTTGTCAGCCATACAAATGAGCACAGACTCAAAATGAAGCGGCATTCCAGCACCGCTTGGCCCTCCGCTGGTGTCCTGACACGGGCAAACATGGAGAGAGGGAGCTCCTAATCTTCCAGGGTTTGTCCCAGCAATGCTCACATCTCGGCTGGGGGTGGGCACCATACTAGAGGATTGTGGGTCATTCAGACATCGTCCAGGGTACATTTTTCAAAAAAGAAACTGCTTTTGGACGACCTCTGTTCTCATCTGCATACTTATAGTTTGTTAAGGACAGGACTATGTCCAAGTTTTCGGCGTGATGGGAGGATTAAATCTCCCAGTCATTTTCACCCCCCTTGTCTTGTCCTTTTCACCTCAATCGTATACAGTTTCGTCTTCACTCTCCGGCATCTTCAAATTCGATTATTTCTCCCATTTTCCATCAATATCCATTTTCACTGCAGCTTTTGTTGTGTTTTGAAGAGGCATGTTTTTGTTCACTAGCTAGACACACAGGTCATGCATTCCCAATCCAATTGTGAAAAGTAGATGATGTATGAATTAGGGTTTGATTGTTAATGCAGATGGCTGGTGTCTTAACTTTGTTCAGAAAATGTATTGTCCATAGCTAAAGCCTAAAATACAGTGCCTTCGGAAAGTATTCAGATCCCTTGACTTTTTCCACATTTTGTTACGTTACAGCCATAATCTAAAATGTATTAAATCATTTTTTCCCCCGTCATCAATCTACACACATTACCCCTTAAATGATAAAGCAAAAACAGTTTTTTAGAATTTTTCGCAAATGTATTTAATTTTTTTAATGGAAATATGACATTTATGCAAGTATTCAGTCCCTTTACTCAGTACTTTGTTGAAGCACCTTTGTCAGTGATTACAGCATCGAGTCTTCTTTGTGTATGACGCTACAAACTAGGCACACCTGTATTTGGGGAGTTTCTCCCATTTTTCTCTGCATATCCTCTCAAGCTCTGTCCGGTTGGATGTGGAATGTTGCTGCACAGCTATTTTCACATCTCTCCAGAGAAGTTCAATCGGGTTCAAGTCCGGGCTCTGGTTGGACCACTCAAGGACATTCATAGACTTGTTCCGAAGCCACTCATACGTTGGCTTGGCTGTGTCCTTAGGGTCGTTGTCCTGTTGGAAGGTGAACCTTCGCACCAGTCTGAGGTCTTGATCGCTCTGGAGCAGATTTTCATCAAGGATCTATCTCTCTGTACTTTTCTCTGTTCAGGTTTCCTCCAGATGTGATGCTTGGCATTCAGGCCAAAGTGTTCAATCTTGGTTTCATCAGCCCAGAGAATCTTGTTTCTCATGGTCTGAGAGTCTTTAGGTGCCTTTTGGCAAACTCCAAGTGGGCTGTCAGGTGCCTTTTACTGAGGAGTGGCTTCCATCTGGTCACTCTACCATAAAGGCCTGATTGTCGGAGTGATGCAGAGATGGTTGTCCTTCTAGAAAGGTCTCCCATCTCCAGCTCTGTCAGAGTGACCATCGGGTTCTTGGTCACCTCCCTGACCAAGGCCCTTCTTCCCCGATTTCTCAGTTTTGCCAGGCTGCCAGCTCTAGGAAGAGTCTTGGTGGTTCCAAATATTCTTCCATTTAAGAATGATGGAGGCCACTGTGTTCTTGGGTACTGTCAATGCTGAAAATATGTTTTGTTACCCTTGCCCAGATCTGTGCCTCGACACAATCCTGTCTTCGGAGCTCTACGGATAATTCCTTTGACCTCATGGCTTGGTTTTTGCTCTGACATGCACATTCAACTGTGGGACCTTATATAGATAGGTGTGTGCCTTTCTAAATCATGTCCAATCAATTGAATTTACCACAGGTGGACTAAATCAATTTGTAGAAACATCTCAAGGATGATCAATGGAAACAGGATGCACCTGAGCTCAATTTTGAGTGTCATAGCAAAGGGTCTGACTACTTATGTACATAAGGTATTTCCGTTTTTTTATTTATTAATTAGAAAATAAATTATAAAACCCTTTTTTTTGGTTTAAATTCAATTTACAATAAGGCTGTAATGTAACAAAATGGGGAAAAGTCAAGAGGTCTGAATACTTTCCGAAGGCACTGTCCTAGAGAGTCCTAGAGATAATTCCTAGAAGTCCTAGAGATAATTATTGAGTTAAATAGCTAATTAAAGGTTTATCTATGACATATTCATATTGAAATGGTGTATACTGTAACTTTATACATTTAGATTTACTCTAATGACTTAAATCAATCGGACACACCTCAAACAGGCTACAGAGGGAAATCTCCATAGATGTCATGGAAAAGTCTTATACTCATGGAATGTAATATATGGTTGTGAGGACGGTTTGACATACTGCCAAGTTCTCTAAAACGACGTTGGAGGCGGCTTACAGTAGAGAAATTAACATTCAATTCTCTTGCACCAGCTCTGGTAGACAATCCTGCAGTCAGCATGCCAATTGCACGCTCCCTCAAAACTTGATACATCTCTGGTATTGTGTTGTGTGACAAAACTGCACATTTTAGAGTGGCCTTTTATTGTACCCAGCACAAGGCTTTTTGTGCGTATGGAACATTTCTGGGATCTTTTATTCCAGCTCATGAAACATGGGACAAACACTTTACATGTTGCGTATATATTTTTGTTCAGTATATATTAATTACCCCCTCTTCATATATTATTCATGTAGAGTTCTAGCTCATCGTTACTCTAGTATGTAAATTGTACTCTCCTTATGACTGAAGATGAGTGGAACTCATGTTCAATTCCAATCTATTCTCTAATTGGTCTCTATGCTGAATAATTATTCCTTTCCTTAATTCAGTGTTTTTATGTGTTCACTAAAAAGAGACAGAAAGTGACAGACACAATCAAGCGTTGATTGTAGACCTTGTAGAAACATCCCTTCTCTTCCGGCATCACATAGCCCGTAACCATAGTTTTGTTTCAACTTGTTTTTGACCTTGCCTTGCAGAACACAGTGAGTCTTCACATGCGTTGATTGAGAGTTCATCCCATAATGAATAGTGTTTCCATTATCAAAGATGAGATGTAGCCTATACTTTGTGTGAACATTTTTAGAAAGACGTACAAACTGTTTCGATTGAGTTGTTAGTGTGAGAAACACTGAATTAGGGTGACAAGGTTACATTGAGATGTGCTATTCAATCCTGGTGAATGCTGTATGGCTCCTGGATATGATACAAGCTGGAGGAGGACATGAGGAGAGCGAGGACAAGATCTGAAGACACTTGCAAAAATAATGGCTTTGTTTCACCAATTGCAAATGAAGGTCAGGATGTAGTATTCTTTATTCAAATTAGAATAAAAGGACATTGTACGTGTACTTGCTAGGGCCTAATGGTTTTTAACAACCTTGCCTTAATTTTGGGGGTTTATTTTCATATTTTGCAAAGCTATCCGCTTGCTTGACTATTTTGATACTAATACATCCACACCACTTACATTTGTGCCCAACCGGCTCGATTCGGTCTTATGTAGCAACATTTGAAATTGTGTTTTTTACATTGTATATAGTAGAGACTCAGAGGTAGAACATGGTATATCATACACTGCAGTTGAGGAATAATAGGGAAGTAAATTCTGCTTTGAAAGTTGATTAACTTGTAAAAAATAAAGTTGCCATTGAATGTTTCGGTACACCTACTGGAGAGCTCTTCTTTGTCTAAACCCATTCAGCATCTTTCTCACCCTCTTAAACCTTAGCCCCACCCAGGACTAAAGGCTGATTTATACTATGTCTATCAACATGTCTGTAGACAGTTGTCGCAGTGAAATCATGAGCATTCTATTGTCGTCCGACATCAAAATTGCCATTGTCGTCATGAAAAAGTATGAACAAAAAAACGATAGGCTGCATGACATCAGCAGCCTGCTGGTCCAAAATAGCATAATTGGTGTGTTTTAACAACAATAAACCTATGCGTTTAAAAATGTATTTAGTATATGTCAATCTAGCAAACCAGGCGACGAAAGGTTTGTTCGCAAATTCACTCTGGAGTGCCAGAGTCCGCTCAGAGTGCACTCTGTGCGTTCCTAAATTCAGAGCGTTGTCAGATTGTCCGTACTTAAATTCTGAGCGTTTCACTCTCGGCACGTTCACACTGGACGCTTTGGCCAAGGAGTAGGGTTGAACCAAACATTATGACCTCACAACAGCAGTCAAGCACTCAAGCTAACGGGCTGATGTTGGCTAGCTTGCTAGCTACTTCCAGACACAAATGAGAGAACACCTCACTCTGACCATTTTACTCGCCCTAGCAGAGCTGTTTAGGATGTTTTCCTGTTATGTAGAGTAGTGATGCACCGATACGACATTTTTGGCCAATACCGATATCCGATATTTTCTAAGTAAAAAAAACAACAACCTGATACCGATATAACATTTTTAGCGGCCTTTTAAGCATTCTAGTACAGTTAAATAGTTAACACACACACATGGACACAGCGGTCTAAGGCATTGCATCTCAGTACAAGAGGCATCACTACAGTCCCTGGTTCGAATCCAGGCTGTATCACATCCGGTCGTGATATCGGAGTCCCATTGGGCGGCACACAATTGGTCCAACGTCGTGCAGGTTTGGCTGGGGTAGGCCGTCATTGTAAATAATAATTTGTTCTTAACTGACTTGTCTAGTTAAATAAAGGTTACACACACACACCACACTGTCCCAAAAAGTATTTTGTTGGCATTTACGTATTTCCCCATTACCAGTAAAACATAATCAAAACCTATTTCTTTCACTTACTTGCTGTGCTGTTTCGTTGTTAATTTATTCAGTTGTTTCATTCTCAACCAGGATTTCTATGGAACGTCGTTTGCGTCTTTGCGTGTCAAAAAGATGTGTCAAATAACACTATTTGATGTGTCAAATAAGCTTGTTGACCAATCAGGATCTGAATATGCCTACTCGTCACGTAATAATGTAACGTGTTTATACATATTTTACGAGGTTATTACACTCACTCGTATTTCATATGTCACAACGATTAATCGGTACGTATGCTATGATCCTGGTAAAGTTGTCTCGCTCCCCTACAGTGCTGGTCCTACAAGAAAAGCTAGCTAGCTCATGGATGCAAACAATGTTCTTCCCCAAAAACATAGCAAACATCCGACATCTGTTTTAGGAGCTATAGTTAGCTAGCTAACTATATAGCTTGGTGTCATCATCTAAAATAGCCCTAATTTATAAGACAGTTCTTATTTGATTAATGGTTGTCGGACCCATCTATGTGAAGCTAGCCACAATAAGGATTAGCCACAATAGTGGACTTGGCGGTTAGACTTCAAAATAAAGGTATGGCATAGTTCTACTATTTGTATTCATTTTCATCACTGTCAATTACACACTTTTATTTTGAAGGCAAACTGCAAATTCGACTATTGTGCTTAATCCTTATTGTGGCTAGCTTCACAACACATAACCCGGTCCGGTCGTGCCTCACTAGCCAGATGAAGCTAGCTGGCGGCTTATAACATTAGCCTTGGGCAACAGGGTTAAGTAGCTGGCTAGCTATTTATTTTCATGAACTGAAGTTCAATTTCAATAGGCGAATAACAAGTGGCAACCTAGCTAATACTTACTCTCAAGGATTCCAAAATCATTGTTAAGAATAATTAAAAGGACTGCAGTTTCTACTGGTCATTGTTTTCAGTCTGGTTGTGTTGCTGCTAGCTAGGTACCAAGCTAAAGCTAGCTACCCCAGAAGTTTCGGTTGAACAAATGATGCTTTATTACCAACGCAGTATTGTAAACACATCGTTTGTGGCCGGTGTTTGTTTGTTTGCAGACTTTTTTGTACAGGTTTGACATTGCTACTGTATCTTTTTTGACACACAAAGACCCAAACGGCGTTCCATAGTATGTATGTCGTGAAGCTAATGGCAGTGACACTATTACTGTGTAACTCCGGTAGGGCAACATCTGAAAAATAGCGCACTTGGTAGTGTGTACCGGTGCTCGACCAGTCGGTGAAAGCCAATATCACCCTCAACAGAGAACGGTTGATTGTCAAGGGTAATGAATTCCATTTTCTTGGCTTTAATGGATTTCGCCTTTGAGTTGTCTCACTAAAATGTTCTTACTCTTTCAAATTACTGCTCGACTTGTTGACTGCTCGAGCCACTGCAGACATTGTGTGTGAGGTTTGGGATGCTGTGTTGCACGTGTAGTGCAAAATTTTATGTTGCGTCAGTACATCATGTACTTACATTATATAAGTATGCACGGCAGCTTCAAATGTTATGTTCAAATGCCTCTCCTGTGAAGTTGTGACGTACAACATACAGCAAGTTTCCTGAAATGATTCACATTTGATCACTCACCGAACTTACAAATCCAAACATAACTTATTGAACTTCCCAGTCACTCCCCTATGTGCCTGCCCTATTGCGCTCATAGTAATTATTTTCACTCAGATGTTCTAAGGATTAGCCTATCTGCTTTTGGCACGTCTACACCATCCACCCCAGTTCTCCATGGGTTTGTTTGAGCATGAAGGTTAATGTTAGCACTCATACTGTGAAAGATGGGAGCGGAGAGGGGTTCGAGGGCTACGCTTGAAAGCAGTGTAAATTATTGATAAGTGACAAAGGATTAGGCCCCAAGGTGGTGCAGAGTCGACTGTGCCGGGGTCAAACCGTGCTAACCGTTGTTCATTGAGACACTTATTTGACAGATGCTAGATGCATTCATTACTATGGGGGGGAATCAGACGGCCCCCTTTCAATCCCACCACCTTGCCCTCCCACATGCCTCCATGGATATGTTTATACACACACACACACACACACACACACACACACACACACACACACACACACACACACACACACACACACACACACACACACACACACACACACACACACACACACACACACACACACACACAGGAGAAGCCTGCTGCAGCAGGGTTTGCAGGGCATTGATTTAATTCAACCCAGTGTTTTAGTGTGATGCCACTTGACTCCTCCTGTAGCTATAAGTCCCTCACTGTGATGCCACTTGACTCCTCCTGTAGCTATAAGTCCCTCACCGTGATGCCACTTGACTCCTCCTGTAGCTATAAGTCCCTCACCTTGATGCCACTTGACTCCTCCTGTAGCTATAAGTCCCTCACCGTGATGCCACTTGACTCCTCCTGTAGCTATAAGTCCCTCACCGTGATGCCATGAAATAACCAACATAAAACATTGATGTTAGTATTTACTTTTGTTCCTTTATCTGTAGCTTAGTATCATTTCCATTGTATATACTAGTGCTCCATGTTTTTGATAGCCACAAGGACAGTCTATTTTCATGTATGTTTTAACCAGTTAATTTATGGAATAGTAAGGGTATGATTTACTATTCATATTTTGTGAATGGATCATATTTGGCCGGGGTCCAGTTGAGGCTTTGGTGATTTTAGTTTCATTGGTATTCTCCCATCATTTTACTATTCTTGGTGTCTCTGTCTTCTCTGTCTTGTTCTCCATCGCTCTCTCTCTCAACTACATTTAAATTCAAATCTCTCTCTCTCTATCTCTTGCTCTCTCTCGCTTGTCATGACCGTCCTGTGAGGATCCAAATAGGTCAGATCAGCTTTGCAATAAATAACTTCAACCCAGACCCCTCTCACCTGCAGAGGGAGTAGGATGGAAATAGTGGGGGTTTACACATCACACCCTTTTCTAAATCAAGGAGAGAAGATTCAGGTTTCCCTCTACAAATTCACCAGTTGAATGGGCCTTTGTTTTACAGACTTTTCACAACAAAACTCTTAACACGTTCTAAAGCGAATACTGGAAAAATATTTCTAACATAGAACGTGGGGAATGGTCAGAGGCGATCTAAATAACACTCATGTCATATTTGATTTTTATTTCTGATGTCATAATTTTTTTATAAAGGAATACTGTAACTTGGAAAGTATACTCACTATATGTGTGATTTTAGGAGCCGTAAGAGAGAATAGTTTTACATAACTTTGTACAAGTGTGTCAGAGAGCGTGTCAGCCTGATGGAACCGCCCATCTCGACCAACCTGCATAAAATGATGGGTTAAGAATGAACATATCAGACCAGAGAGACGTAGAGCTGCAGCTCACTTTTAAAGTGGTTTGACCTCTGAATCTCAACACAAGGTAGAGGGGATAAAGTCACCTCACGCACAATCACTGGTACAGCTGATTAGCTGTCCTAAGTAAACTATTTAGAAAAGTGAATTTTAAGGGGGTCCATTTTACAACTCTGTTCAAACCATCGTATTCCGCTACTCTCATCACTCCACTGGGAACCATCAACACGGCTGGCTAGCCTATCTTCAAAGAAGCATCTTCCAGAGCGAATGGAAGGAGAATAAACGTGTAGGTCTGTTCAGGACTACACGACAAGTCATCGGATACCGGACGACTGCAGATGAGAACAGCAGAAAAAAAACTTTTAGACAATCATAGCATTACAAGCGTGCCATGAAAGGCGGCCCGGTTCAGAGAGATAAATACACGGCGAACCAAGGCATTTCACGTAACTACATTCATGATTTCTTTCTCCAAGCGGGCGGCGGTTCGTGTGCGAAGTAAGAGTAATTTCTAAATGTACCAACGTTAAGTTTCTCTATCCCTCCCTCTCTCTCTCTCCATGTCTTTTGTAACACACAGCCATATTGTGTTACAAAATATCTGCTAGGGACCTGTTTTTATTGTATTAAGTGTGTATGTTTATCCTGTGTTACCATTTAGTTAGCAAGTACATAAATAATTAAACCAATGTGTGTGGTACTGAATCATAAGTAAGGCTGAGGTTTTTGCAGATGTAATGAGGTTATGACTGTTCAGAATGATGAGACGAGGTTATGATTAATAAGTTGACTGTTTATGTATGTAAGAGGTAAAGACCTTTAGAGTTTAATTTGGGAGATGGTAACTCTTTAAAGAACCGCTCTCGTGGTGCCCCAGATCCTAATGAGTTAATTGTTACATGATTAATTTAATCGGGGAACAATTAAACATATTTAGGTTGATTAGATAAATAGTCTTCAGATTAATGTTAAAAGTCAAGTCACGACACGTCTCTCACTGTCTCGCTCTCGCTGTCTCTGTCTCGCTTTCTCTCTCTGTGTGTGCGGTGTGTGTATGCGCTTATGTGTTTTTTGCAGAGAGGAATGGAGGTCTGGTTTACTCCTGTCTCTGTTGGCCGAGGTGAGTTGCCCGTCAGCTATAATGAGTAATCACGAACACAGAGACATGTGCATAGAGCTGTGGGGACCCCCTCCTGTTTTTGTGCAGGGAATTTATTAGTCTAAAACAGAGGCACACTGTCAGCTGACTACTCACTTCCACCCTGTGTTATAGTCTAACCACTTCAGAGGAACAGGACATGTACTCTGTGTTATAGTCTGACCGCTTCAGAGGGACAGGACATGTACCCTGTGTTATAGTCTGACCGCTTCAGAGGAACAGCGCATGTACTCTGTGTTATAGTCTGACCGCTTCAGAGGGAAAGGACATGTACTCTGTGTTATAGGCTGACCGCTTCAGAGGGACAGGACATGCACTCTATGTATCATATGGTTTGTGTTAGTTACAGTAGTGTGTGCATGCGTGCGTGTTTGTGCGTGCATGCGTGCGTGCGTTTGCAGTTCTTCCAGACATACACTACCGTTCAAAAGTTTGGAGTCACTTAGAAATGTCCTTGTTTTTGAAAGAAAACCACATTTTTTGTCCATTAAAATAACATCAAATTGATCAGAAATACAGTGTAGACATTGTTAATGTTGTAAATGACTATTGTAGCTGGAAACGTCTGATTCTTGATTCAATATCTACGTACAGAGGCCCATTATCAGCAACCATCACTCCTGTGTTCCAATGGCACGTTGTGTTAGCTAATCCAAGTTTATCATTTTAAAAGGCTAATTGATCATTAGAAAACCCTTTTGTAATTATGTTAGCACATCTGAAAACTGTTTTTCTGATTTAAATAAGCAAAAGCCTTCTTTTGACTAGTTGAGTATCTGGAGCATCAGCATTTGTGGGTTCGATTACTGGCTCAAAATATCCAGAAACAAAGACCTTTCTTCTGAAACTCGTCTATCTATTTTTGGTCTGAGAAATGAATTGCCAAGAAACTGAAAATGTAACATAATCAGATGGTGTGCTTTCGTCATGAAGCCTTTTTGAAATCGGACACGATGGTGGGATTAACAACAAGTTTATCTTTAAAATGGTGTATAATACTTGTATGTTTGAGGAATTTTAATTATGAGATTTCTGTTGTTTGAATTTGGCGCCCTGCACTTTCACTGGCTGTTGTCAAATCGATCCCGTTAACATTGCTTTAAGTTTGTATTATATACTGAGTGTACAAACATTAGGAACATCTGCTCTTTTCATGACATATAATTAATCCACATGAACGCAATGATCCCTTATTGATGTCACCTGTTAATCCATTTCAATCAGTGTAGATGAAGGGGACCACACAGGTTAAATAAGGATTTTTAAGCCTTGAGACAATTGAGACATGAATTGTGTATGTGTGCCATTCAGGGCGTCAAGTGCCTTTTGAACGGGGTAGTAGGTGCCAGGTGCACAGGTTTGAATGTGTCAAGAACTGCAACACTGCTGGGGTTTTCACACTCATCAGTTTCCTGTGTGTATAAAGAATGGTCCACCACCTAAAGGACATCCAGCCAACTTGACAACTGTGAGAAGCATTGGAGTCAACATGGGCCAGCATCCCTGTGGAAAGCTTTCAACAGTTGTCGAGTCCATGCCTTGATGAATTGAGTATGTTCTAAGGTTAAAAGGGTGTGCAACTAAATATTAGGATGGTGTTCCTAATGTTTTGTAAAATCAGTGTATAATTAATTAATAATGTGTGTGTGATGAAATGGAGACGTATCAAACAAGCCCTTGCTCCCATTAAGCCAGGAACACTCACAAGGCAACATCGCTTATTAAATTTGGTACTGAAACACTGTTTATGGCCCCGCAGAAAGGGAAAGAAAACATTGAGAAATGCAGAGGCATCGAGAAAAAAGCAATGTGTTTGTATAATTAAGGACAATTAAGAACTTTTAATCCAGCGGAGAGAGAGAGTGTTTGGTGGGAGCAAACTACTTTCAGTGTTTTATTTGGCTCCTGAAGGAGAGAGGGAGGAAGGCCCCAAAGCACACATCTAATAAAGATGCTCTCGTAAAGAAAACAACAGTAGTGTCTGTGTAGCGGGCTCGAAGACCGTGTTTCGTTGTGTGTCTTGAGAATGCTTTTGTTGGACATGGGAGTCGTGTATGTTGACTGTGTTGTGTTCTGTTGAGAGTTGTGTGTACCTTTTGTTGTTTCGTCTGTGTAGAGTGTTTTTTTTGTCTCTAAGACTTTACGCGAAGGGGCATAGGCTACATAGGCATTCATAACACTTTTATGAAACCATAACACCTTTATGAAGCCATCATAACACCTTTATGAAGCCATCATAACACCTTTATGAAGCCATCATACCGCCTTTATCAAGCCATCATAACACATTCATGGTTGTTGCCATATCATCCCTCACAACATAACAACGCAAGACCCTGAAAACAACACTGAAACTGATGTTTGAGTCATCAAACCACTGTGGTGCAGCCTCATGGCCCTCTCACTGTTTTTCATTTAAGGTTGAGAGTTGGCATCTGCTCTGGTCTTATTACTGGCAGGGCTGACCTCTGTCAGAGACATGAGACACCACTCGGCGAACCTGCACAAATCACACTGAGAGCTGCTACGACTGTCCACATCAATGTGTCAATGACTGAAACGTGTGTGTGTGTGCGGGCGTGTGTGTGGGCGTTGCGTGCGTGCATGGGTGCGGTGCGTCTGTAAATGTACAGTGCATTCGGAAAGTTTTCAGACCCCTTGACCCTTTCCACATTTTTTATGTTACAGCCTTGATCTAAAATTGATTAAATAAAAATAATAAATCCCTCATCAATCTACGCACAATACCCCATAATGACAAAGCAAATTTATTTAAAAAACTAAACGGAAATTTCACATTTACATAGGTATTCAGACACTTTACTCAGTACTTTGTTGAAGCAACTTTTGCAACGATTACAGCCTCGACTCTTCTTGGGTATGACGCTAAAAGCTTTTCAATCCTGCATTTGGGGAGATTGTCTCCCATTCTTCCCTGCAGATCCTCTCAAGCTTTGTCAAGTTGATTGGGAGCAATGTTTCACATCTATTTTCAGGTCTCTCCAGAGATGATCGATCAGTTCAAGTCCAGGATTTGGCTGGGCCACTAAATGACTTTCAGAGACTTGTCCCAAAGCCACTCCTGTGTTGTCTTGGCTGTGTGCTTAGGGTTGTTGTCCTGTTGGAAGGTGAACCTTCACCCCATTCTGAGGTCCTGAGCGCTCTGGAGCAGGTTTTCATCAAGGATCTGTCTCTACTTTGCTTCGTTCATATTTCCCTCAACCTGACTACTCTCCCAGTCCCTGCCACTGAAAAACATCCCCACAGTTTGATGCTGCCGTCATCATGCTTCACTGTTTGCAGGGTGCCAGGTTTCCTCCAGATGTGATGCTTGGCATTCAGGCCAAAGACTTCAATCATTGTTTCATCAGACCAGAGCATCTTGTTTCTCATGGTCTGAGAGTCCTTTAGGTGTCTTTTGGAAAACTCCAAGCTGGCTGTCATGTGCCTTTTACTGAAGAGTAGCTTCCGTGTGGCCGCTCTACCATAAAGGCCTGATTGGTGGAGTGCTTCTGGAAGGTTCTCCCATTTCCACAGAGGAACTCTGGAGCTCTGTCAGAGTGACCATCGGGTTCTTGGAAACTTCTCCCAATGCTCAGTTTGACCGGGCAGCTAGCTCTAGGAAGAGTCTTGGTGGTTCCAAACTTAAATCAAATCAAATTGCATTAGTCACATGCGCCGAATACAACAGGTGTAGACCTTACAGTGAAATGCTTAATTACGAGCCCCTAACCAACAATGCAGTTTTAAAAAATATGGATAAAAATAAGAGATAAAAGTAACAAGTAATTAAAGAGCAGCAATGAAACAACAATAGCAAGACTGTATACAGGGGGGTACCGATACAGAGTCAATGTGCAGGGGCACCGGTTAGTTGAAGTAGTATGTACAGAGTTATTAAAGTGACTATGCATAGATGACAACAGAGAGTAGCAGTGGTATAAAGGGTGGGAGGGCACTGCAAATAGTCTGTGTAACCATTTGACTAGATGTTCAGGAGTCTTATGGCTTGAGGGTAGAAGCTGTTTAGAAGCTTCTTGGACCTAGAATTGACGCTCCGGTACTGCTTGCCGTGCAGTAGCAGAGAGAACAGTCTATGACTAGGGTGGCTGGAGTCTTTGACAATTTTTAGGGCCTTCCTCTGACAAAGCCTGGTGTAGAGGTCCTGGATGGCAGAAAGCTTGACCCCAGTGATGTACTGGGCTGTTTGCACTACCCTCTGTAGTGCCTTGCGGTCGGAGGCTGAGCAGTTGCCATACTAGGCAACCCTTCAGGATGCTCTCAATAGTGCAGCTGTAGAACCTTTTGAGGATCTGAGGACCCATGCCAAATATTTTCGCCAGGCATGGTGAGATCTTGCATGGAGCCCCAGACCGAGGGTGATTGGCCGTCATCTTGAACTTCTTCCATTTTCTAATAATTGCGCCAACAGTTGTTGCCTTCTCACCAAGCTGCTTGCCTATTGTCCTGTAGCCCATCCCAGCCTTGTGCAGGTCTACAATTTTATCCCTGATGTCCTTACACAGCTCTCTGGTCTTGGCCATTGTGGAGAGGTTGGAGTCTGTTTGATTGAGTGTGTGGACAGGTGTCTTTTATACAGGTAACGAGTTCAAACAGGTGCAGTTAATAGAGGTAATGAGTGGAGAACAGGAGGGCTTCTTAAAGAAAAACTAACAGGTCTGTGAGAGCCGGAATTCTTACTGGTTGGTAGGTGATCAAATACTTATGTCATGCAATAAAATGCAAATGAATTACTTAAAAATCATACAATGTGATTTTCTGGATTTTTGTTTTAGATTCCGTCTCTCACAATTGAAGTGTACCTATGATAAAAATTACAGACCTCTACATGCTTTGTAAGTAGGAAAACCTGCAAAATCGGCAGTGTATCAAATACTTGTTCTCCCCACTGTATGTAAATATGGTACGTCTTTTTTTTATACGTTTTCAAAAATGTATAAAAACCTGTTTCCGCGTTGTCATTATGGGATGTTGTGGGTGGATTGATCAGGAATAATTGTAACGGTCATCGTTGCATGAAGAAGGATCGGACCAAAGCGCAGCCTGGTAAGTGT
Source organism: Salvelinus alpinus (assembly GCF_045679555.1). Lineage (NCBI taxonomy): Eukaryota > Metazoa > Chordata > Actinopteri > Salmoniformes > Salmonidae > Salvelinus > Salvelinus alpinus. Next base: position 80,095,181 of record NC_092089.1, on the reverse strand, counting down.
TCATGATATTTATTAAACACTGAACACTAGAACAAAATAACAAAGTGAGAAACAAAACCGAAACAGTCCTGTCAGGTGCAGAAAACACTGAACAGAAAATAACTACCCACAAAACACAGGTGGGAAAATGTTACCTAAGTATGGTTTCCAATCAGAGACAACGATAGACAGCTGTCCCTGATTGAGAACCATACCCGGCCAAAACAAAGAAATACAACACATAGAAAAATGAACATAGAATGTCCACCCAAATCACACCCTGACCAAACCAAAATAGAGACATAAAAAGCTCTCTAAGGTCAGGGCGTGACAAAAATGTTATTTTAATCACATTTAGAATAAGGCTGTAATGTAACAAAATGTGGAAAAAGTCGAGGGGTCTGAATACTTTCCGAAGGCACTGTATGTAAGTGTGTAAATGTGTGCCAGCACTGCCGATTGTCTTTCTGATTACATATCGATAATGAAAGGGTACAACTCCACTAGGATCCTCTCACGGTTCAATAACCTTAGGGAATGATAGATAGCTATGTCTCTCCACACCACACAGAATGAGAGACACACATTAGTTAGTCCCCCCCAACACTGGATTTCAAGGAGAACATGTATAATGGAGCTCATGCATACTGCTAACAGCTTATTATCTTGCTTTGCTAATCTGGGCATTTTGATGCTGCAGGCAGATGCCTTGCTGTGATGGAGAGTGGATTAAGTTCGGTGTCTAATAGCCAAGTCTTGCATCATATCTTCCACAGGCGGACAACTTTTCCCTTTTTTCTCCCCCCTGCCAAATCTTATGCCTTCCATAATTTAAGCTTTCAAGTGAGATTTTTTTTGCTTTCACAAATAGTTCCGTAGCCATTTAGAGCTTTATCAGCTGAATAATTAGAAATAAGAATAGTAGGAAAGGGGCAGTATTGGGAGGGTACATCGGGGTAGTTGAAGTTCAGGTTTCACCAGAAGCCATTTTGTGTTGTTGTTGTACAGGAAGTTCTGTTGCTTTTCAATGCCACGGAATCCAGGAAGGCTATTTCTGTGTGAGACAATATTTCATTGTTGTGAAAGAGAGTACTGTATTTTCCGGTAGAGAAGACTTCTCTCTTTCTCTTGTATTTCTCTCCCTTGAGTGATTCTGTCAGTGAGGAAGAGATGTGTCCTTGCAGCAGGTCAATGAAGGAGTACCTAGAGAGAGTAAAACAATCAAACCGACTCAATTCAAAGTTAAGAAGTAAATGGCCCTATCTCCATTATTTCAAGATGATTAAATCCTGATATGCAGAAAATGAAGCTTGATTCTATCACTGTAGAACAGCCCTTATACACACATATATTACTGGAGGGAGTGTTCAGCTTTGAGTGGATACCATATGGCTTATGGCAACCTCTCTGTCATCCCCAGCAACCTCTCTGTCGTCCCCAGCCAATAGCCTTCATGCCTCCATAGCACTCATGCCTCTCACAATGTATGGACTATCGTGTAGCCTACTTTGAAAACATGAGACAGTGATGTGATGCTGCCATATAGGATCGTCTAGGAGAACCGATTTACATCCATAACTCTCCGGCTGATAAAAAACTAAAATATGTGTACAGTGCTTCTGACACTCCATAACCATTATCTTTTTTCCTCCCCATCAGAAGGTGATATTTTTTACTCCCCATATCCTGAGAGGGCCTCGACTTCCATTTTTCTAAATGGAGAGCAGACATTCTAAGTGATGGGAAGAGGAGGAGAGCTGCCGAGTAGACGAGAGGAGAAAAAATACATGTACAACCATCTTCACAGTGGGGATTGGCACTGCTGGAAAGCAGTGATAATGCAGTCTCCCTAGAACATCTTAAACAGGATTGACATCATATAGTATGAGGCCCACCTAAATCGATCCTTTACGTGTATTGCTGCAGTAATCAATATGGCGTCTGCCGGGTAAGGCTCAGCTAGCTTTAAATGGAACAGATGTTTTTTACTGGCTATTGGAAGAAGGCACTCAGCTGTTTTAGAACACATTTTTCTAAGGTAATGCCCCCTGTTGTTCTGGGGAGACACATCAGCCGTGTTAGTATGTTTACCCTAACATGGGGAGGCAAGTGGTCTCATTGGAGGATTGTGGCGGGTGATTGCTGTTGCTAGAGGGCCTACTTAACCTAGCTCCCTGTGGCGGTGTGTGCTCTCTGTCTGTGGTGGTGGTGATGTGTATTATGGGGCATATATACACTGAGTATACCAAACATTAGGAACACCTTCCTAATATTGAGTTGCACACCCCTCATTTGCCCTCAAAACAGCCTCAATTCATTGGGGCTTGGACTCTACAAGGTGTCAAAAGTGTTGCACAGGAATGCTGGGCCATATTGACTCCAATGCTTCCCACAGTTGTCAATTTGGCTGGATGTCCTTTGGGTGGTGGACCATTCTTGATACACACGGGAAACTGTTGAGCGTGAAACCCAGCAGCGTTGCAGTTCTTGACACAAACCGTTGTGCCTGGCTAGGGCTGTTGCGGTGACTGTATTACCACCACATCAGCTGTTATGAGTTATAAAATTCCATGTGACAGTTGAGTCACAGTAATCTCCTCTTATGCACTCTGGACATGTGCTAGTAGTTCCCAACTTGCTAATGATCATCAGGTGGATAATGGCCTGCTACTCAGGGCTCTATTGTCCCTCTAACCACTGACATCAAGGCAAATGGAATGGAAAATCACATCAAACACTTATCATCAAAACATTATCTTGCTTTAAAAACTCACCTCACTTTGATTTCAATTTGAATAAAGAAGGTTGAAACTGAGTGTAAAACATGGTCGTTGTGGATGTTCTTTCAAAGCCTGACACAACGAACTGGACAGCCCTTTCTAAGGTGATGATTAATTAAAAACACCTATACACATATTACAGCTTATGCATACACATAGGCCTATATATGAGCACAAGCCTGAAATAAAAAACGGAATTAATGTTATGATTGTGCCATTATACAACACATAGCCTACTGCATATTACCCATGGCAGAAAAATATAAAACAAAACTGATTTAAAATGTATTTGATACATAATTGGTCTAGAGACAATATACCAAAATTTAACAAATTCTAGTAATCACCATTGAGTGTGGATTGTATTAGTATGTATACTGGATGGACTGGTAACCTTATACTACACTACAAAATGTCTATTCATGAGTCTGTGAGAGAACTTATAGCCCTAGGTGATGGTGTTGATTGTGCAGGGCGGCTTACAATTATAGTGAATTTGATTTGATTTTGAATAGCCTAGTAATAGGAAATGTTTTATATTTTCATAATTATTTGGTTGACACACTACCTGTAGCTACAGAATATCTCACCACCGTAAGTTACTAGCTCCTCTTTCTCCTTTATTCCTTTCTCGTGCGCACAGACGAGCTGCCAGCAGTTTAGTGAAATATGCTTCGTTGTGAAAACATGTTATTATCGATGTTCGGGAACATATTTCAGTTGATTTCCCATATTAAGCACTGGGTAACTGCAGGAACAAGGTTGGAGAGCCCATAGCATACAGCGAGAACATTGTCCTCAAACAGTGGTTGATGCCTGGAGTGAAATAAATGTTGTTATATTTATTTCTCAGCTGCTCATATAAAGCACATGCTCTGCTGTAAAACCCAAGTAGCCTACAAAACGTGATCATGGGAAAGCTCACGGCCTCCATTCGCTATTCGAGTGCATACAGATTACGTCTTTTTCCCACTGCCCCTGTTCCTGCCCATTTAATAATGGGCCATTCTGAATCAGAACTAATTTTACATATTAGTAAAGACAATATTAAATTGAGAATAGTCTGATGGGTGAAAATATGATCACTTGATGAGAGAACAGCTGTGCAGCCGGAGGCAAGGATCAGAGCACACGCTTTTTTTGTGACTTTCTCAAATCATAAATAGCCTGTAGTCGCATCATGCAGCCCATATATATTTTTATTTTTAAAGCATTCTAAGGTTTGTATCATTCACAATTAAACTTGCCAAATAACTCTAAATCTAGTTCAATTATATTCGTTTTACTATAATATAAAATAATGGCACGGGACTTATATTCATATCTTGTCTGCTAGTACTTTCTTAAATGTAGGTGTTCCAAAGGTGCTCATCAGCGGGTTGTATGCAGCTTGTGTGCGTGGCCTGGAGATGCTAAACAATGTTAATTAACAGTCAATTACCGTGAGACTGGCAGTGTTTGGCATGACAATAACCAGCTGACAAAATGTCATGACCACCACAGCCCTATACCTGGCACCTACTACTGTACCCTGATCGAAGGCACTTCAATCTTTTGTCTTGCCCATTCACCCTGTCGTGTATTTACTGTCATTAAATTGAAGACTTATAGTTTTTATCAAAGATTCTCTGTAATTAGTTATTACGCGATCAACTAAATAATAACGTAACTAATTAACTAGGAATTTGGGGCACCAAGGAAAAATATTCGGATTACAAAGTTATCATTTCCTAAAATAACTTTTCTGATATTTTATCTGATCAATTAGTCTTCGAATTAATTAATTATTTACATTACCTCACGTTAGTCTCATTCCAAACGTCGTAAATTGTTGGTTATCTGCACGAACCCAGTCTTCACTATGAGTCATCCATACATCAATTGTCTTAAATCATTTATTTATTACTAAGTAATTCACAGAAATGCATAAACAAACAAACAGACTTAAAATGGTTACATGAAATGATAGGAGAAATATGCCCTAGTGGGCTGAACCGGCATGGCGGCTTGTTAGACAAAGGGAAAATTGGGGGTCGACTAAGAAGTCACTACAGAGTTCATAACTATAACAATTGACATGCTAATCCTTTACACATGAACGCTCACTCATTCGGGAACAATTGCAATCAATATATATATATTTACGCTCAGTGTGTCGTCTTGATCGCTGGAGAAAAGTTAGTTTCTGTTGGAGAGTTTCGTCTGTCTCTGTCTTGGTTATTGTGGATAGTTCAGAGTGACATTCGTTATAGAATGGATGTTTCGGTGATTGTCGTTCTTCGCATTCAATGATACCGAATTCCTAGCTGCAGACTAGTAGTCAATATCAAAGACTTGTTCTCATTCGTATAAGAGTTTAACCACGTGGTATGGTTAACAGATTCAGCAATGGTACTCAACCTTCGTTCTCCTCCTAATGGAGAAAAAACATGGTCTGGTGATAATTTCTCAAGTTGGGTTTTTATTAGGATTGCAGAGGGGCTGTCCCAGGATGTCTGACCCAACTGGGCTCAGGGACGGGTCCTCGGATTTAGTTCAAATCAAAAGGGATTTGTATTTTTCTTCATTAACTTTTACTTGGTACCCATCCCGGATCCGGGAGCACCCCCCACAGTAAAAAAGCTGACTAGCATAGCCTAGCATAGCGTAACAAGTAAATACAAGCATCTAAATATCATTAAATCACAAGTCCAAGACACCAGATGAAAGATACAGATCTTGTGAATCCAGCCATCATTTCTGATTTTTAAAATGTTTTACAGGGAAGACACAATATGTAAATCTATTAGCTAACCACGTTAGCAAAAGACACAATTTTTTTTCTCCACCATTTTTTTCCTGCATCAGTAGCTATCACTAATTCGACTAAATAAAGATATATATAGCCACTAACCAAGAAACAACTTCATAAGATGACAGTCTGATAACATATTTATGGTATAGGATATGTTTTTTTAGAAAAATGTGCATTTTTCAGGTATAAATCACAGTTGTACATTGCAGCTGCAATCTGAAATAGCGTTGGAAGCAGCCGGAATAATTACAGAGACCGACGTCAATTACCAAAATACTCATCCTAAAACATTTCTGAAAAATACACAGCATACAGCAATCGAAAGACACAGATCTTGTGAATCCAGACAATATTTCAGATTTTCTAAGTGTTTTACAGGGAAGACACAATATGTAAATCTATTAGCTAACCACGATAGCAAAAGACACAACTTTTTTTCTCCACCATTTTTTTCCTGCATCAGTAGCTATCACTAATTCGACTAAATAAAGATATATATAGCCACTAACCAAGAAACAACTTCATAAGATGACAGTCTGATAACATATTTATGGTATAGGATATGTTTTTTTAGAAAAATGTGCATTTTTCAGGTATAAATCACAGTTGTACATTGCAGCTGCAATCTGAAATAGCGTTGGAAGCAGCCGGAATAATTACAGAGACCGACGTCAATTACCAAAATACTCATCCTAAAACATTTCTGAAAAATACACAGCCTACAGCAATCGAAAGACACAGATCTTGTGAATCCAGACAATATTTCAGATTTTCTAAGTGTTTTACAGCGAAAACACAATATATCGTTATATTAGCATACCACATGAGCTAACATCACCCCAGCATTAAATCAAGGCAAAGTATATTAATTTTTTCACTAACCTTCTCAGAATTCTTCAGATGACAGTCCTGTAACATCATATTACACAATGCATATAGAGTTTGTTCGAAAATGTGCATATTTAGCATCAAAAATCTTGGTTATGCAATGTAATCTGTCAAAACATGGCATGCATTCGGGCCGGCCCCATCTTGGAAAGGCACCTATGATTACGATTATTTATCGATTAGATTGACTAAAAAAATACAGGTTGGACAGCTAATGAAAGATGCATTGGTTATTAATGCAACCGCTGATTTAGATTTTTAAAATTAACGTTACAAGACATACATTGTGAGTTACAGCCAGACTAGTGCCGCAAAAAATGGCCGACAACCTCGTTTAAATTTTTCCACATAAATACGGAATAAAATCATGAATAACTCTTACTTTTGGACGAGCTTCCATCAGTATCTTGGGCAATGTGTCCTTTGTCCAAAAGTATCGTTGCTTTGTTGTAAAACGACCTCCTCAACTTCAGAACTAGCAGCTAACGATAGCTTCACGGCACACACATGCCCAAATCGTCAAACGCAATACTAAGGAAATTCAGAAAAATAGCAATATACTCGCATAAACTGATATAAATCGGTTTCAAATAACTTCGTTATGATGTTTCTAACACCTATATCGAACTAAATCACAGACGGATAGATCTTTGATCAATAACGAGAGCTTTTGAGCATGCGATTCTGATGTCCTCCCTTGCGTCCTGGCGAGCGTCAAAAGGAAGGGTCATCTCACTCCACTCCCTTTTATAAACTCTGACAAACACGTAGAGACACCATTCCACTTCTCATTGGTTACTGACATCCAGGGGAAGGCGGGTGCAGTTCATGTCAAGCCATAGGGCACACACAGAGTTTTCAACTGATCCGAGATCAGAGACTATTTTTCAGAGCTTCGCATGTCCTGTCATGAGTTTCGCTGTAGAAAGAGTTCTGGTTCACCCACAGACATAATTCAAACGGTTTTAGAAACTAGAGATTGTTTTCTATCCAATAGTAATAATAATATGCATATTGTACGAGCAAGAATTGAGTATGAGGCAGTTTAATTTGGAGACGATAAATGCTAACGTTGAAACAGCACCCCCTATATTGAGAAAAGGTTAAACAGTCCAAAATCATATTACACAATTATACAAACAGTATCATACTCACTCATTCATTTTATACAACAATTAGATTACATAAACAGCGGTATGGTAATGTAGCCACACTGTCTGCCATGAGTTTCCCAAGTTGTGACAAACGGACATGTTAATAGCTGGAATCTTCACCGATCTTTTATACTTTTTCCGGAACATGAAATCTGTTCGTACCTCAAGTTCTGTGAGGTGGAAGAAATCCCTTTGTTCTCTATGGAAGTTTTACCCTCTGCTATACTGTGTGTCCATGAGGAGATTCTCAGGAATTTACGACGTCTCTCTGTGACCACAGCAGCCTAGTTGTAGGGGGCAGGGAGAGGCAGGGAGAGGGGGATGGGGCTTGCTATACCCAAGCAGGCAACGTCATGACAACCCTCTCAATGGCACACATACACAATCCCATTCTCAATTGTCTCAAGGCTTAAAAATCCCCCTTTAACCTACACTGATCATATCTTTCACCTGTAATTACCTGGTCAGTTTGTGTCATGGAATGTTTTGTATACTCAGTTTAGGTAGTTTAGGTCTCATAGTTGGTTTGATAAATCTGTCATATTGCAAACAACAAAATATTGATAAACAGCTCATCTGAAACTATGCATTGCATGTTCGGCACAATGCTTTTAAATTCTTCCGATACGAAGTAAGGTCTGTGTCTGGTCTCAATGAAAAATAGATAGACAAGCTAACCGATTTAAACATCAGCAATAACTGAAAGAAATACAGCCCTTTGTCCAGTGTTATTTTATGCAGTAAACATTTGGCCAATAGAATAACCTTCGGGGTAGAATTTGTCATTGTTGTAGCTGTTTTTTATTGTTGGCAGGCTGTTTTTATCTGAAGGGAGTTATGGTGAGCCCCACAAAGTTATGTTTGTACTGCAGAATTGGATTCTGTGAAAATAATCAGTTACGCCCAAACCATCTGTTACATACAGTAACATCAGACTGTATGTGATGTGATAGCGCCACAGGTTTATAAATTAGTGTCAATCTACTCTTTCTGGTATTATAACACCTGTAGTAAAATGTAGTTCAGATAATTAGAATGAATGCAAAATGTATATTGATATATACTTATTTGATGCAATTCATGTAAAGTATTAGAACCCAGTAGAACTGCAATAGAAGCAATGCATTTGGCAACAGCTGATGCCATGTAACCCAGTGTAATGTTTCTCACCGTAATGACTGGGAGCTCCACAAATTGTATTCTACAACTTTATACTGTGTGCTTTGGTGGGGGTGGTGGGGAGTGATTGTGGGCTTCTTTGCTGCTCCCATATCTCTGGAGTCCCATAAGGCCAGAGCCTTGGGGAATGTTTTTCGTGAGCTACATCTCAGATAAGAGAAACTACATGGGAGGCATAGGCACTAAGCGTGGGAGGGAGGGGGGTGGGGAGGAGAGAGAGAGCGAGAGACTTTTCCAAAGAAATCAGAAATACAGACATTGTCATCCTACAAGAAACCTGGTATAGAGGAGATGAACCCACTGGTTGCCCTCTAGGTTACAGAGAGCTGGTAGTCCCATCCACCAAACTATCAGGTCTGAAACAGGGAAGGGACTCAGGGGGTATGCTAATTTGGTATAGAGCAGACCTAACTCACTTTATTAAATTAATCAAAACAGGAACATTTTACATTTGGCTAGAAATTCAAAAGGAAATGATCTCAACAGATAAAAATGTCCTCCTGGGTGCTACCTATATCCCCCTACCAGAATCCCCATACTTTAATGAAGACAACTTCTCCATCCTGGAGGGGGAAATCAATCATTTCCAGGCCCGGGGAAATGTACTGGTCTGTGGCAACCTAAATGCAAGAAGTGGACAAGAACCTGACACCTTCAGCACACAGGGGGACAAACACATACCTGGAGGTAACATTCCCTTCCCCATATGCCCCCCTAGGCACAATTACGACAACATAACCAATAAAAACAGGTCACAACTCCTTCAGCTCTGTCGCATGCTGGGTTTCTACATAGTCAATGGTAGACTTCAAGGGGACTTTTACGGTAGGTACACCTATAGCTCAACTCTTGGCAATAGTACTGTAGACTACTTATCACTGACCTCAAGTCTCTTAGAGTGTTCAGTCAGCCTACTGACACACTTATCAGATAAGAGAAAATCACAGTTTATTTGAACAGAGCAATACTCAATCATGAGACATCAACGCCAAAAGAACTGAATTATATTAAGAAATGCCATAGATGTTAGGAAAGTAGTGTGGAAACCTACCAGAAAACAATTAGGCAACAACAAAATCAATCCCTTTTAGACAACTTTCTGGACAAAACGTTTCACTGTAATAGTGAAGGTGTAAATGTGTTAGTAGAAAACCTAAACAGTATATATTTGACCTTTATCAAATCTAAAAATGGCATACAGAAAACCGAAGACTATTAACAACAATGACAAATGGTTTGATGAAGAATGCAGAAACCTAAGAAAGAAATTGAGAAACCTATCCAAACAAAAACATAGAGACCCAGAAAACCTGAGCCTACGTCTTCACTATGGTGAATCACTAAAACAAAACAGAAGAGTTATCTATCTAAAATGGAGATGTATGGGTAAACCACTACTCCATTTTTTTGATACCAATAACAAAGGACAAGCAGCAAAAACATATACAGTATCAGTCAAAAGTTTGGACACACCTACTCATTCCAGTGTTTTTCTTTACTTGTACTATTTTCTACATTGTGGAATAATAACACAGATGAAATCATGTAGTAACCAAAAAAGTGTTAAATAAAACAAAATATATTTTATTTTTGAGATTCTTCAAAGTAGCCACCCTTTGCCTTAATGACAGCATTACACACTCTTGGCATTCTCTCAACCAGCTTCATGAGGTTGTCACCTGGAATGCATTTCAATTAACAGGAGTGCCTTGTTAAAAGATAATTTGTGGAATTTCTTTCCTTAATGCATTTGAGCCAATCTACTGTGTTGTGACAAGGTAGGGGTGGTATACGGAAAATAGCCCCATTTGGTAAAATTCCATATTATGTCAAGAACAGCTCAAATAAGCAAAGAGAAACAATAGTCCATCATTACCTTAAGACATGAAGGAAAGTTTATTCAAGTGCAGTCACAAAAACCATCAAGTGCTATGATGAAACTGGCTCTCATGAGGACCACCACAGGAAAGGAAGACCCAGAGTTACCTCTGCTGCAGAGGATAAGTTCATTAGAGTTACCAGCCTCAGAAATTTCAGCCCAAATAAATGCTTCACAGAGTTCAAGTAACAGACACATCTCAACATCAACTGTTCAAAGGAGACTGCGTGAATCAGGCCTTAATGGTCGAATTGTTGCAAAGAAACCACTACTAAAGGACGTCAATAAGAAGAAAATACTTGCATGGGCCAAGAAACACGAGCAATGGACATTCGACTGGTGGAAATATGTCCTTTGGTCTGATGAGTCTAAATTTGAGAGTTTTGGTTCCAACCGCCTTGTCTTTGTGAGACGCAGAGTAGGGAAACGGATGATCTATGCATGTGTTGTTCCCAATGTGAAGCATTGAGGAGGAGGTGTGATGGTGTAGGGGTACTTTTTTGTGTCAAACAACTTTTGACTCAATTTGGCATGAGGGTCTGCTATATTGATGGAAATTGATGGAAAGTGATATTGGGGGAAGAACATTCTAAAATCCATGTACTCAAAAAAACAAGTGTGTGGTTAAAATTGACAAAAAACACATTTCTTTCCACATGGCCGTGGGGTGAGACAGGGATGCAGCTTAAGCCCCACCCTCTTCAACATGTATATCAATGATTTGGCGAGGGCACGAGAACAGTCTGCAGCACCCGGCCTCACCCTACTAGAATATGAAGTCAAATGTCTACTGTTTGCTGATGATCTGATGCTTCTGTCCCCAACCAAGGAGGGCCTACAGCAGCACCTAGATCTTCTGCACAGATTCTGTCAGACCTGGGCCCTGACAGTAAATCTCAGTAAGACAAAAATAATGGTTTTCCCAAAAAGGTCCAGTTGCCAGGACCACCAATACAAATTCCATCTAGACACCGTTGCCCTAGAGCACACAAAAAACTATACATACCTCGGCCTAAACATCAGCGCCACAGGTAACTTCCACAAAGCTGTGAACGATCTGAGAGACAAGGCAAGAAGGGCCTTCTATGACATCAAAAGGAACATAACATTTGACATACCAATTAGGATCTGGCTAAAAATACTTGAACCAGTTATAGAACCCATTGCCCTTTATGGTTGTGAGGTCTGGGGTCCGCTCACCAACCAAGAATTCACAAAATGTAACAAACATCAAATTGAGACTCTGCATGCAGAATTCTGAAAAAAATATCCTCTGTGTACAACATAAAACAAAAAAAAATGCATGCAGAGCAGAATTAGGCCAGTACCCGCTAATTATCAAAATCCAGAAAAGAGCCATTACATTCTACAACCACCGAAAAGGAAGCGATTCCCAAACCCTCCATAACAAAGCCGTCACCTACAGAGAGATGAACCTGAAAAATAGTCCCCTTAGCAAGCTGGTCCTGGGGCTCTGTTCACCAACAGACCCCACAGAGCCCCATGACAGCAACACAATTAGACCCAACCAAATCATGAGAAAACTAAAATATATTTACTTGAGACATTGGAAAGAATTAACAAAAAACAGAGCAAACTAGAATGCTATTTGGCACTAAACAGAGAGTACACAGTGACTGACCCAAACTTAAGGAAAGCTTTGACTATGTACAGACTCAGTGAGCATAGCTTTGCTGTTGTGAAAGGCTGCCGCAGGCAGACTTGACTCTCAAGAGAAGACAGGCTATCTGCACACTGCCCACAAAATGAGGTGGAAACTGAGCTGCGCTTCCTAACCTCCTGCCAAATGTATGACCATATTAGAGACACATATTGCCCTCAGATTACACAGACCTACAAATAATTTGTGTGTGTGTTTGGGTATGACTGATATAATACTGTGATGTAGGCTGACCACAGTGAGACAAGACTTAGATGGTGATGATACCATAAACACACATAAACCATAGTGTGATGTCTTTTTAATATCACTCTCAGAAAGAGAGAAAGAGAGAGAGATGGTTAGAGAGAACAAGCGAGCGATGGAGACCACTCATCTTCGGTTTGATGAAATTGGTAGTCAGGGAAAGTGCTCTGTCCTTCAGTGATGGCCTACTTTCAAAGTGAAATACCAACTATTGGAAAAATAGAATGCCAATACAGTACTTAATATGCGTGCATATCTGGCGAGCGCAAGGCGGTGGGGCCACACATGAGTGGAATGCGAATTGGATGCCCAGGTGCTCCATTCCCAGAGAGCCTCTGGGGGGGGGGGGGGGGGGGGGGTTCAAAGAGGGGAGGGGAAGCAGAGAAGTCACCAGGAGAGAGACATGATTGTTGCCTGAATGTCTGAGTTTTAGCCTGTGTGAAATTAGCTTGCCAATATCCTGTACAGGAAGACGTCTATCTGTCTTGGAAGTTTTCTGACTTCTTTTTTCGTGATGTTTTGATTTCCACTGATGGTGTTTGGCTGTTGGAGAACACTTAAAGAATATGGAGTTCTTAGTTTGTGTAGCGGAATTGACATGTTTTTGCTGATCTGCAATCTTAAAAATCCATGTTCGTCCCTGTTCTTCTTATGTGTTTGGTTGAAGTCGTATTCCTTGAAAAAACTGCCAAGCAGTCTGCATGTCGATTATGCTTGGAAACCCTTTGTATCCTGCGTAGCTATCTGAGTTCTTGCCAAAATCATCCCGTTAGATAACTGTTGATTGAGCAATGCAACAGACAGTTCCACCATATTCCAACACTTGGACCATACCATTGCTTTTTAATCTCAGTTTAATATTGTTTTGTCTTCTACAGTTAAATATACAATCTGACTTTCCTCTGAAAGAAAGCAAATTATATCACCCACAAAAAACACACAAACCCTCAAAAGGATGCCAAGTGTTTTCTGGAAGAAAAAAATATTAATTTAAACTGGATTCCATTCCCCATTCTGTTTCAACATAAACTCCCTTTCAAATCCAAATGAAGGGGCTGTGCGAGTCAGTGTAATGATTTGCCGGGGGGGGAGATTCTCCCCTCCGTTTTTGGGGGCAGGAGGTAGGGGGGCTGCTGTTTGATGATGGACAACTGTCTGTCTCTCTCTCTTTATATCACTATCCCTATTTCTCTGTAGCATTTTACATTTTTTCGACAAACATCACAACAGGCTTGCTCCTGCGGTTCCCCGCATGTCTCGCGAGCAACCTCGCCTCAAAAGGCCAACCTGCAGCTGAGGAACAGCCTGAACAGCCTTCAAATCAAATCAAATCAAATCAAATCAAATTTTATTAGTCACATACACATGGTTAGCAGATGTTAATGCGAGTGTAGCGAAATGCTTGTGCTTCTAGTTCCGACAATGCAGTAATAACCAACAAGTAATCTAACCTAACAATTCCACAACTACTACCTTATACACACACACAAGTGTAAAGGGATAAAGAATATGTACATAAAGATATATGAATGAGTGGTGGTACAGAACGGCATGGCAAGATGCAGTAGATGGTATAGAGTACGGTATATACATATGAGATGAGTACTGTAGGGTATGTAAACATAAAGTGGCATAGTTTAAAGTGGCTAGTGGTACATGTATTACATAAAGATGGCAAGATGCAGTAGATGATATAGAGTACAGTATATACATATGAGATGGGTAATGTAGGGTATGTAAACATTATATTAAGTGGCATTGTTTAAAGTGGCTAGTGGTAAATTTTTACATAATTTCCATCAATTCCCATTTTTAAAGTGGCTGGAGTTGAGTCAGTATGTTGGCAGCGGCCGCTAAATGTTAGTGGTGGCTGTTTAACAGTCTGATGGCCTTGAGATAGAAGCTGTTTTTCAGTCTCTCGGTCCCTGCTTTGATGCACCTGTACTGACCTCGCCTTCTGGATGATAGCGGGGTGAACAGGCAGTGGCTTGGGTGGTTGTTGTCCTTGATGATCTTTATGGCCTTCCTGTGACATCGGGTGGTGTAGGTGTCCTGGAGGGCAGGTAGTTTGCCCCCGGTGATGCGTTCTGCAGACCTCACTACCCTCTGGAGAGCCTTACGGTTGTGGGCGGAGCAGTTCCCGTACCAGGCGGTGATACAGCCCGACAGGATGCTCTCGATTGTGCATCTGTAGAAGTTTGTGAGTGCTTTTGGTGACAAGCCGAATTTCTTCAGCCTCCTGAGGTTGAAGAGGCGCTGCTGCGCCTTCTTCACAACGCTGTCTGTGTGGGTGGACCAATTCAGTTTGTCCGTGATGTGTACACCGAGGAACTTAAAACTTTCCACCTTCTCCACTACTGACCCGTCGATGTGGATAGGGGGGTGCTCCCTCTGCTGTTTCCTGAAGTCCACAATCATCTCCTTTGTTTTGTTGACGTTGAGTGTGAGGTTATTTTCCTGACACCACACTCCGAGGGCCCTCACCTCCTCCCTGTAGGCCGTCTCGTCGTTGTTGGTAATCAAGCCTACCACTGTAGTGTCATCCGCAAACTTGATGATTGAGTTGGAGGCGTGCATGGCCACGCAGTCGTGGGTGAACAGGGAGTACAGGAGAGGGCTCAGAACGCACCCTTGTGGGGCCCCAGTGTTGAGGATCAGCGGGGTGGAGATGTTGTTACCTACCCTCACCACCTGGGGGCGGCCCGTCAGGAAGTCCAGGACCCAGTTGCACAGGGCGGGGTCGAGACCCAGGGTCTCGAGCTTGATGACGAGTTTGGAGGGTACTATGGTGTTAAATGCTGAGCTGTAATCGATGAACAGCATTCTCACATGGGTATTCCTCTTGTCCAGATGGGTTAGGGCAGTGTGCAGTGTGGTTGCGATTGCGTCGTCTGTGGACCTATTGGGTCGGTAAGCAAATTGGAGTGGGTCTAGGGTGTTCGGTAGGGTGGAGGTGATATGGTCCTTGACTAGTCTCTCAAAGCACTTCATGATGACGGAAGTGAGTGCTACGGGGCGGTAGTCGTTTAGCTCAGTTACCTTAGCTTTCTTGGGAACAGGAACAATGGTGGCCCTCTTGAAGCATGTGGGAACAGCAGACTGGGATAAGGATTGATTGAATATGTCCGTAAACACACCAGCCAGCTGGTCTGCGCATGCTCTGAGGACGCGGCTGGGAATGCCGTCTGGGCCTGCAGCCTTGCGAGGGTTAACACGTTTAAATGTTTTACTCACCTCGGCTGCAGTGAAGGAGAGCCCGCAGGTTTTGGTAGGGGGCCGTGTCAGTGGCACTGTATTGTCCTCAAAGCGGGCAAAAAAGTTGTTTAGCCTGTCTGGGAGCAAGACATCCTGGTCCGCGACGGGGCTGTTTTTCTTTTTGTAATCCGTGATTGACTGTAGACCCTGCCACATACCTCTTGTGTCTGAGCTGTTGAATTGCGACTCGATTTTGTCTCTGTACTGGGACTTAGCCTGTTTGATTGCCTTGCGGAGAGAATAGCTACACTGTTTGTATTCGGTCATGCTTCCGGTCACCTTGCCCTGGTTAAAAGCAGTGGTTCGCGCTTTCAGTTTCACGCGAATGCTGCCGTCAATCCACGGTTTCTGGTTTGGGAATGTTTTAATCGTTGCTGTGGGTACGACATCGTCAATGCACTTCCTAATGAACTCGCTCACCGAATCAGCATATTCGTCAATATTGTTGTTGGACGCAATGCGGAACATATTCCAATCCGCGTGATCGAAGCAGTCTTGAAGCGTGGATTCAGATTGGTCGGACCAGCGTTGAACAGACCTGAGCGCGGGAGCTTGTTGTTTGAGTTTCTGTTTGTAGGCTGGAATCAACAAAATGGAGTCGTGGTCAGCTTTTCCGAAAGGGGGGCGGGGGAGGGCCTTATATGCGTCGCGGAAATTAGTATAACAATGATCTAGGGTTTTTCCAGCCCTGGTAGCACAATCGATATGCTGATAGAATTTAGGGAGTTTTGTTTTTAGATTAGCCTTGTTAAAATCCCCAGCTACGATGAATGCAGCCTCAGGGTGTGTGGTTTCCAGTTTACAAAGAGTCAGATAAAGTTCGTTCAGGGCCATTGATGTGTCTGCTTGGGGGGGAATATATACGGCTGTGATTATGATTGAAGAGAATTCCCTTGGTAGATAATGCGGTCGACATTTGATTGTGAGGAGTTCTAGATCAGGTGAACAGAATGACTTGAGTTCCTGTGTGTTGTTATGATGATCACACCACGTCTCGTTAATCATAAGGCATACCCCCCCGCCCCTCTTCTTACCGGAAAGATGTTTGTTTCTGTCGGCGCGATGCATGAAGAAACCAGCTGGCTGCACCGACTCCGTTAGCGTCTCTTGAGTTAGCCATGTTTCCGTGAAGCAGAGCACGTTGCAATCCCTGATGTCTCTCTGGAATGCTACCCGTGCTCGGATTTCGTCAACCTTATTGTCAAGAGACTGGACATTGGCGAGTAGTATGCTAGGGAGTGGAGCGCGATGTGCCCGTCTCCGAAGCCTGACCACGAGACCGCCTCGTTTGCCCCTTTTTCGGCGTCGCACAGGGTCGCCGGCTGGGATCAGATCCATTGTATTGGGTGGAAGGCAAAACACTGGATCCGTTTCGGGAAAGTCATATTCCTGGTAGGAACGATGATGAGTTGACGTTAATCGTATATTCAGTAGTTCCTCCCGACTGTATGTAATGAAACCTAAGATTACCTGGGGTACCGATGTAAGAAATAACACATAAAAAAACAAAATACTGCATATTTTCCAAGGAACGCGAAGCGAGGCGGCCATCTCTTTTCGGCGCCGGAAATCAAATCAGCCTGAGATACTGTAGAAGTTAATAGGCTGGCTGAGGCATGGATGGTACTGTCTACTACCCCTACTCAACTCCTAGCCAACTTTTACTCCAACCTCATTAATTATGAGCTTCCATCTCCCTTTCAAGATGAACCCTGACCTTTTCTCTGGCTGCCACTTTGAATACTTAGATTCAATCTCTGTGTCTGCTGCATGCATCATAGGATCTTTGAATGTTCCCGAGCACCAGTCCCGTCACTCCTAACGGATCAATATGAATCAGGTTAAGACTTAGTCTGAGAAAACAGCACTAGGGCTGGGCGATATGGGCGATTCACAATATATACAGTGCCTTCAGAAAGTATTCATACCCCTTGACCGCATTTTGTTGTTACAGCCTGACTTCAAAATTGAATAAATATTTATTTTTTATCCCCCATATACACACAATACCCCATAATGACAAAGTGAAAACATGTTTTACTTAATTTACTTCAAATGAAATGAGTCAATACATGTTAGAATCACCTTTGGCGGCGATTACAGCTGTGAGTCTTTCTGGGTAAGTCTCCAAGAGCTTTGCACACCTGAATTGTACACTATTTGCATATTATTCTTTAAAAAATTCTTCAAGCTCTGTCAAGGTGGTTTTTGATCATTGCTAGACAGCCATTTTCAAGTCTTGCCATAGATTTTCAAGCCAATTTTATTGCAAACTGTCAAACTGTAACTAGGCCACTCAGGAACATTCCATGTCGCCTTGGTAAGCAACTCCAGTGTATAGTTGACCCTGTGTTTAGGTTATTGTCCTGCTGAAAGGTGAATTTGTCTCCCAGTGTCTGTTGGAAAGCAGACTTTAAACGTTTTTCTGTTGTGCTTAGCTCTAGTCTATTTATTTTTATGCTTCAAAATATGAAGAGTGGTACTCAGGACATAACATTCATGGGGAAATCACTGAGAGCGGTTTCCTTCCTCTCCGGCTACTGAGTTAGCAAGGACGCTTGTATCTTTGTTGTGACTGGGTGTATTGATACACCATCCAAAGTGTAATTAATAACTTTTCCATGCTCAAAGGGATGTTCAATGTCTGCTTTTTTTTACCCATCTACCAATAGGTGCCCTTCTATGTGAGGCATTGTAAAACTTCCCTGGTCTTTGTGGTTGAATCTGTGTTTGAAATTCACTGCTCAGCTGAGGGACCTTAAAGATACATTTTATGTGTGGAGTACAGAGATGAGGTAGCCATTAAAAAATCATAAACACTATTATTCCTAGGCTAAATGTAAGCCTGTCACAACCAAAAGACCCACTAATAATTGTGTTATTTTATCAAAATGTGACCCGATTCAGGAAACTAGGCATATGTCACAAGTCACGACTTCACAGAGCCGTTTGAGTGTAAGAATGTAAGAGCCGTTTGAATGTAAGAAATATTTTTTTTAATCAAAATGCGCCTTAACCTCTTTAGGGTATTTGGGACGGTAGCGTCCCACCTCGTCAACAGCCAGTGAAACTGCAGGGCGCCAAATTCAAAACAACAGAAATCCCATAATTAAAATTCCTCAAACATACAAGTATTTTACACCATTCTAAAGATACACTTGTTGTAAATCCAGCCACAGTGTCCGATTTCAAAAAGGCTTTACGACGAAAGCACACCAAATGATTATGTTAGGTCAGAGCCAAGTCACAGAAAAACACAGCCATTTTTCCAGCCAAAGAGAGGAGTCACAAAAAGCAGAAATAGAGATAAAATGAATCACTAACCTTTGATGATCTTCATCAGATGACACTCATAGGACTTCATGTTACATAATACATGTATGTTTTGTTCGGTAAAGTCCATATTTATATCCAAAAATCTGAGTTTACATTGGCGCGTTATGTTCAGTAGTTCCAAAACATCCGGTGATTTTGCAGAGAGCCACATCAATTTACAGAAATACTCATAATAAACATTGCAAAAAGATACAACTGTTACGCATGGAATTTTAGATCAACTTATCCTTAATGCAACCGCCTTGTCAGATTTCAAAACAACTTTACGGAAAAAGCATACCATGCAATAATCTGAGTACAGAGCTCAGAGACCAACACAACCCATAGAGATATCCGCCATGTTGTGTAGTCAACAGATGTCAGAATAGCATTATAAATATTAATTTACCTTTGATGATCTTCATCAGCATGCACTCCCAGGAATCCCAGTTCCACAATAAATGTTTGTTTTGTTCGATGAAGTCCATCATTTATGTCCAAATAACTCATTTTTGTTAGCGCGTTTAGCCCAGTAATCAAAATTCATGACGCGCGATCACTAGGTGCAGACGAAAAGTCCAAAAGTTGCGTTACAGTTCGTAGAAACATGTCAAACGATGTATAGAATCAATCTTTAGGATATTTTTAACATAAATCTTCAATAATGTTCCAACCGGAGAATTCCTTTGTCTTCAGAAATGCAATGGAACGCAAGCTAACTCTCTCACATGAACGCGCATGGTCAGCTAGTGCACTCTGGGAGAGACCTTACTCAAGCCCCTCATTCGCCCCCACTTCAGAGTAGAAGCCTCAAACAAGGTTCTAAAGACTGTTGACATCTAGTGGAATCCTTAGGAAGTGCAACATGACCCCATTTCCACTGTATCTTGGATAAGCAAAGAGTTGAAAAACTACAAACCTCAGATTTCCCACTTCCTGGTTGGATTTTTTCTCAGGTTTTTGCCTGCCATATGAGTGCTGTTATACTCACAGACATAATTCAAACAGTTTTAGAAACGTCATAGTGTTTTCTATCCAAATCTACAAATACTATGCATATCCTAGGATCTGGGCCTGAGTAGCAGGCAGTTTACTCTGGGCACGCTTTTCATCCAGATGTGAAAATACTGCTCCCTACCCAAGAGAGGTTAATAACAAACTTGTATGCCATCTGTAAATACGAATAACATTGTTAAATTACGAGCCTTGTTGGTTAAGCCACATAAAAAGAGAGCAACCTTCCTACAAGCCATAATTGGCTGAGATAATGAGTGGGCTGGACATGCCGAGAGAGGAGTTCGGATTGGTCTGCCATATTGAAGGAAACTTTCTATTTGAGGTTGTCAGTCTGTGTTGGTAATCCTGTTGAATGCGGCTTTTTTTATGGATTGTGTAGTGGAGCTGCATAAGTGTTGCTCTCCACTTTCTGGAGGATCAAGTTTTGAAATCAGTGGAATTAGAGTATGATAGCTAAAGAGATGGTGAAAACACCTGTCTCTGGATTACATCTTCAAACTAAGGGCAACCATGGTATGTCATTCCTGACAGGGAGACGTGTCCATCATGCATGATGATGTATACAGTTAAGATAGTCTAGCGTTAAGCTAGACTACACGTTTCTAATTTTGACAGAAAGTGGTTTCATTCCATGTGTACTATTAGCTAGCTAGCTAACATTAGCTGGCTGGCTCCCTAGCGGACGCTATTATTTGTTTCAAAGAGCCATTTGCTTTTCTATTTAGAGCCTAATGTTAGCTAGCTAACATTGAACCTGTTTGATTAGCTCCCAGCACTGTGGCATTGTTGGCACTTTGTTCATTGTTGTTTGACTAGCTAACGTTAGCTGGCTGGCTCGTTAGCTAATGTTACGTGACGTGTGTACAACACCCGTTAAATATGGACAGTGTCAGTAAACGCCTGCAAAAAAAGCGTAATGAAATTGTTGCCAGCAAAGCTGGTTAGGCTGTTTTCATGTTATCAAGAGGTACACAAATCATTGGCCAGAGCGTCGTGTGCGCTCCGAGAGAGAAACGAGATGGGTGGGGCTAAAGCTTAAGCGGGTGTGAACGATGCTGAATGGGTGTAGACAAAGAAGAGCTATTCACTAGATACCAAAACATTCAAAGGTGATTTTCTCAAAAGTGAGTTGATCAACTTTCAAAGCAGTATTACTTTTCCATTGTTCCTCAAATACAGTGTATGATACACCATTTTGTAGCTCTGTCTCTACTTTTATCCAATGTCAAAAACACCATTTCACATTTTGCTACTTAAGACCAAATCCAGGTGGTGAGTTACAAATGGTTTAACCTGCATTTTTGCAATAATTGCTGATCTGGCTTTCAAGTCTCTCTATGAAAATAAAATGTTTGTTACATTTTTAACCAGAACCATGCACAATGCACGTCCACTAATTATGACCAACTTCTTGTAGCAGGCATTATACAAAATGAACAAAGGTTTCATAAACAATCTCTCAAGCAGAAGCACACACGCTAGTGAGTATCCAGCTAATCTTTATATTTCAAGTCTAGCCAACTTGGATTTATTTGCTTACTAACAAGGTTGAACAGTTGAACTGTTATGAATATACACTCCTGCCCGTCTCCAACTGTTTCAACGACATAGCATGTTCACTTTGTTTAGATATTGAAATCAAGTGGCCTACCTGGATAAGAAGATGCTTATTTCTTAGAATGAAAACCAGTTGCTAATTCCTTATAAAAAAAATATTTTTATGCTCATTGCACATTTATGCTCATTGCACAAACGAGACAACTAGCACATGACATTATGTGGCTAAAATGCTGCTAGAGGTATGTGGTACAACAATTCCACTTGCGACAAACTGAGCAGACATTTTCCACAACATCTTCATTGATACTTCATTTTAGTAGGGTCTGCTCTGTTCTACATTTTGAGACTTGAGACAGGGTATGGTTAGAAAGGTTAAGTTCTCGTCTATTACAGAGGGGCTTAGCTACTTTACTGAGGAAAACTGTACTTTCTATGCCTGTGATATGTGATTGTCCCATCTAGCTATCTTAAGATGAAAGCACTTTGGATAAGAGCGTCTGCTAAATGACAGAGTGGGAAGGTACACAGTGCAGACAGCACAGAAGGAGTGAATACCAAATAGACAGAACGCTCCTACAAAAAAACTTGTGACACAGGCATTTAGAACATTGCGCTAAAACATACATTCAAATGAATTTGATGTACTGCCCAGGTCTACACAGCACACTGTCTTTTTTCTCAACTTTTTGTTATCTTTGTTTCTCAAGTTGTAAAAGTATATGAGCAAGTTGATACTGTATGTGCATGAAGTGAGAAGTGTTAGAAAAACTAATTTGTAGCTTTAAAGGCCAAAGAGTTCAATCTTGGTTTCATCAGACCAGAAAATCTTATTTCTCATGGTCTGAGAGTCTAGGTGCCTTTTGGCAGACTCCAGTTTGGCTGGGCCAGCTCTAGGAAGAGTCTTTGTGTTTCCAAATGATGGGGGGCCACTGTGTTCATGGGTACCTTCAATGCTTCAGAAATGTTTTGGTACCCTTCCCCATATCAGTGCATCGACACAATCCTGTCTCTGAGCTCTACGGCAATTCCTTCGACTTCATGGCTTGGTTTTTGCTCTGACATGCACTGTCAACTGTAGGACCTTATATAGACAGGTGTGTGCCTTTCCAAATCATGTCTAATCAATTGAATTTACCACAGAGGGACTCCAATCAAGTTGTAGAAACATTTCAAGGATTATCAATGGAAACAGGATGCACCTGAGCTCAATTTCAAGTCTCATAGCAAAGGGTCTGAATAGTTATGTAAATATGGTACTTCTGTTTTTTTATTGTTAAACTATACAATTGAGAGGAATATGTTAGTTAATTTAGAGACAAACAATTGTGCATATTTTTTTGTCATAAAGTTAATTTACGGAAATCGCTATTTAGCAAGTTTCTTTTCAGTCATATCCAATACCAGGTGTATCAAACTCCATTCTTTGAATGATGCTGTGTCTGCATGTATGTATTACAGTTATACACTTCAACCGTGTTTACCACTCCTGCTCCTGGGACATCAATGATTACACATTGTAACTATGCAATAGACTGGAAACATGATTTAAGTAAAGGCTGATTTGTAATTCATATATACAGAATAAAAAACAGTACATCCTGCCAGCACGCCCACAAGCAAGCCACTCAGGCGAAGAATGACGCGTGAAAGAGAGCGAGGAACGAGATGGGAGTAACAATCCAGGCTATTTGCTCTGAGACCGGCATAATAATGTAATGAAACAAGCAGGGAGCAGGTTTCAAACCCTCAACATTCTAGCCCGAAGTCCAGCACACTATCGACTGTGCCCAAATGTATTTATTGTTTTAATGACTCCAACCTAAGTGTATGTAACTTCCGACTTCAACTGTGTATATATATATATATATATATATATATATATATATATATATATATATATATACACAGTCATTAAAACAAGTTTTTCAACCACTCCACAAATGTCTTGTTAACAACTATAGTTTGGGCAAGTCGGTTAGAACATCTACTTTGTGCATGACACAAGTCATTTTTCCAACAATTGTTTACAAAGATTATTTAACTTATAATTTACTGTATCACAATTCCAGTGGGTCAGAAGTTTACATACGCTAAGTTGACTGTGCCTTTAAACAGCTTGGGGGGGGGAAATGATGTCATGGCTTTAGAAGCTTCTGATAGCCTAATTGACATCATTTGAGTCAATTGGAGGTGTACCTGTGGATGTATTTCAAGGCCTAACTTCAAACATGGGAAAATCTAAAGAAATCAGCCAAGACCTCAGAAAAAAATGGTAGACCTCCAAGTGTGGTTCATCCTTGGGAGAAATTTCCAAACGCCTGAAGATACCACGTTCAATGTTTGGGAAAAATGACCATCGTTAATGTTTGGAGGAAAAAGCGAAAGCGGAAGAACACCATCCCAACCGTGAAGCACGGGGGTGGCAGCATCATGCTGTGGGGGTGCTTTGCTGCAGGAGGGACCTTTGCACTTCACAAAATAGATGGCATCATGAAAGGACAATTATATGGATATATTGAAGCAACATCTCAAGACATCAGTCAGTAAGTTCAAGCTTGGTCGCAAATGGGTCTTCCAAATGGACAATCACCCCAAGCATACTTCAAAAGCTGTGGCAAAATGGCTTAAGGACAACAAAGTCAAGGTATTGGAGTGGCCATCACAAAGCCCTGGCCTCAATCCAATAGAAAAATTGTGGGCAGAACTGAAAAAGCGTGTGCGAGCAAGGAGGCCTACAAACCTGACTCAGTTACACCAGCTCTGTCAGGAGGAACGGGCCAAATTTCACCCAACTTATTGTGGGAAGCTTGTGGAAGGCTACCCAAAACGTTTGACCCAAGTTAAACAATTTAAAACTTCTGACCCACTGGGAATGTGATGAAAGAAAAGAAAAGTTGAAATAAATCATTCTCTCTACTATTATTCTGACATTTCACATTCTATAAATAAAGTGGTGATAAAAACTGACCTAAAACAGGGCATTTTTACTAGAATTAAATGTCAGGAATCGTTAAACTGAGTTTAAATATATTTGGCTACGGTGTATGTAAACGTTCGACTTCAACTGTATATTTCTTACCGAGCGTTTCCATAAGTCCCGCGCAAGTTTCTTCAACTGTCTTCTGACTGTGATTAGAGCGATGTTGATGTTGTGCCGTGATGCTTACAGATTGCCTTTGCCGATCACTCATCATCTTCATTCATCAGTGAGTCAATGGCTTGACTAGTTATTGACTCACTCACGTGTTGAAAAGGGCGAGGAACGAGATGGAGTCACAATCCATGCCAGGCACACCTGTGAGCTCTGGAACTCCACCTCCAACAGGGAGAGTCAACATACCTGGCGGGTTCGTCAGGTCATTGGTTCACCCTGACATGTCCATTCCTCTTCTGACAACAGAACTTGACCAACTGCTCACCAGGCACAAGGGCTGCCTGGACCATTATGCTGTTCTGCTATTCCACGGATGTGTAACCGAAGAGATGTACCACGAATGGGCACAGAATACATAGCCTTTCCGCTGTGGACATCTATTTCAGCACCGTTTCGCGCTGCTCTGAGTCGAGCATGGAGAAACGAAAATGTTCAAGTATTCCATGATATTCTTAAAATATGTGTTGACTGAATATATGAAAGTGATGTCTGCTAATTAATCAAGTTAGGTTTATCCAGAAATGAATAATTATAAGTAACAAACTGGCTTTATTTACAAATTAGTGAGAATGTCTCACCCCATGTTCAAGAATTGCCTTTTTCTCGCTCACTCTAGATTAAATTAAAAATGACATCTCCAAAATATTGTTACTTTTTAAACAAAGCAATTATTATTAATTCATTTAGAATGATATAAAATCCCCTTAGGATCAGTGAGAATATCTGACAATAACTAACAGAAAATGCCCCATAGATATTAATATAGAGTCCTCCAATCCTCTAAATGTAATTATTGGTGGAGTCACATCATAGATTTATTTTTTATTTTTTTAGATATACTGTTAAAAATGGTGTAGGTCTTATTTATTTAAAGAGTATATTGAAGTTAGAAGCAAAAGCCTACAACTATTTTAGCACCGTTTCGTGCTGCTCTGAGACAAGCATGGGGACTGGTCTTGATAAATCAATGATATTTTTATTTCACTTAATCTCCGTTTGGGTGTTGGTTAGACAAGAATTAGAAAATTAGGGTGCAGAAATGTTATGCTCTTAGTGTAACCTTTATTTAACAAGGCAAGTCAGTTAAGAACAAATTCTTAATTACAAGGACAGCCTACTCCTTCCTCCCGTTGTACATATTTTCCATTCCCATCCTAACGGAAACCCTGATGGTTTAGTTTGTAGTTTTTCTCTGAATAGAAACACCATAATATTAATAAAATTTATTAAGCCAAATTTCTTAAAATAAATCCCATATACTATGTTATTACAAAAAAAGGTTATAAATTCTCCGGTAATGCCAATACGGAAGACTATCAAATGCTTCTTAAATATGCCCTCTGGTGGTCAAACTAGCAATAACTTGCATTAACAGAAAAAATGGCTGACAAATAGATAACGTGCCACAGAATGCTGCAGCAGCCCGCAAGGTGTGCCGCCGTCTGACACAACTTTTAAAGGAGGAACCACTGTATATTTTGTAGCTTTCTTGCTTTCACTGCAAGATCTTAAAGGGGTACTTAAAGGAATGGCAGCAGTAACCATTTAAGGAAGTAAGTGATGTACTTACATGTTGAAGCTCCATACTCCACTGCTTTTTGTGATTGTAATAGCGGTTTTCTAGCTGCAGTGTCTCCACAATAACAGTGTTCAAAGCAGATCAAATACGTCATTTCTTTAATGTGGGATGATTATTCTTCAGTATGAGATGTTTTAGCTGCTATTTTGATGTAGTGTGACATATCTCACACCTTGTAGAGACTGGCATTGGCATGACAGTGTGTGTAGGAGCTCAGTATATTGAGTGCTGTGTGTTCATATGGTACATGCAACTGTGTGTGTCTGTCTGTCACATGACTAATAGGTGGTTTGATAGATAGTGGGTTACATTGTATAGGTCTGTATGAATTCCCCCCCCCCCCCCCCCATTTTGTACATTCTTACGTATCAACCTATTATGACATTCTCTCAAGCTAGGAATTTGGCATGATGAATTCCTTCTCACTTGTTTGACAGATTTTGGCAGGCGTCACCTATTTATCTTAAACATGCACCTATACTGTGTATCATGATCCAATGAGAGCATCCATGACATGTGCCTGGCAGGTACCACTTGGCAGGATCTAAGCACATGGTTTTCAGATAAACCTAATTGTATGTCTCATTTATGGCCATCAAATGAACAGAGGTATGTAAAATAGAACGATGGACATGGATAGTGCTACATTTATCTCTTGTTTATCATTACATGGGTGCAAAGAGCATATTTCTGTGTGTGCGTGTGTACGGCCTGTGTGTGTAGAGGTTGCTTCAGTACAGCAGAGAGACCCATACCAGGGGGTCAGAAAATCCAAAGACTCCTGATGAGTTCAAGGCCAGCCAGAAGGGTTGGGTTGTGGGTGGGGGTGTGTGTATGTGGGTGGTTGTGAGGGTGTGTTCATGTGTGAGTGTTTAAGGGTGATTCTGGCATGGAGCTGCCAAGCTGTCATACATAACCCAGAGAGAACACACATTCCAGTGATCATGGCCTGCCTTTGGATGAGATTACCCTCAGAGGCTCCCTTCATCCAGCAGCTTCTTGTAAAATGCCTGGAGTAGCCAACGTTCTCATGTTTTGATCAGCCCACTATAACACGTTATTTAGAGGGTGGGCTTCACTACCCTTCACTAGCCCTCATTAGGACTTTCAATCACAAGAACCAAGTGGAGTTTCAAACACGTGGTCACCCCCATGTTCATGGTTGTGCCCTAAATGGCATCCTATTCCCTATATAGTGAACTACTTTTAAACAGGGCCCATAGGGTACTATAAAGGGAATAGGGTGCTTATGAGACGTGTCCCATGTATCGTTTTGGGTGGAAGAAGGGGGGCAAGTGCATATGATTCCAGTGCCATCGCGTGGAGGTTAAGGGTGAGAAGCCATGAAAAGTCAAACTGACATTTACTCCTGAGGTGCTGACCTGTTGCACCCTCTACAACCACTGTGATTATTATTTTACCCTGCGGGTCATTTATGAACATTTGAACATCTAAAAGAATTATCTGGCCTTAAAGGCCATATAATCTTATCTTCGCCAGGCACAGCCATAAGAGGACTGGCCACCCCTCAGAGCCTGGTTCCTCTTTAGGTTTATTCCTAGGTTCCTGCTTTTCTAGGGAGTTTTCCTAGCCACCGTGCTTCTATAGTCGTGGCCAAAAGTTTTGAGAATTACACAAATATTAATTTTCACAAAGTCTGCTGCCTCAGTTTGTATGATGGCAATTTGCATATACTCCAGAATGTTATGAAGAGTGATCAGATGAATTGCAATTAATTGCAAAGTCCCTATTTGCCATGCAAATGAACTGAATCCCCCAAAAACATTTCCACTGCATTTCAGCCCTGCCACAAAAGGACCAGCTGACATTATGTCAGCGATTCTCTCGTTAACACAGGTGTGAGTGTTGACGAGGACAAGGCTGGAGATCACTCTGTCATGCTGATTGAGTTCGAATAACAGACTGGAAGCTTCAAAAGGAGGGTGGTGCTTGGAATCATTGTTCTTCCTCTGTCAACCATGGTTACCTGCAAGGAAACACATGCAATCATCATTGCTTTGCACAAAAAGGGCTTCACAGGCAAGGATATTGCTGCCAGTAAGATTGCACCTAAATCAACCATGTATTGGATCATCAAGAACTTCAAGGAGAGCGGTTCAATTGTTGTGAAGAAAGCTTCAGTGAGCCCAAGAAAGTCCAGCAAGTGTCAGGACCGTCTCATAAAGTTGATTCAGCTGTGGGATCGGGGCACCACCAGTACAGAGCTTGCTCAGGAATGGCAGCAGGCAGGTGTGAGTGCATCTGCACGCACAGTGAGGCAAATAATTTTTCAGGATAGCCTGGTGTCAAGAAGGGTAGCAAAGAAGCCACTTCTCTCCAGGA
This sequence comes from Salvelinus alpinus, assembly GCF_045679555.1. NCBI lineage: Eukaryota > Metazoa > Chordata > Actinopteri > Salmoniformes > Salmonidae > Salvelinus > Salvelinus alpinus. The sequence continues at coordinate 80,066,378 of NC_092089.1, read as the reverse complement.
AAAACATCAGAGGCAGACTGATATTCTGCAAAAGGTACAGGGATTGGACTACTGAGGACTGGGGTAAAGTCATTTTCTCTGATGAATCCCCTTTCCGATTGTTTGGGGCATCCGGAAAAAAGCTTGTCCAGAGAAGACAAGGTGTGCACTACCATCAGTCCTGTGTCATGCCAACAGTAAAGCATCCTGAGACCATTCATGTTTGGGGTTGCTTCTCAGCCAAGGGAGTGGGCTCACTCACAATTGTCCCTAAGAACACAGCAATGAATAAAGAATGGTACCAATACATCCTCCGAGAGCAACTTCTCCCAACCATCCAGGAACAGTTTGGTGTCGAACAATGCCTTTTCCAGCACGATGGAGCACCTTTCCATAAGGGAAAAGTGATAACTAAGTGGCTCGGGGAACAAAACATCGATATTTTGGGTCCATGGCCAGGAAACTCCCCAGACCTTAATCCCATTGAGAACTTGTGGTCAATCCTCAAGAGGTGGGTGGAAAAACAAAACCCCACAAATTCTGACAAACTCCAAGTATTGATTATGCAAGAAGGGGCTGCCATCAGTGAGGATGTGGCCCAGAAGTTAATTGACAGCATGCCAGGGCATTGGATAGGTCTTGAAAAAGAATGGTCAACACTACAAATATTCACTCTTTGCATCAACTTCATGTAATTGTCAATAAAAGCCTTTGAGACTTCTGAAATGCTTGTAAGTAAACTTCAGTATTCCATAGTAACATCTGACAAAAATATCTAAAGACACTGAAGCAGCAAACTTTGTGAAAATTAATATTTGTGTCATTCTCAAAACTTTTGGCCACGACTGTATATCTGCATTGCTTGCTGTTTTAGGCTAGGTTCATGTATTAGCACTTTGTGACATCTGCTGATGTATAAAAATAGCTTTATAAATATATTTGATTTGATTTGAAATGCTTCAAAGGAGATAACCACAGATCTGTGTCACATGAAATCACAGCTACCTTTGTGCAGGTGGTTCACCTCTCACAAATCCACCTGTAATTTAGTGGGGCTTTGAGCGCCAGGCTCTCTGTAGATCAGAGATCAGAGAGAGACAACTCACACTGCCACTCTTGCCACACAGGCCCCCTTTAATTTGACCCATTGATCCTCCACGTGTCTCGAAAGGATCCAGCACTTTGGCACTGTCTTTCCTCGTCATATTCCCGAGCCGCCCAAAGTCTTTGTTTTCCTCTCTAACCGGAAAGCTGAATACCGGGAGGAAAGAACAATGTCTCTGTTTAGATTGGTTCGTTTCCTGAGTGGAGTTTGTCACTATGTTGCTTTTCCTCTAGTCCAGCAGTGACCTCCAAGGCCTGCGCTTCAGTAAAGGTCCAGTTGTAACTCAATGTTGATTATGGATTTGTTTTCTTCTGGAAAGCCACTCTCTGCATGAACTCCAAAGCCACCAGACGGCCACTGGAAAACACTACTCTCTGTACCTGGAGTCACAGTCAACCCTTTCATTTAGACAATGGAGAGAGCGGGAGAACGAGAGTGTTGGGGAGTGGAAATAAACTTGTTGTTTAATATTGTGATTGAGCTAGCCAGTGGTGACTGTAACTCAATAAGTTCTGCTGATGATGGGAGTGGAGCAGTAACGTAGGAACAGGTGAAGGCCTACTTTGGCTCTGTGTGGTTTTTACTGGAGTTCTCCATTGGCCCGAAGGTTGCTCTTTACAAGTTAAAACAGAGCACTAAGTGACAGTCTCTGAATCGCCCTCTTTACTGCTGCTGGTTAACACAAAATCCAATTCAAGAGTAACCCAGACTGGGATTTTAGCAGCAGGTCTCGTAAACACCTCAATCCAGGCCGCTGAGAGTGCGGTTGGAACACGATTCACACTCCCCCACCATGGACCATCCATACACCGAATTCCAATGCAGTGGAGGTCAAACACATATTTACAATCCTACCAGCACACTAATCAAGGCCTCAGCGTGAGCGGGAAACAAAAGACCCACCCAACACGACAGTAACGGTGGTTGCTGCACCCTAATGGCTGCTAGGGCAAGTCTATCATTTTAACTCATTAAGCTTGACTAAAACTGTTATAACTCTTGTCATTAAACCAAACAAGGGAGACTGTAATCAAGGCTGCACTTCTAACAGGATGTAACGATGGGCTGCAACGTCGTTGGAAGCCAAATCAGAAATAATTGGCGGTTAGCCGCCAGCATGTCACAAAGCGGTAATGATGTTTTGAATGACACGTGAGGTCTCTTTCTTTTGCCTTATTATTTTCCCTTCTAGGTTGTCTCTCAGGGCCTCATCCACCCCCTCTCCCTCCGTTCAGCTCTGGGACTCTGACTTTTCTCCTCTTTCTTTTTTTCCACACAAACCTGTCTCTGTTTTCTCAGGGGTTCTTTTGGCTGTGGCTGGCTGTCAGCAGGCCTGGAGATGGGAGCCTCACAGGAAGTGGTTAATGCAGAGGAGAAAGGCTGGGGAGTTGTGTTAGTGTGTGGGTTTGTGATGCAAGGCCTCGAGGGGATGGCCTGAGTAACATAAGCCATGAGCGCCAAGAGCTTTCTCTCTCTCTCTCTCTCTCTCTACTTCCATGTCTTTTCCTTGACCAGCTGGATCTAGCTCAGAGCACACGGAGCACACACCCCACAGCACCACACCAGGGCCAATGAAGCCCCCTCTAAAACAACAACAAGCCTCCCCGCAGCACGCATTCCTACTGAGGCTCCTGGCCCAAGCACACTCTCCCCATGTTTTCATTCGCGCTCTGATTTCGCTTTGTCCTCATCTTACATTCCCCTCCCCGAGGACATAACTGCCTCTTTGATGAGAGAGAGCGAGAGAGACTGAACCATTTAGTATGTTTGGGTACGACTGATATAATACTGTGTTCACTTATAGAAAGTCAAGGCAGGTATACAGTGACAGACACACATCAGATTCAAATGCAGTTCACGACTGAACACCTCTCTCTCTTCTCCCCCCAGATGCTGAATAGTACATATTTAATCAGGGCATTTCTGCTTTGACACCTACATGTCACTGGAGCATGTTAGACGGCAGGCTGTCTGAAGAATAGTCATCAGGATGTGACACAGACAAAGCCTTTAAAGCCTCAATCTTGCACTGCAGCCCAGCTGGTGCATTGCTTCACAATATACTCGGCACTCAACGGTTGTCAAAAATTGTTTATCGTCAGCCAGGGAGATCTGTATTGGTTTGTGCCAAGTGGCAAGGCATGAATTTTAGCTGCAGCTGCTGTCTTTTATAGGATTGGGGACTTACAATTATACTGTACTATCTGCCCCTGACGTTGTTGATTCCCCGGGATAAACCCATTGCTGCTAACAAGCGTGGAGCCTCTCCGTCAGAAAGGAAAAGTTTTCCCCCTCCTTATCCTTCAGCAAACCTTGACATTTCACCATGCAGACATGTGAAATATTTCTTAAGTCCTTTCACACCTTCATAGACAAATTGGATCAACCTATCGGTTAACCTTCAAGTGAAGGGGATAATACTCAACCACATTTCTAAAACATAAACCTTGTAAAGCCGAGTTGCACCCCACTGTTTTTTTCCCCTTCCTTTGACAATGCTTCATGTTTGACTCTTTTTCTCAGTTCTTTTGAATAGAGAAACAGTCTGAATATGTATCCTGAGTCCAAAACACAAGTGGCTCAATATGAACTAAAAGGGTATGCCAGCAGGTAGACACTCAAGTCTACTCTGCTCACTATCAGAGAGATAGAACAGGTGGGCGGGGAGGTAGTCACACAAGCAGTCACACGGCCAAAGGAAGTGATGCTTTCAGAGCCAATTAGGAGCCTCGGTGCAGCTAGGGCCCAGAATACACCAGTTGCAGAGGCCGGTATCCCAGACGTCATTATTTCTTTAGTAGTTAGGCTGGGTTATGTGAGTGTGGCCTTAGGATCACTGGAGAAGACATGATCAGAAGGTGACGGGGGCAAAGACACAGGTGGCGGGAGAAGAAGCAAACAAACTCAAATTGAAGCTCTAAACTACCCTTGCACAGACAACAAATGGACCACTCTCCCTGAGTCGCTCGCCGCTTTTCATCATGTCTTCATCTCCCAAAATGTTTGAGCAAGAGATGACAAAAGAGGAAAAAAGGCGCCAGGAGAGAAAGAGAGGGCAGATTAGGTTCTGTCAGATGACAAATGTACAGAAGGCAGACCTGTCGAGTAGACTCCAAAGTAGGGCATTCGCCAACGAGATAAAGGAGACCACACTCTGTTGTCATATCAAACAGTGACAGTGCAGTAGAAATAGTCCCACTAGTTGCTGTTAGCAGTTGATGTTATTCTTCAATAACACAGAACCCAAAGCAAATCAGGGGGAGAAAAATTGGTTTATTCAAAGAGAACACATAATAGATGTTATGCTGGGAAGTACAGTTGAAGTCGGAAGTTTACATACACTTAGGTTGGAGTCATTACAACTCATTTTTCAACCACTCCACAAATTTCTTGTTAACAAACTATAGTTTTGGCAAGTCGGGTAGGACATCTACTTTGTGCATGACACTAGTAATTTTTCCAACAATTGTTTATAGACAGAATATTTCACTTATAATTCACTGTATCACAATTCCAGTGGGTCAGAGGTTTACATACACTAAGTTGACTGTGCCTTTAAACAGCTTGGAAAAGTTCAGAAAATTATGTCATGGCTTTAGAAGCTTCTGATGGGCTAATTGACATAATTTGAGTCAATTGGAGGTGTACCTGTGGATGTATTTCAAGCCCTACCTTCAAACTCAGTGCCTCTTTGCTTGACATCATGGGAAAATCTAAAGAGATCAGACAATACCTCAGAAAAAAATGGTAGACCTCCACAAGTCTAGTTCATCCTTGGGAGCAATTTCCAAACACCTAAAGGTATCACGTTCATTTGGACAAACAATAGTACGCAAGTATAAACACCATGGGACCACGCAGCCATCATACCGCTCAGGAAGGAGACGCGTTCTGTCTCCTGGAGATGAACGTACTTTGGTGCGAAAAGTGCAAATCAATCCCAGAACAACAGCAAAGGACCTTGTGAAGGTGCTGTAGCTATGACTCCCGGACCGAAGTTCCTCACATGTCTCTGACCCATTAATCATTATTTCCCTATTATAGAAAAACAACTATTTCCATTGATCATTAATTACTACTTGACCTTTAGTCCTCTGCTTTGTGTATTTATCTTCACATATTTGTTCATTGCCAACATTTATCCCAGTATCATGTGTCAGACAGCGCATCAGTCATGTTCATTGTAGTGTCAACACAAATGCTGTTGACTGTTGTTTGAATTGTTATTTTATACTTACAATCTAGCAGTAGCAAACGTATGGTCTTTATTAGAGCAAGAAAGAAAGAATGAGAGTTGGCGACAATGGAACAGCAATAAGAGCTGTATGCATGCATCCCTGCATGTTTGTGTGTGTTTGTGTGTAGCCATTGTCTGAAGGCTTAGTTAGGGAAACAGAGAGGGGAGTTAAGGGGAGCATGGTGCTGCTTCTGCTAGCTGGTAGATATCTCTTCTCTAGCCCTGTTCTCTGTACTTTAGCACTCAGGCTGGGTCTGGGCCTGTGTACCGTAGAGCTGGGAGAGGTAATAGAGACTACTGGGACATAAGTTTTCCTGCCAGCTGTCTGAAGAGGCCCAGCCTCAAATCTCTGCTTCTCATCCCGGAGCTGTTACATGAGCCTAGGCTTCAGTGTTTCTCCTGCTGAATGCTTAAACCCAGCTAGGCAGGGCCTGGGTTTAATGGACGCTGGAGGCAGCCGTTTGTAGCATCAGCAACTGCCTCTCCGGGCACTCAAGCGCATTGGGTCATGGCGGGCTGCCCCGGCACAACCGGAGAACAGGTTCCTGGAGCTCATTGCCTGTCAGGCCCAATCCTCAGGCTGCCCTCGATCTCTCTTCACGGTCAACTAACAAGGCCTTACCACACTCTCTGCCTCTCCCAGACAGAGAAGGAAGAGAACAACAATGTTCTCAAGGTCTCAACACTCCTAAATGAAACAGCAGAGATGTTAGAGGTCGTCTTGAAGCTCAGGTCAACTATTTTTTTTCTCCTTGTCATGCAGTCATTTCACTTAGTTTTCTCAAGATATGTCCTGTGTCAAAAGCCATCCCTTTATTCTCTGTATAATGTATTGTAATTGTCTGCAGCAACACTGTGAGTAATGCAACATTCCACCTTTCCTTCATGGAAGACTAATCAGAATCCCCAGTCTACGAGATAAGCTATTAGCAGTAGGAGTCAGCAGATATCCCCCAGGTGAAATATGCCATTAGTAATGCTCTGGCAACTCCTATATGAAACTGCTGGATGAGTGTGATCCATGAAAGCAATCACAGATGGATGAGTCATTGCAGGGTTAAATCCTGCCAAGATTTCCTGGATTCCTCAACATGCACATCACATTTTCAGAATATTTGTAACGCGGAAGGTTACAGCACTGAATTTCCATTTCTGATGGATGGTAAGCAATGTATGAATGCAGAATGTCTACCTCTATGTTAGGGGTTAGCCATCCCTCTTCTTCCTTCTCATCTCTCGGGTCAAACACTCAGGTCAGAGTAAGAACAGAACTAAATATGGAGGACATGAATGAGATCTGTATGAATGAGTTTCTCTCCCTCACACATGAGGAGGAAGAGGTGGTGGTTATTCCTCTGGGCTGTGTGTCTCTAGGCCCAGCTCTGCGTCTCCATTCCCAGCTGTGTGACTCAATGCCTAGGCCCAGCTGTGTGTCTCCAGGCCCAGCTGTGTGTCTCCATTCCCAGCTGTGGGACTCGAGGCCTAGGGCCAGCTGTGTGTGTCCAGGCCCAGCTGTGTGTGTCCAGGCCCAGCTGTGTGTATCCAGGCCCAGCTGTGTGTGTCCAGGCCCAGCTGTGTGTGTCCAGGCCCAGCTGTGTGTGTCCAGGCCCAGCTGTGTGTGTCCAGGCCCAGCTGTGTGTGTCCAGGCCCAGCTGTGTGTCTCCAGGCCCTGCTGTGTGACTCCAGGCCCAGCTGTGTGACTCAAGGCTGGGCCTCTCCACTTCTCTCCTCTCCTCTTACCTTCATACTGAAGCCATTACTGCACCATGGGTCATGATATCACCCTGGGAGATTCATCTCTCATCCCAATGCCTCCTCCTCCCTCCATCTCCGTCTTCTGTTAGCGTTGGACTGACTAGAACCAGCTGCTGAGGCGAAAGACAGGTGACCTTCGGAGAGCGTGAGAGGGACAGTTGAATTGAACACTCATGTTCACTCATGTGGACAGTCAGACACACACACACACACACACACACACACACACACACACACACACACACACACACACACACACACACACACACACACACACACACACACACACACACACACACACACACACACACACACACACACACACACACACACACACACCATGATTTCCATCATTATCATTACCAGCCACTTCCCCAACTCCCTGTTATCATTAGACATGATGATGATTGCATGGATGAGAGTACAACCTCTCCCCCAGCTGCAGCTCGGTTCTAATTGCCTCACCTTGGGTTGTGGAGTGGTGAGACGGTCCGTCCGAAATGTTCCCACTGTGTGAAGGTCAAGCCTGGGCAACAAGGAAGATGTTATCCAAATGGCTTAACTAACTCAGAGCGAGGATCATACCTATTCAGTCCGATAGACAGGTATTTAGTACCTACATCTCTTAACATCAACAAATGAGATGCTTCTCTAAGGAGGAGTTGATCGCACAAATCGCTTCAGATAATGGATTACGTCTGATGGACGGCTGTTGCAGACACTAATTTCCAGACCACATCATCAAAAATCCTCCACTGTTTCCAAATGTGGAATGTACATTAAGCACTTATCTTGCTCCCGGACTGTTTGTTATGCTGCCCTCAGATTCAATTTGTGCACTTTTTCATTCTTGACTGGCCTTATCTGATGGTTCGCTAGCCTTAAAAAAATAAAAAAATAAACCATTTCAGGGTTCCCGAGTGAAAGAAAAGTATTGCCTTTTTGAGAGTGTGAGCACGCTTTTGAGATCATAGATTGAGGGAGGAGTGGAAAGAGAGGGTTTATATCCCAACAGTAAATTGGCTTTGGGGTTGAGAGAGAGACCTCTGTTTAGCCCTAATCAATGGGAGAAATTGGACACAGCTGGAATTCGCTGGTCAAATGGTGTTTTCTAACCTTAAGTTCTGCTCTCTATTTTGGGAGGTCTCGTGCTCGTCCGTTGACCCTGGTCTTCAGGGTCGGATATCACATGTGTTTTCGGGGGTGACATCGAAAGAGATACAGTGCTTCAAAGGTAACAGCCCCTGGAACATGACGCTCTCATATGCTTGAGATGCACTCTGGGTACCTAACAGGAAATAAGAACTCTTCTCAATGACACAGAAAAACAAGCCGATTTGACCACATCTCTTATTTCGAAAGAAAAACTTTGTGTACACACAAACATCATAAAACGTTTTCCTACATGGCTATGTAGTAGCTATTGTTGTATTCCATTAAACGTCTAACAGAGAATGTACACTTAAAAGCAGATGTCAACATGTTGACACAGACAATTACACTGTTATTACTCTTACACTGCCAAAACACATCCCTGTCTATTCCCTATAACAGCCTTGTTGGCTGGGCTAGATGCAAAACTAAGCAATCGTCCTACACTACATGGCCAAAAGTATGTGGACACCTGCTCGGTGAACATCTCATTCCAAAATAATCAGCATTATAATGGAGTTGGGCTCCCTTTGCTGCTATAACAGCCTCCACTCTTCTGGGAAGGCTTTCCACTAGATGTTGGAACATTTCTGCTGCTTTCATTCATTCACAAGAGCATTAGTGAGGTCGGACACTGATGTTGGGCGATTAGTCCTGGCTCGCAGTCGACTTTCCAATTCATCCCAAAGGTGTTCGATGGGGTTGAGGTCAGGACTCTGTGCAGGACAGTCAAGTTCTTTCACACTGATCTCGAAATCCATTTCTCTATGGACCTCACTTTGTACACTGGGGCATTGTCATGCTGAAACAGGAAAGGGCCTTCCCCAAACTGTTGCAAAAAAGTTAGAAACACATAATCGTCTAGAATGTCATTGTATGCTGTAGCGTTAAGATTTCCCTTCACTGGAACTAAAGGTCCTAGCCCGAACCATGAAAAACAGCCCCAGACCATTATTCCTCCTCCACCAAACGTTACAGTTGGCACTATGCATTGGGGCAGGTAGTGTTCTCCTGGCATCCACCAAAGCCAGATTCGTCCATCAAACTGCCAGATGGTGAAGCATGATCCATCACTCCAGAGAACGCATTTCCACTGCTCCAGAGTCCAATGGTGGCGTGCTTTACACCACCTCAGCAGACCCTTGGCATTGTGCATGGTAATCTTAGGCTTGTGTGTGGCTGCAAGGCCATGGAAACCCATTTCATGAAGCTCCCGACGAACAGTTCTTGTGCTGACATTGCTTCCAGAGGCAATGGTTCCTCAGCAGTTCCGTTCTGTGAGCTTGTGTGGCCTACCACTTTGCGGCTGAGCCATTGTTGCTCCTAGACGTTTCCACTTCACAATAACAACACTTACAGTTAACCGGAGCAGCTCTAGCAGGGCAGAAATTTGACAAACTGACTTGTTGGAAAGGTGAGCTCTTCAGTAAGGTCATTCTACTGCCAATGTTTGTCTATGAAGATTGCATGGCTGTGTACTCGATTGTATACTCCTGTCAGCAACGGGTGTGGGTGAAATAGACAAATTCACAAATTTGAAGGGGTGTCCACATACTTTTGTGTATATATAGTGTATATCCAAAGCCTCCCTTTAGAGAAACCAGCTGCATCCCAAAGAACCAATATCCTTGGAAATAAATCGGTATTTTTCCAATTCCGTTAAAATGTTTGAGTATTGCACATCTAGATGTGTGAGCTGCAGCTGAAGCAGGCATCGGCAGAACCCTATGGCTCTGCCCCTCTCAGAATCCATCTCCTTTAGAGGGGCTGGCAGCTCTGGTGGCTCAATCCCCAGCGTGAGTCAGAGAGATGGAGGACGGAACACATGTTTGCAGGCAGATTGCACATTCGGTGGGGAATAAATAGCCTCCTGGACAGCCAGACTCCACATTGTCTGGTCCACTCTACATCAGCCTGCCCTTAAATACATCTGTACAGGACCTGTCATCAATGCTTTCTTCAGTTTCTACTTTGGAAAAGGCCTCCCATCGCTCGGCGTTGTCCTCTGGTGGTTTGTTGTCTGGTGATGGCTGCGCTTCGTCGGACCAGTCTCAGGCTCTGTCTCCGGAAGTGAACATGTGGTAGTGTTTAGCTTTCTAATGCCCCGGGCCCTTCTGGCTGGTCTTTAGGGAGATATCTCATGGAAGACTACCAGCAAAATGATTGTGGCCCAGTCAACACGGCGAACGGCCAAGTGTGGAAGAACTCTGGTTATCAGGATCTCTCCAGAGCTTACCACGGTCCAAAACTCACATACAAGGCTCACACATACGCCAAGCCATCTTAAACTGTCCAAATCAGTTTCTATTGCTTGTGTAGTTTATCTATTTTTTTTAAATAAAATCCTTCATTCTATGGTTGGCTCCTCTGGCCTTAGTAAGCTGTTATACTCCCCTTCCTCTGGTAATGAAATGTAACTATTTTCCTGGGCTGGGCCTAACATGCATATGATTATCTTGGCCACGAAATAACTTTAGTGTTATTGTTTAACGGTCATTTGGAAACGTCTTTATTTTTCGGTACCAGTCTCCTATGTGTTTTTCTCCCTTGATATGTAGTTCCAACAAAGCATTGGGAAACTCTCTCTGGTTATATTACACTGACACATTCTTGTAGTCTGACTGACATGGTCAAGATCAACCAGAGACCTCATTTTCCCCCTGAGTGCTCCATCTGGCCTTGCTTTAAACAATGCACCGTTTTTGCTGTGAATATTAACCGACATGCTGCTCTGCAGAAGTCATTCATAGTTTAGTGTTATTTGTGTCCTACATGTACTCAGCATGTCTTACTCAACTTTAATTTATCTGTGTGTGATCGGAGTTCTCCATAAAAACTTAACGAGCCATCACTATTGGTTGTTTCAGTGAAAGGCTTTTCACTATGCAAGGCCCAGCTGCTGTCTAGCTCGGTTTACCACGTGCCCTGAGGAACACAACATGCTCCCACCCTGCTCATTCCTGTCCAAATGGACCTACCTCCTGATCTCATCGATAGCTCTCGCGTAGACGCTAAGTGCTACTTTTGGTTCGCCAATGAAAACAATTACTACAGCCTCTCGCTGTTAATTTGTGATTAAGATTGCATTATTGCCATGTGTCGGGCCTGACAGCCTGTCATAGGAATGATACATCCTGACGAGAAATGGGCCCCATGCTTTCATTGTGCCCGACAGCTCCAGCAAACCTGCTGGCTGCCAATTTCACCCCCTTCCTCTACCCACCACAAACTGCTCTCTCATAAATGGATTCATGGAAGATTGTATTAACAAATAAAGGGCTCTAAGAGAGGGATGGCGCTTGTTGTTGGAGTCTTACATCTTAGCCACTGGGCAGTCAGTAAAACACGTTTGGTGCTGGCAAGTGGTTTTATCAACTGTCAAGCCATAGCCTCAAGGAGAGGTTGAGCGGTTAAGGTTTTACTTGGCAATAGCATAACTCTATTTACTTGCAAACTTTTAGTTGGGAAGGAAACAAGGCTGATGACTAGTAGGAGTATTTTTTGGTGCATTTTCCCATTGCTTTGAAAAGGCCACCTGTAGTTATCCTGTCCACACTTCCTGGACACTGAATAAACTGGCAGGCACTATGTGATATCCCCCTCCAGGCCCCATCAGTCCACACATGGAGATATGAGGAAACATGCGGCGTGTGGCAGAATTGAATCAGTGAGCATGTATACTAGCAGATAGCAGCTAGATCAGGGATGGGCAACTGGCAGCCCCCGCCCGTTATGTAGGTCCACGGACCAATAAAAAAAAAAGTTTTGCACAATGTCCTTTTTTTCTGGATCTTTGTAGAATTTCGATCCATTTTGAGTCGCACAAAATTGTGTGTTCTCTACTCTGACATTTAATCCACAGATAGAAGGGGACACCTAGTTATTTTCTAGTAATCTCTCCTTCAGTAGTAGTAGTCTTCTTCTACGACTATGACTACTTCTTCTCTTCTGTGTACTTTATATGTCAGCAACCAACTTTAAGGTGCATTATCACCAACAACTGGACTGGAGTGTTCACCTCAGTTCATCTTTCAATCCCCCATGTGGGTACAGTGGGGCAAAACAGTATTTAGTCAGCCACCAATTGTGCAAGTTCTCCCACTTAAAAAGATGAGAGGCCTGTAATTTTCATCATAGGTACACTTCAACTATGACAGACAAAATGAGAAAAAAAAATCCAGAAAATCACATTGTAGGATTTTTAATGAATTTATTTGCAATTTATGGTGGAAAATAAGTATTTGGTCACCTACAAACAAGCAAGATTTCTGGCTCTCACAGACCTGTAACTTCTTCTTTAAGAGGCTCCTCTGTCCTCCACTCGTTACCTGTATTAATGGCACCTGTTTGAACCTTGTGAAGACTTACAGAAAATGTTTGACCTCTGTCATTGCCAACAAAGGGTATATAACAAAGTATTGAGATAAACTTTTGTTTTGTTATAAACTTATTTATTTTTTTCTAATTTTGTCTGTCATAGTTGAAGTGTACCTATGATGAAAATTACAGGCCTCTCTCATCTTTTTAAGTGGGAGAACTTGCACAATTGGTGGCTGACTAAATACTTTTTTGCCCCACTGTATATGCTCCTAAAAAGCAATGAGGAGATGGGAGAGGCGTGACTTGCAGTGCCAAGCGTAAAAAATATAACTAAGTTACATTTTAGTGCCTGGCTGCGCAGACACTTGTTGATGTATGGATGTGGGTACGCAGATCCACGAGCCACTGCGGCCCCTCATGAGTGGGGCCCCCACCCCCATCAAAGTTGCATATCTTTGAGCTAGATATAAGCTATCACCATCCCTCTCTCTAACCTATGCCGCTGCTGCTGCTTCTAACCCGAGCCCAGCAGGACAGGAAAAGCACAATGGGACAATATCATATTGGAATGGGGCTGTAGGTAGCCTAGGGGTTAAGAGCGTTAGGCCAGTAACCGAAAGGTCGCTAGTTTGAATCCCCGAGCCGACTAGGTGAAACATCTCTTGATGTGTCCTTGAGCAAGGCACTTAATAATTCCATCATTTCTCCTGTAAATCGCTCTGGATATGAGTGTCTGCTAAATGTAAAAATATATATATAATGTGTCTGTTTTAGAGGACAGCTGAGGGTGAGGACAGCTGAGGGTGAGGACAGCTGAGGGTGAGGACAGCTGAGGGTGAGGACAGCTGAGGGTGAGGACAGCTGAGGGTGAGGACAGCTGCGGGTGAGGACAGCTGCGGGTGAGGACAGCTGCGGGTGAGGACAGCTGCGGGTGAGGACAGCTGCGGGTGAGGACAGCTGAGGGTGAGGACAGCTGAGGGTGAGGACAGCTGAGGGTGAGGACAGCTGCGGGTGAGGACAGCTGAGGCGCTGGCGAATGTTTCAACAGCGTCCCACAGAGAGTGTGAGGTAACCATGTGGAACATCCAACTCGCACAAGGTGTGGGGGGGGGGGGGGGGGGGGTAACCAGGGTCCCGAAATGGCCCATCGTTGTCCCACTTACTGCCTGCAAAAAAACATAGACGTCCCTGTGGGAAGATCAGTGATTCCTGATGTTTTATTTTCTCTGGGCCTCTAGTTTCTTTGTCTGAGGCTTGGTCTCCGTGAGAAGCTCTTGGCCCATGAACAAGGCTCATCCAACCGTCTCACTGCGCTTGACCCGGGGCATTATGAGTCCACGATGTCATCGCCAGGGGACTTGTCATGGGGCACTTCACCTAATCTGAGCGTTTTGAATAATAGGCTGTATCCAAATGATGCGGAGAGAAAAGTGGATACAGAAAATAATTCACCATGAAATGCAGTGAAACAAGATCTTTTCACAGCCCTGTAAAATCAAGGGCCTCAAACTCATCTCCTCGGATTACAGTTTCACAACATAAATATATATATTTTTTCACATGGAAGTCAGAATTGGATAATTCATTTTTTACACAGTTTTCTACAACCATGTACCAATTATTAATTTCTTAAACCGCCAATCATACATTTCTTTCAGCCCAGATGTTCATTGAACACATATAGGTTGGTCATTATTGAACACTTACTGTATGTAGGTTTTCAAAACATTGTTTCACTCCTATGCAAGATGTTTTAGAATTAAGGCTGGTTTACATCATGTAAACAATTGTCGTAGCAACATCATGAACATTTTATTGTTGTCCGATATCAGACTTGCTGTCATTATGAAGAAGTATAAACACAAAATGACAGCTTCTGCTGCGTCAAATAGCATACCTTCTCTATTTTAACACCAATAAACCCATCCATTTTCAAATACATTCAGTAAATGTCAACCTAGCAAGCCAGGCAACTAAAAGCTAGCTGCCTAACCAGTTCAAATGAGTTTTGCTGACAAGGTCTTAACTTTCGCTACTTTTGATGAATTATTACAGGAAAATAAACCCCAAAAAACATCATCACTTACAAGGTAATGGCGAGCTTACAGAAAATACATTTCTGCCACAGTGTGATGAAATAAAAGTAGGCAATTCTGTCAAGTAGCACTATGTCAAAATTCACACTTTAAAATTCAGAATATAACTGAGGTCTGACTCTATACTAGTTTTGAGGGGTTAAATCATATTATTGAATCACCCGCCCTATTCCAGCAGCACAGTGTATAGTATAAACAATATATTCCCTGAAGTGTTGTGTTGACAAACTGCCTGGTAGTGAGGCTGAGGCTGGTTGTGTTGGGTGCCTCAAGCAACATCTTCTCCTCTCTACCGGCTCAGGAGATGCTGTTGCCTCTTTGATTGTTTCTTCAAATATGCAGATACTTTCTGGGGATCTGGTTGTTTGTTCTGGGTATTTCCTGGGAGACTCACACCTTGGGCTTAAATAAATAGAGGAGTTGTGATGATTAGCGGCGAGGCGGGCTGCCACTCCCATAAGCCATCTTGAGTGGATGGGGTGGGGGGGACCGAGGAGTTTTCCTCTCCTTCTCCTGCTGCCGCTGCCGTCTCCACCTGGGTATACTGTACATTCCTTCCTCCCTTCCTTATCTTTCTCTCTCTCCCTCTCGTTTTAAAGACAGTATGCTCACTCCCTAGGGGTGGCTCCCAGACAAAGGGGTCCTGCTAGTTTATATGCATACGTACCTGTATGTGTGTATGTAAATAAGAATTATTATTATTTAATTATTATGTGTGTAGAGATAAACTTAATAGGAACGATTGGCTGACACATAGTGTCACCTATACCGTGCGGAATCTCCCTGACACACTGTCATTAAGATTGGGGCCGGTCTCCTGAGTCGTAGGCTGCTTGTGTGCTGCCTGCCTGTCTGTGTGCTGCCTGCCTGCCTTTGTGCTGCCTGCCTGCCTGCCTGTTATGCTGCCTGCCTGTGTGCTGCTTGCCTGCCTGTGTGCTGCCTGCCTGCCTGCCTGCCTGTGTTGCCTGCCTGTGTGGCGTGTACCTGCCTGTGTGCTGTGTGCTCAGTGGAGCAGCAGTGTGTGGCTCTCTCCAGGATTACGCTGGGAACACAATTATCTCCCTGGCTTTGGGAGGCTGACAGAACGAGCCTTGGGGAAGGGGAGCTGTGTTTGTCAACTATCTTACAACACGCACGCACACACACACACACACACACAAGCTGCTGCTGCAGGCTCGCTCCAGCAGACCAGGGCTTACATTAGTATTATACATGAATGTGTGAGAAACTAATATGGAGGGCCTAGCTGCTGGCATCTAAATGGTGTAGATGTTACCTGGCAGAGTCTTTTTAGAGTGTAAAGCTTGGTTTCCATTGGCTTTAGAGCCCAGTTGGATGAGTGTGTTCCTGTGTTGGGTTAAATACTCTTTCATTACTCATATTCTCCTTTAAACACCACTGTGTCTTTGTTTCTCCATATGTGTACGGGTCTCATGCATAGAACCGTAAGGCTCCCAATGTGTATTGTCACCTAGTGTGTTCATAATGTGAATGTACATTTTCAAAATAAACCAGAATAATATATATTATTGAAAATACCAAACTTAAGCAAACATTTAATCATTTCTTATGGGTCAAGGCCATTGCTGCACTTTCCATACACCAGTTATGTTCCTCAGAATTGAAGATGCAATTCCTTCCTTCTACAGTGAAACATGAGGTGGATGAGACAGACGCCAGGGTGACGCAATTCAAGAAAAAGGCGAAGGAGCTGCGAATCTTGGACGCAAAGACGGCACAGAATTTATGTAAGTACTCATTGCCCCTTTACCAAGCTTGTCCATCTGAGAAAAATGTCACTATGTCCCAGGAATGGTATAATTGAATTGTGAAAACTGGTTATTAAAACGTAAATTGAGGCTATATGCCACCAGAATTTGGGCTCAATTAGGCACAGTGTGTTTTACAAATGCATGTTACATTCAGAGTACATGTGCCATATAACTCTGCATATTGGGCAGTTGCACTGTAGGACAGTCAACACCTACTAGTATTTTTGCATTCAGGGCACAATGTGTTTTATCAGTCCCTCCAGGATTGAGCAATTCTGTGATTGCAGAATTCCCCGCATATTATGGGAAGTATTGACCCTTCACTGCACTGTTATCACATAAAACTGTTCGATCTCCACATTACAAAAAGTGTGCAATTTCAACCAATCACTGCAATTTAACCGCGTAAAATTGTTCAATCAAGTCCACACGTTAACAACCTTTTTTTGGTCAGAATTGCCGTAGCAAAATCAAGCATTTTTGCCCGTGGAGATCACTAAAAGAATGCAGCGAAATCCTGGAGGGACTGTTTTCTAAACACATATTACATTCAGAGTATGTGTCATATAACTCATCTAGCACATGGGGCAGTTGTACTGTAGGACGGTCAAGCTGTTTTGTTCGGCACTTATGATGACTAATGTTCTTAGGGCTATTTGCATACCCTACAAACAGGAATTTTGTTTTACCTGAGCTGTGGGTAAGTGCTTTCTTGGCAATGTGCTGGGGGTCATCGCTGCTACAGATGGATGAAGTCCCAGCCCCCTCTGATACCATTTGTAAAATCAACACAGAACAGGATCAAGAGACAGCACCGGGCGTTTGTTTTGTGATTATCCCTAGCAGCAGGTGTGGACCATATGCTGTGAGCAACACCATCACTGTATCTCGCTCCACCTCTGACCTCTGACCTGCTAGACTTCTTCCTGCATCAGATGACGAAGAAGGCTTGCCTGGAATTCAAACGGAATATCTCTTTGTTTTTCTATTGTTTGACCTAACTAACTTATCAGTGCAATGGAACAATATTCAGTTTGGATTCCAGTTCCTCTTTCTTATAGTAGCATAGCCAGAATTTTGCCGGTTATCAGTTATCGATGGATGGCTTATGCCTTACCAAGGAGAACCCTCTGTCACATTGACAGCTCTCAGTCCCCCCCTCATGCAATATTCATGCTTTCAATGCTAAAATAGCAGGTCACATAAACGCCACCTCTTCCCTTGTCTATTCCTTTTTGTGATTCTACTGGATCTGAAAACAAAGTATGTTAACATGGAGGGAATATACTTTAAATCTCCAGGCTGCTGTTGAGGGGGTGGTGGCACAAGTAGGGGCTAAACTCATATGTCAAAACAGGGGGAGATAAAATCCCAGAAATATCAACAAATAGCAACTACACCGCCCCCTCCATCTCCATCTACTCTCTGACTCTGATTCCAGTCATGTTGACAGTGAGGCATCAAGTAATGCTTCATATCATCACTGTTCTCTTGTGATTGACATATTGATGATTACATCAGGGGGAAATAATAGAATGTGGGTGTTGGGGCGGGGAGTCTTGCTGGAGTGGGTGTAAGGTGTGACAGTGGAATGGAAACCATGACTACTCTAGAGTGGCTGACTGACTCACCTGCATACTTACACACTAACATGCCTACTCATCCCCTCAGGAATATGCCTCTGCTTCATGTACTCAACTAATAGCGGTGGTGTGATGCCTCTTTGCTAGCTGGACATTGACTGGACACTGATGTATTGAATGGAAGTTGGGAAATGATGACTGTGATGGGAAATTATACTCAAGCCCATTAAGTCCTGTGAGAAGTCTCTGACTAACACTAACCAGCTTCATCTACCTCCAGGTTTTTCATCATCCTCCCAGACTAACACTAACCAGCTCCATCTACCTCCAGGTTTCTCATCATCCTCCCAGACTAACACTAACCAGCTCCATCTACCTCCAGGTTTCTCATCATCCTACCAGACTAACACTAACCAGCTCCATCTACCTCCAGGTTTCTCATCATCCTACCAGACTAACACTAACCACCTCCATCTACCTCCAGGTTTCTCATCATCCTACCAGACTAACACTAACCACCTCCATCTACCTCCAGGTTTCTCATCATCCTCCCAGACTAACACTAACCACCTCCATCTACCTCCAGGTTTCTCATCATCCTACCAGACTAACACTAACCAGCTCCATCTACCTCCAGGTTTCTCATCATCCTCCCAGACTAACACTAACCAGCTCCATCTACCTCCAGGTTTCTCATCATCCTCCCAGACTAACACTAACCAGCTCCATCTACCTCCAGGTTTCTCATCATCCTACCAGACTAACACTAACCAGCTCCATCTACCTCCAGGTTTCTCATCATCCTCCCAGACTAACACTAACCAGCTCCATCTACCTCCAGGTTTCTCATCATCCTCCCAGACTAACACTAACCAGCTCCATCTACCTCCAGGTTTCTCATCATCCTACCAGACTAACACTAACCAGCTCCATCTACCTCCAGGTTTCTCATCATCCTCCCAGACTAACACTAACCAGCTCCATCTACCTCCAGGTTTCTCATCATCCTCCCAGACTAACACTAACCAGCTCCATCTACCTCCAGGTTTCTCATCATCCTACCAGACTAACACTAACCAGCTCCATCTACCTCCAGGTTTCTCATCATCCTCCCAGACTAACACTAACCAGCTCCATCTACCTCCAGGTTTCTCATCATCCTCCCAGACTAACACTAACCAGCTCCATCTACCTCCAGGTTTCTCATCATCCTACCAGACTAACACTAACCAGCTCCATCTACCTCCAGGTTTCTCATCATCCTACCAGACTAACACTAACCAGCTCCATCTACCTCCAGGTTTCTCATCATCCTACCAGACTAACACTAACCAGCTCCATCTACCTCCAGGTTTCTCATCATCCTCCCAGACTAACACTAACCAGCTCCATCTACCTCCAGGTTTCTCATCATCCTACCAGACTAACACTAACCAGCTCCATCTACCTCCAGGTTTCTCATCATCCTACCAGACTAACACTAACCAGCTCCATCTACCTCCAGGTTTCTCATCATCCTACCAGACTAACACTAACCAGCTCCATCTACCTCCAGGTTTCTCATCATCCTCTCAGTCATAACATAATGGTCTCCTCAGTCCTCAATGACATTTTCAAGATTTGTGCTGTAAAAAATCCTATTTATTTCTAAATGTAACCTTGGGAATGGGTGTGGAGCAGTGGGGAACAGTCCAGCTGTAACAATAGAAGGGAGTGGGGGTTCTTACTCGAAGTCGTTCCATCTCCGCTGATATTGCCTATGTAGTGCACTACCTTTGACCAAGGCCCATAGGACTCAAAAGTAGTGCACTACCTAGAGAATAGGGAGAATACCCTACCATTTGGGATATATACATACATGGATTGAGATGTGATGAGCACTGGACAGGGAGTGGGGTCAGGCATGCTGGAAATGGAGTCACCCCTCACCCATACTGTGCATAGTGATCTATCAGCATTAAATACACATGGAACAATTGACATATTTTTTTATGTTCTTTTCAACGGTTGTCCACAAGGAATTCTACCACCCGTTTTGGCACGAGCCAAGTTCATTTCCCTCTTTTCAGTATGTGCTTTAACGTTTTAGACGCCGAAAGAGGAGAAGAATGATCAGACTTCACTATTGTTTTTTCAATGGTTCTTTATTTTCCCTCCCTCCACTCTTCATACAAATCTGATCTCTTTGCCAAGCTTTATATAATGTATTCAGCGTTGTTCAGAGACCTTCAAGGTTTTTGTGGTGGTTGATAGATATATTATGAAATAAAATGTCTCCGTGAGACTGGAACTGGAAATAAATGAGTGTATGCATCTGCCATTTAGAAATTGTTGAAAGGCAAGTCAGATAGCTGATGATGCAACAGATGAGCTGAAACTTTCTCTTCCACCAATTAAAATGTAACACCATCGAAAAATTTAAAAACACTCCCATGCAAGTTGTTCAACTTCCCACAGTTGAAAATACAAAACGTAGTTTGAGAACCTGCTAAATGAATTGCTTGTTGAGGACATGAATGTTTTTTGAATCTGATGTGAACACACAGAGGAAGTGGACTGGCATGGAGTGGGCATGCTATAGCAGCTGTGAAGACACTCATTACCAGACCTCCACTGGTGACTCCCAGCGTACCAGCCTACAATCCATCAGGTCCAAATTCCCCCTGAGGGCCTCCTCCAGGCCCACCTGGAGACTGGGGCTCCTGCTGAGAATGCCTGCCTAGGATTCAGCAGTCTCCTCGCATTCCATGTAACTCTCAGAGCTGCTATTCTCGCTGGGAACCTTGCTAAGATGTAGCGGGGCCGAGGTTCTTGACCACCCCTCACCCACAATTTACAAGGGCATTACTTATTTGAGTTTATGTCCTTGTGTTATGTTGAATTTGCAATTTAACCAAAGGTTAGGGGATTGACATATCAAGTCATTATCTGGTAATCGGTGCCCAAAATTGGTGTTATTTCAACTGGCTTCTATTGTCACTGGGAAATGTGGATGTTTTTGTCAGACGGACACAAACAATCCCATTGAAGGGCTGAAAGTGTATTACTTTTCCCAGTGTCAGGTTTGATCTGGGCTCGTGAAAGGTGAAAGCTCTCTTTTGAACCTGCCGGTCTAATACAAAAAAGGGAGGAAAATGACTCCCCGCTTCCCATTTCTATCACAACAGCAATTTTCCTGGGCTCATTCCGGCTGCCTTATGAAGAGATCCGGGACATTGTGCTGGAGGTGGACGAGGGGAGGCTGAGCGAATCACTGATCCAGGTGAGTCCAACCTACTGTCTGACCCCTGTGTGTGTATTTGTGTGCGTGCTGAGCGAAATGGTTATATTTCGGTTTTTAAACAACTAATTGACTGACGTCAGTTCAACTATTTGAATTGCATTTAGTTCAATTTTTTTTCTGTGAGCTTGGTGTGCAGTTTCTGTAGAGATAAATCAGATGAAGCCTGAACTGTGCGATGTAGCACAGAGTTATAGTTTCCAACAGGCCAATATTCTATATAGTTTAGTGCAGAAAACATGGTCAATAACTACAATGACCATAATCCATTGCACACCAGCTTAAACTTGTCCGGTCTGTGCGGAGCAGAAACAGAAACTGAGAGAAGAGAGAACGCGCGATCGAGAGGATTGAAAAAGTTGCTTCCTGAGCCTGAAAATACACGATGCAAGTGATTGATATTTTCTGTTTAGCAGTCATTTAAGTATGCCTTATTTACTTTGAATAACTTCTAAAATAGGGATTTTGTCAGGCATAAGCAGCAGCTCTATAGAGATCAGATGATGACTTGGAATGAAATAAAACACATTTATTATTAAAGTAAAGTAATGTGAATAAATTATGATAAGCAGTAATGTCAGTCACTGTCATCATGGGACATGTATTAATTGTTTTATTATGTGTTGTTACAGCAGTCAACCCACATAAAGCATAGTGCATTTAATGTAAACATTTTTTTTTTACCAAACCTAAATCGAAAAACGTGATTATTTTTTTATAATTGCACCGAAACTGAACCGACCTCAAAAAGCACTAATTGCTCAGCACTATTGTGTGTGTGTGTGTACATGTGGCCATATGTGTGTGCATCAGAGGAGGCTGGTGGGAGGAGCTATAGGAGGACAGGCTCATTGTAATAGCAGTCAGCCCCACCCCATTCTCCCAGACCATAGAGACCTCCCATTCATCAATTCAGCCCCACCCCATTCTCCCAGACCATAGAGACCTCCCATTCATCAATTCAGCCCCACCCCATTCTCCCAGACCATAGAGACCTCCCATTCATCAATTCAGCCCCACCCCATTCTCCCAGACCATAAGGACCTCCCATTCATCCATTCATAATAAATGGTATGGGACATGGCTTGGCAAAACTCTCTCCAACTCCACCCTCCTTTCCCCCACCCGTGATTGATGATCTAGCTAGAGGCACCCTATTTAGACTTTGCTTCTGTGTTCCTTGTCTGGGAGAACGCAATAATTGCAAGTGGGGCGTCTGGTTTGAGGTGGAG